>NC_045452.1:43949117-44074162 GCF_002776525.5 Piliocolobus tephrosceles
TTCCTTCCTTCCTTCCTTCCTTCCTTCCTTCCTTCCTTCCTTCCTTCTTTCTTTCCTTCCTCCATCCCTCCCTCCCTCCTTCTCTCTCACTCCTTTTCTTTCTTTCTTTTCTTTTATATTCTTTCAATATATTTGAACTGTTTTCAAGCCCTTTAGTATATTAATCTATTACTAAATAATATTTATTATAAAGTAAAAACCCATGTGTGATCATGTCATTTTGGGATGACAGTCAACACTAGACACTAAACAGTCTCTAATCTTACCATAAATTAGGCAGTATTTTTTTCCATCTTCTAGTATAATTCTTTCAGTGTCTCTGTGAGGAAGGTGTCTCTACCGTCGTTTCACAGATGAGAAAAATGAAGCGTGGGGAGACTTCAGTTCATTCAGGGTAAATCCAGACTTTTCCAGGGTCACCTCCACAGTAGGACTCGCAAGCCAGGACTTCCCAGGTGTTTTCACCCCAGGGACCCGCCGTGTTCACCACCCACTTCTCTCCCTAAATCATTCTCCTACTCTCATCTCTTCTGTAAAGCTGTCTCCAGTGTGAGGTCTTAATACAGTCACCATATTTTGTATCCAGTTTTGTATCTGTTTTACGTCTCCTTCTTGACTGTCGTTTAGATTTGCCAAGTGTTTCTGAGTCTTTGTGAGAAAGTTCAGCCTTTTCCCACAGCACAAAATGTGTGCCTCCTAAGTACACACACTTAGGAACCGTATGGGTGCAAAGGGATTAGCCGTGAAGACAGCTCTGCTACCAGCATCGCTGAGGGTTGCCTAAGTGACCTCCTTATGCCTCTACCTTGTCCTAAGACAACCCTGCTTCTTTTCCATTATCTACACCCCTTCCCCCTACTTCCGATACACAGACACTCACTCTCACACATGCAGCCAGAATTTCCGGGGAAGCTGACCCTCCTCCAAGCTCAACGAACCCTGACTGGTCTAATGACAATCCTCTCCATTTGTCTGTCATGACTGATTTAGGAATAGTCATGTGACCTCGTTTTGGCCCGTGAGACATGAAGGAAAATTTGAGAGAGAAAAGTTTTTCTCTCTCAAGAAAGAGTTACTAGATGGATATAAAATTAGTATGTCAAAGAGATGTCTGCACCCCCATGCTCATTGCAGCATTATTTACAATGGCCAAGCTAGGAGATCGACCTAAAGATTCATCAATGTATAAAGAAAATGTGGTATATGTTTCCAATGGAATACTATGCAGCTTTAAAAAAGAAAGGGCATTGTGTTAAGTGAAATAAGCTAGGCATAGACAGACAAATACCACATGATCTCACTCATATGTGGAATCTGAAAAAGTCAAACTCGTTAGAAGCACAGAGTAGAATGGTGGTTACCAGAAAGCTGGGGATGAGGATTGGGAAAGATGGTGGTCAAAGGATACAAAATTTCTGATAGACAGGAGGAATAAATTCTGGAGATTTATTGTGCAGCGTGATGACTCTAGTCAATAACAGTATATTGTATACATAAAAATTGATAAAAGTGTAGATATTAAGTGTTCTCACTACAAAAAAAATATAAGTAGGGTGATGCATATGTTAATTAGCTTGATTTAGCCGTTCCACAAGGGATATATGTATCAAAACATCACGATGTTCACAAATATATATGTTTATTGCTCGATTATTAATAAATAAATAGAGTCACTAGTAGATTTACACTCCCTCTGACGTCTCTACATAGCCTTTTATCCACCCAGCTTCCAACCACCTGAGTGACCCTGGGTGAGTCACTAAAAACATATATGGAATATTTTCGTATACACTCATTTTTTTTTCAACTCAGATGAAATTCAAAAACAGAATCTTTATCATTTTAAAAATGAATGTTTCAGTGGCATTTAGTACATTCACGATGTTGTGCAACCACTAATGCTATGTACTTGCAAAACATTTGCGTCACCTGAAAGGAACTCTGTGGCCATGACAAATCTCTCCTTATTCCCCCTCCCTCAGCCTCTGGCAGCCACAGTCTACTCTCTGTTCCTGTGGATTTTCCTATTCTAGATATTTCATATAAATAGAATCATGCAATATGTGGTCTTTTGCATCTGGCTTCTTTTACTCGGTGTCATGTTTTTGAGGTACGTCCATGGTGTAGCATGTATCCAAATTTCATTTCTTTTTAGGGCTGAATAATACACCATTGTCTGTATATAACACATTTTCTTTATCCATTTATCTATTGATGGGCATTTGGGTTGTTTTCATCTTGGCTCTTGTGAATAATGCTGCTTTGAACATGGGTGTTCATGTATTTGTTTGAGTATCTGTCTTTAATTCTTTTCAGTATGTAGGTAGGAGTGGAATTGCTGGGTCATATGGTAGCTTTAACTTTTGGAAGAACCATCAAACTGTTTTCCACTGTGGCTGTACCACTTTGCATTCCACCAGCAATGTATATACCCTACCTCGTTTTGCCGTGACTCCACTTTATAAAGTAACCCAACCTCATCAGGATCCTGAGACTCAAGGAGGTAAAACCATTTGCCCAACTCAGTTTGTCAAATGTCAAAGTTTGATTCCACGTCTTCAACTACAGATCCCATTCCTTTCCATTGTATGCACTTCTCCGGTCTTCAGCTTCCTTTGGAGAAAGAAAACAGAGATCTGTGAGGAATAAGCTTATCCAAATGCTGTCTAAGAATTCTGGTAAAATCCCAGTGCAGGGACCCAGGTGCTGAATACTGTGTTCACATAAGTATATATGTTTACTTTGCAGACTCAGCATCTGCAATTATACGTAGCCCCTAGTAAATCCTCAGAAAATATTTGTTGAATGAATGAGCCGCATGCATTTATCTGAAAGCCTTTGATGTCTCTGGTAGTTAGCAAACCATATGCTGCCTTTTCCTTAAGATCTTTCTTTGCAAATGCGGCACTTTCAGAAAAACATAGGACTGGATCAACCAGATGTGATGTGACTCTAACAATGGTGGAATGTCTCTCTCATACTCTAAATTGAAAATATGTTGTTATCAGATGTGCCACTACTTCAAATACAGTGGCAACTGCCTTTCTCCGTTTCACTTAATATCATCTGATTATTTAATCTATAGACATACGTCACTGATGTATTTCAATTAGTATGTTTGCTATATATTTATAAATGAGTTTTCATCTTCTAAGACTCTGATGTTTTGCTGCCAAGAGTTCACTAGTACTAACCCCAAATAATGAATATGTTTTATAGTTAATAAAAATTTTCCCAGATCAATAAGGTTAATAAGTGATACTGTCAGTTGGGCATGTTAATAAATTTTTTAAAAAATAGGCCGAGCCAGCTGAAAAGTTACGACTGGAAATAGATTATAGCATTTTGCCCCAAGGCTTTGGCAGCAATTGAAACAAAGTATTTTGAAACACAGCAAATTGGCATTTCTCTGACTTCCAATGCTCAGTCTCTCCAAGCGGGACACCTGGTTCAACTACACAAAACAGCTATTCAGAATTACAGTCTGGGCTTTTGTTATGTGAAAGGTAAATGAGGGTGGCATGAACTTTTCCAGGAAAAGCTGTTTTTACTTTTTACCCTAGGGAGAGCTCTCTTCGGAAGGGAAGAAAAGAAAAGGAAAAAGAAAATTGGTACAGACAGGAGATCAGGAGTTAAGAGGATGGGTGGGTTCGAAAATTACTTTATAAAAGAAAACTTTATGCAATGCTGTAAAATGTTTCCACTCTAAATGAATTAAATCGAACCCCAGACCTACCCTGCTTAGGAACACTAATTTGCCATGGGACCTCCTAAAGAGCTTCCACCAGGCTCACCCTTCCCCGACTTTCAGACTACAGAGACTTGCTTCTATTTGAGTTGCATTTATGTAGTAATAGAAATAGTTTGACCAACACTGTGGCTGGCCCACTAAAAGAGGACCTATGCCCCATACGGTAACATGTCTGTGACCCTGTGTGTGTACCCTTATGCATGCGTGTGCTTAGCATGATGCAGTCCAGACAAAGTTGGAAACTGCACTTGAATCTAGTGTTTGAGTTGGGTCATGCTACCTAAACTACGCATGGGAAAACCCAAAGTCCAGAGTGAAGGAGAATGCAGTGAAGGTTCTTTGACCAAAGCAGGCTCATCCAAGATGCCTGGCATTTGGTCCTATGAGTTGGAACCCTTTGGATCCAATGGCCTTCCTATGCTATGTTGGGTGGGTGTTAGCAAATGTGAGGCCAAACAGCTTCAAAATCGAATTGAAGAGTCCACATTGGATGAGTATTAGGAGAGTCAGAGATCACCTGTCGTTGCACCCCAGGATCAGTATCTTAGGGAGCCAGGCCCCAGATAGCCATTCTTCCCTTTGCTTAATTGTTAGCTGTCTCTTGAGTGACCAAGTGCTGGCATTGCTCTGGGGATGGGACAAAGCTATGCTCTCAGGGAGCTCACCTCCCAGCAAAGAAGACAGATGGTAAAGACAAAATGAGGCCATTAAGTCATAGCATTTCAGATGATCAAAGTGCTGTGAAGAAAGCAGGAGGGCAGTGGGAGAGGAGGAGCTAGTTTAGATTATAGAATTAGAGAAAGCCTTAAGGAGCAGCATTTTGGCAGAAACCTGCATGGTGAGAGGGGGCAAGCCCGGCGAACATTTTGGGGAGGCATCAGAGGAAGCAGGTACAAAATGTCCTAAGGTAGCAATGGAACGTCTGAGGAAACATGACTGGCCAGGATGAGTGTGACCTAGGAGGAATGCATCAGCGAGGGTACACAGGATAGGCAGGACCAGAGCATGAGGGCCCTGTAGGGATCCTACCTGGGTACCATTGGTATTTGGGGCTGGATAATTGTTTGTCATTGCAGATAGTGGGTGAGTCCTGTGTACTGTAGAATGTTTAGCAGCATCCCTGGCCTCTACCCACTAGATGCTATTAGCAACCTCTCCCCACAAATTGTGACAGCCAAAAATGTCTCCAGACATTGCCAAGTATCTTGGGGGGTGGATGTGAAATCACCCTAAATTGAGATCCACTGCTACAGATTATGGCAAGGACTTTAGGTCATGGCCTTGACCCTCAGTTTTAGCCTAAGCATCATGGGAAACCACGATAGGGTTTTAAGCAGGGGAGTGCTGCAATATAACTTACATTTCAAGGGGAACCTGGCTGAGGGGCCGGGTAGAGACTATGGGGAGCAAGAATGACAGCAGGGACTGGCAAATGTTCATGAGAGAGATAAGAGCAGGACCAGAAGTTTGGCTTCTACAGAAGATGGAGCTTGGGAAGAGATTTACCTCCTCATGAATGTCCCTGGATAGCTCACCATCGTACCAAATGATGGGAACAGGCTCTTGACAGGAATGGCATCAGAGGAAGATGGTTTCTTAGGTGGCTGAGAGCTCAGTGGTCAGGAAGTCAAGGCTATGGCTTGGCCCATATCTAACCAAATAGATTTGAACAAACTCTACCTTGGGTATATGCCCTTTCTCTAGCTTTGACTATCTCACAGTCACATGGAGCACCAACTGCAATATTGCAATAAACCAACCTGAAAACAAACTTTCATGTTGGAGGGTCTTTCTTCATCTTGCCACTCCATTGTGGGGAAAATGCAGGTGCCACCTTGGTCTGCAGGCCTCTAAAAGTGAGTGACTTGTCATCTCATCAATGTGCTCCTCTCAAGCAGTGCATAACTTCCTGTAAACCTATTCTTGGAGGAACTGAATCACCCTTGACTTTGAATTGCTAGATCTTTTCACCTCCATCTCATCTCAACATTTCCCACAACAGCACCCAGATGTTGTCCTCGTGTGGACAATGTCACTTCACCTCCAGAATTCAAATTTCTAACCTTAGCCTCCACAACCCCTTTGGAAGTTCTTATTGCAATTCTCCCACCCACCTTGCTACTCTGAGTTTGCCTCCTAATTTCTTACAGCATTTCTTGATTCTCTGTAGGATCCTCTGCCTCTTCTCCTTCTGTTTCCCTCACTGACTCATCTTTCTTGGCACCACTCTTACCCGTTAGTGCTTCCCCGGCTTTTGTCCTCAAGGCTCTTCACATCACAAGTCTAGACGTTCTCCCAGGAAAGCTCCTTCATTCCCATAGCTTTAACTATCACTTCCATGTAGATGACTCATACCTTTATTTTCCCAGACTCAAGATCTCTCTTGAGCTCCAGACCTTGACTCTCTGCCACTAACTTGACCTTTCTCCCATTAGGGATGTCACCACCAAACCTCTCACCTAAGCTAGACATTCAAAAGGCATCTTTGATTTTTTTCTTTCTCTCTCTCTTTTTTTATTTCCCCAAATTCAGATGGGTCCCAGGATATTGTGATTCCATTGCTTTCCTTAAATGTGTGGTCTCCTGAGTCATCTTTCTAAAATGCATCTGATCATGTTATTCCCTTGCCTAGAAGTTATTAATGGCTTTCAATTACTGGTTGTCAAATCTCAAGTCCAGTCTCCACAGCATCCTACCTTTCCAGCAACACCTAACTTCATCTTCTTACCCTGATAATTTTTGTTCTAGCTCCAGACACTGGTTGTGGTCCCTAAAATACACTATGTCCCTTCTCCTTTTATTGTCTCCTCTAATTGTAATTGCTCCACCACTAATCCCCTTCTCTTTTTATGCAGTCCTTCCCCCTTGTCCCTTTTCTGCTGTGCGAAACCATACTCATTCTTACAGACCAGGTGTAAATGTAACCTCCATCCACAGAGCCACCTTCCTTGTGCCAGACAGAGTCTCCTGCTCCATTTTCTGGGTTCCCAGGGCCTTCTACATGCCTGTCTGTCTTGCTTGATTAAGCTCCTTTACTGTTGTAGTAGCCATGTTTCCTCCATTCTTGAAGCCCTAAATTGCCTGGTATTACTCCTGACTTTCAGTGTGTGCTCTGGAAAGCAGTAGTTGAACTAATGAACAATTAATACATATCTCCTGTGATCACTTCTGATGGAAAGCTCTTCCTTGTTCTACTGTGCCTAAAATGCTGAGATTACAGTCAAGCTCTTGATTGGAATACAGCAACAGAGATGTAATTATTTCAGTAAAACTAGATTCAATAGAACAATTGGGGGTAGTAGAAATAAGGTACATGTTTTCATACCTCAGGTCCAAAATACTGGGGACATGGCTGAGTGGAGAGAAAAGAAAAATAAAATAGTCTTGTTAGCACCACTTACAGAACACTATTCCCAATTGCCTAGCCAGTAAGAAAACACAAAAGATATTGCCTCATTCTAAATTAATCTATAATGGTAATCAAAGACAAGATACATCCAGTATTTTACAATGAATTTGTTCTGTTATTTTGTTGTTGTTGTTGTTGTTGTTTCTTTTATGTTTCTTTCTCTTTTTTTTTTTTTGAGACGGAGTCTCACTCTGTTGTCCTGACTGTCTAGGCTGGAGTGCAATGGTGAGATCTCGGCTCACTGCAACCTCTGCCACTTGGGTTCAAGAAATTCTCCTGTTTCAGCCTCCTGAGTACCTGGGATTACAGGCACATGCCACCATGCCCAGCTAATTTTTGTATTTTCAGTAGAGACAGGGTTTCACTATGTTGGTCAGGGTGGTCTCGAACTCCTGACCTCAGGTGATCTGCCTGCCTTGGTCTACCAAAGTGCTAGGATTACAGGCGTGAGCCACCATGCCAGTGGATTTGTTCTGTTAAAGGCAATTATATTGAAATATAGTTGTCAAAGTAGTTTCTTAAAATTTATGAATAGTAATAGTTATGTATCTTTATTGACTCATTCAATATTAAGACCTATTGCCAAGTCAAACCAACCAGGTGATTGACCTGGTGGCAGATTGATTACATTGAACCACTTCCATCGTGGAAGGAGGAGTGTTTTTTCTTACTGGAATAGACACCATGGATACAGATTTGTTTTCCCTGCATGCAGTGCTTCTGGCCAAAACTACCATCCATGGACTTAAAGAATTGCTTTATCCACCATCATGGTATTCCATAAAAAACTGCTTCTGATGAAGGAACTCACTTCACAGCAAATGAAGTGCTACAGTGGGCCCATGCTCATGGAAGTCATTGGTCTTATCATGTTTCCCTCCATCTTAAAACAACTGGTTTGATGAAACAGTGGAATGGCATTTTGAAGACTCAGTTGCAGAGTCAGCTAGGTGGCAATATCTTGTAGGGCTGGGGTAAGATTCTCCAGAAGGCTGTGTAGGCTCTGAATCAGCTTCCAATACATGGTCCTGTTTTTCTCATAGCCAGAACTGATGGGCCTGTAAATCAAGAGGAGAAAATGGCACCACTTACTATTATCTTTAGTGACCCACTAGTAAAATCGTGGCCTTATGCCCTTTGGCCTAAAGGTCTTAGCTCATTTACTGTATTAGTCTGTTTTAACATGCTAATAAAGACTGGGCAATTTACCAAAAAAAGGAGTTTAATGGACGCACAGTTTCACATGGCTGGGGAGGCCTCACAATCATGGTGGAAGGCAAGGAGGAGCAAGTCACATCTTACATGGATGGCAGCAGGCAAAGACAGAGAGCCTGTGCAGGGAAACTCCCATTTTTAAAATCATATCTCCTGAGACTCATTCACTATCATAAGAACAGTGTAGGAAAGACCCGCCCCTCATAATTTAATCACCTCCCACCCGGTTCCTCCCATGACACGTGGGAATTGTGTCCCCACTCAAATCTCATCTTGAGTTACAATTCAGGATAAGATTTGGGTGGGAACACAGCCAAACCATATCAGCTCCTGGGAAGGGAAGACTGCTTCTACCAGGAGACACACAATGATTTCATTGAACTGGAAGTTAAGATTGCCACTCTCCCACTTTGTACTCCTCATAATGCTAAATCAACAGGCAAAGAAGAGAGTTACTCTGCTGGTGGGGGTGATTGATCCTGACGAGTAAGGGGAAATGGGACCACTTGGAGGGAAGGAAGACTATGTCTGGAACATAGGAGATAGGAGATCCCTTAGAGTGTCTTTAGTATTACCATGCCTTGTCATTAAGGTCAATGAGAAACTACAACCACCCACTTCAGGCAGGACTAGTAATGGCCAGACCCTTCAGGAATGAAGGGTTGGATTATTTCACCAAGTAAAGAACCATGACTAGCTGATCTACTTGCTGAAGGCAAAGAGAATGCATAATGAATAGTGGGAAAAGGGAGTTGTAAATAGCAGTTACAGCTACATGACCTGTTACAGAAATGAAGACTGTAATTGTCATGAATATTTCCTCCTCATTTTGTTCTGAATTTACTTGTGTGTATGTATGTGCATACAGGTATAGGGGAAATTTCTGTGTTTTCTTCCTTCTATTATTCCCTTATCATGAAATATACAATGTATTGATTTTGTATCACAGTATTTGAGTACAGACTGTCAAGGAGAAGAGTAAACATTACTCAAGGGCTTTATCTCCTCCTCTTGGGAAAGAGTTAGCACATTTTTTTATTGTGAGCAGGAAAGCTGTATCATGTCAGGCAGAATTATAATCTTGCTACTGTCTTCATGTGGCTATTAATTAAATACATCTTAAGGAGATGTGTACGTGTTCCAAGTTAACAACAGGTGGACTTGTAATGGTTAATTTTATGTCAACTTCACTGGATCCCAGAACGCCCAGGTATTTAGTCAAACATTATTCTGGGTGTTTCTGTAAAGGTGTTTTTGGGTAGGTTTAATATTTAAACTGATGGACTGAGTAAAGTAGATTGCCCTCCCTAATGTGAATGGGGCCCTCATCCAATCAGTTGAGGCCTGAAGAGAACAAAAGGCTGACCGTACCCCAAGTAAGAAGAAATCTTTCCTGCCTGATGACCTTTGAGCTGGAAAGTCACTTCACCATCAGCTCTTTTAAGTCTCCAGTTTGCCAACCATTCTGTTTCTCTGGAGAATTTTGGCTTATATAGTTATCAAAATACTTCTTTAAAAATTGTAAATGATAACAGTTATGATTCTTTATTAACTCATTAAATAACATGACCTATTTCCAAGCCCAAGGACTGTAATTTCAGGGTAGTGGTGAGCATACACATTATTCTGGTACATTTGTAAGTACTCTTACGTGATTTGAAGATATCCATGATTTCAATCAACTGGTGAGAAAGTTACACATTTTTTTTTTTTTTTTTTTTGAAAAAAATATCTCTCTGTGTCACCCAGGCTAGAGTGCAGTGGTGCAATCTTGGCTCACTGCAACCTCTGCCTCCCAGACTCAAGCAATTTTCCTGCCTCAGCTTCCCAAGTAGCTAGGACTACAGGTGCACACCTTGCTAATATATATATATATTTTTTTTTTTTTGTAGAGACACTTTTTTGCCGTGTTGCCCAGTCTGGTCCCAAACTCCTAAGCTCAGGTGATCTGCCTGCCTCGGCCTCCCAAAATGATAGGATTACAGACGTGAGCCACCATGCCTGGCTGCAAGTTACACACACTTCTAATACTACTGCAATTTGTTTTCTATGTTTATGATAGAAGAAAATGCTATATTTGAGTTAGAGGTTTGTAAAAATAAAGATGTATTTTGTCCCAGCCAAGTTCACAATAACCTTAACCATGGACCCCTCAAAGTGTCCAACAGAAGAACCCATGAGATAAAGAAGAGCTACTGTCCCTCAGCTCCTTCCTGCATAGACTACACTTTGAGAAACTACCTTCAGAAAGACATCACTAATTTCCAGTGGGTTCTTGGATTCTCAGGAAAGCCAAACATCTAAATGATATTATGTGTGCAGTAGATGGGGAAACTGAAGTGGACCTTGGTAAACAAAGGGAGTGAAGTCCCCTTTTTCATGATTGATTGGTATCTGGGACAAAATCTTTATCTGTTCCTTAAACTCATTTTCTCCCCTCTGGGTCCCTAGCGTAGTGTTTCCATGTGACAGACACTGAATTTTCTGGATGCATGGCTACAGATGGATAGACTAATGATCCCACAAAAACATCACTTGAAGTTGCAAAGAAAGCATCGGCCTCACATAGGATATGTTGATGATGTATTTTTTCTCGAATGTTCTCTTTCCTCTCTACTCATGCCATCCATGAGGCCCCAGAGCAGGTCTTTCCTTAAAGCAGCTGCTTCTGAACACTGCCGAGCTCCATCAGCCTGGAGCCATGTGGCCTTACCTTCAGTTCCTTCCACATTAGAGGCAAAAGGGTGAGATGAATGAGCCTCAGCCACTTGATGGGGGAAGAGAAGGTTACATCACAGCAGGGGCTCTGCCCTCTTTGGTTAATGAGTCGTTTTCTAAATATACTCAGTGAAAGCACGTGTCCCTCATCAGATAACAAAGTGTCATCATTTCAAACAACTGTTTTTTGTTTTGTTTTGTTTTTTTATTATACTTTAAGTTCCAGGGTACATGTGCACAATGTGCAGGTTTGTTATATATGTATACATGTGCCATGTTGGTGTGCTGCACCCGTCAACTCGTCAGCACCCATGAACTCATTGTTTACACAACTGTTTTTTTTTTGTTTGTTTGTTTTTTGTTTTTTGTTTTTTTCCTGAGACAGAGTCTCGCTCTGTTGCCCAGGCTGGAGTGCAATGGTGCGATCTCGGGTCACTACAAGCTCCACCTCCCGGGTTCATGCCATTCTCCTGCCTCAGCCTCCCGAGCAGCTGGGATTACATTTTATTTTATTTTTTTTGTAGAGACGGGGTTTCACCATGTTAGCCAGGATGGTCTCGATCTCCTGACCTTGTGATCTGCCTCCTCAGCCTCCCAAAGTGCTGGGATTACAGGCATGAGCCACCATGCCCAGCCAAGCAACAACTTGTATATGAATTAGCTTACATGTTAATCCTAATGCAAGCCCCAAGGAGAACTGGGAAATACAAAAAGAGGTGCAAATGCATATCTGATCCTGCAACCCAAATATACATGTTATAGTTCTAATATTTCAATGCATTTCCTTCAAGAATATTTTGCATAGTTCTGTTTCTCCTCTGAGGGGTTTTGTCAAGAATACGTAGGAATTGGGAATTGTACCAGTTTATGATAATTCTGGCGTATGCTCTCTTGTTTACTCTCCCCTCCATTTAATATAACTTTTAATTATATATATATATATAGCTTTTACTTATAATACTCTTTTACTAGCCACGTATTATTTCACTAACTAAATGTGGCATCATTAATGATACGTTCACACCGTTTGATCTTTTCACTATCACAGATAAGCCTGCAATGAGGATCTCTGTTCATTTATTTATTTTTGTGTACTTATTTTGTTCTTGGGATGTCTTCATAGAAGTGCAAATATTTCATCCAATAATGAAATTTCTTAAGACTTTTCATATACATGGCAACCAAGCTTCTCTCAATATTTCTTTTTTAAGTTTTAATATATTGGTGGCCTAATTATCTAATCTGAAGGAAATGCCTGAAGTCTGAAACAATCTATTTTCTTTCCTGTCAGACAAGTCTAGATCTTTCTTGGTGCTACCACAGGAGAGGCAGGATCATAGAGTACAACATGGTGGTTAGAAGATCACAGTCAAAATTAAACACATGGTTTCAAACTCCAGCTGTGCTCCAGACCTGCTGGGTAATCCTGGGACAGTTATTTAACCTCTCTGTGCCTATGTTTCCTCATTTTTAAAGTGAGGATAATACCAGTCTTTGCTACATATGAATACTCTGAAGATTAAATGAGTTACTTCATATTAAGTAGTTTTGCCGACAGTATTACTTCTATAAATTAATGGCCATTATTATTGTCAATCCCTAAGAACACAGTTTACAATCACTATGCTAGGTTAATACTGATATATTTAGGGCCCAATTTATTATTATATTATTTGCTTTCTACTTCTACCTGTTTCTATATTTCTTTTTTCTTCATCCTTGTATTCTTTTGCTTTTATGGAATATTTAAAATTTATTCTATTATGAAATAGAATATGAGTGTGGTGGTTAATACTCTTTCAGAGTTTCTTTCAGAGTTTTTTTACAACTTACCTAGAGATTGCAGCTGGCTTTCCTGACTTACCCAAATATGATAGAAATCAGTACTTCTTGCCTCATCTCAGTTAATGCAAATACTTCTTTTCACTCCTTTCTAACTTACTGCTGCTGTTGTCATTTATTTTAATTGCATATATATTTCTTTTTTTTTTTTTTTTTTTTTTTGAGACAGTATCTTGCTCTGTGGCCTGGGCTGGAGTGCAGTGGTGTAATCTCAGTTCACTACAATTTCTGCCTCCCAAGTTCAAACAACTCTCCTGCCTCAACCTCCCAAGTAGCTGGGACTACAGGTGCACACCACCATGCCCTGCTAATTTATGTATTTCTAGTAGAGATGGGGTTTTGCCAGGCTGGTGTCGCACTCCTGACCTCAAGTGATCCACCCACCTCAACCTCCCAAAGTGCTGGGATTACATGTGTGTGCCACCACACCTGGAATACTTAATATTCTATTCAAGTGTTATTATTATAGATTGCTACAGTCAAGATGCATTTCAATTTACAGACGTATTTGCCTTTTCTTGCTTTTTGCGCCTTCCTGGAATCATGTTCCTTCTTCCTGAAAAATATCTTTAATATCGCCTTTAGTTCAGGTTTACTAGTGACAAATTCCCTGAGTTTTTTGTTTGTTTTGGTGGGGTTCTTGGTCTGAAATTGTCTTTATTTTGTTTTCACGTCTTCATTCTTGAAGAACGTTTTCACCCAATGTAGAATTCTAGGTTGAAGGATAACTTTCATTATTTCTTTTAGTATCTTCTGGTTTCCATTATTTTTATTTTATTTTATCATTTTATTATTTTTTAATTTTCAAGGCAGCAACTGTGAATTTAATGTTCCTTGTCCAAAATTAGTGTTTCTTTTTTCCTGTAGTCTCTTTTAAGATTTTCTCATTGTCTTTGGTTTTCAGCCATTTTCTCTGATGTAGTCTTCTCTGGATTTGCCTTGCTTCTTGAATCTCTAGCTTGATATTTTCTTCCAATTTGGAAAATGGTCAGTCACGACCTCTGCATATAACGTATCTACTTCATTCTCATTCTGTTATTCTCTTGAAAGGAACCTCATGACATCTATGTTAGAACTTCTGTCTCTGACCCTTTCTCCTATATTTTCCACCTTTTTTTTTTCTCTCTATGCCTCCTTCTGAATTTTTTTTAAATCTATCTTTCAGTGCACTGACTCTCTCTTACTCTTTGATATGCTTCAGTCCTTCCACTGTTTCTAATTTTAGTTATTGCACTTTTCAGCTCTAAAATTTCCCTTTAGTTATCCTTACAGGTCCCAGTTATTCATCAAAAATTCTCGTCTTTTCTTGTAATCTCCTTAACCACTTAAGCGTTGTTATTTTAAGTCCTGTGGTTGGTAACGATTATCTGGAGCCCCTTTGGGTCTGTTTCTCTTTTTGTTTTCTTATTCTCCTCTGTGCCTTGATATGTTTGATTAACTGTCTCATGTATATAAAAAAGTATAAAAATGATTTAAGACTTTATCTTTAACCTAGATAAAGAGGGAAGGTTTATTTTTCTTTACAGCAGGTGGCCAGAAGTACCAGCATTCTAGGATCAATTTCAAGGACTGAGATAATCATAAAACAGACTTCAGTTCTTGTAAGGCTATTTCACTTTTCATCCACCCTTACTCCCAGGATGTAGTATTTGCCTGTCTTAATCTAAAGCATGGAAGGTTATCCAGAAGCTTCTTCTGGGTGGGCCCTCGATTTCCATTTTTCTCCCACTCACTACGTGAAGCTGGCAAAGCCCCTGACTACCTTTTCAAGTTCTCTCTTGAGAACTCTCCTCCCTTTTCCAGTACTGGCCTCTGCCTTAGGGTAAAACTCATCTCTCTGTTTCTGCTGCCTCTTGGATCTTGGCCTTTACTGCATTGAGAGCTTTCCAATGCCTTCAATTAGATAATGATGATAATGAAGATGACAATGATACGTGTGTGTATGTTTTGCCTATATTTCAAGTTGTCTTAGCATAGAGTTGGTCCAAATCATCTGCATCATCCCATCTACTATTTCAGGAAGTAGAAGTCTGGAATCTGTCTTTCAAAGGTATGTGTTTTATCATTTTGAAAAGAGAGCCAGGGAAAAAAATTATGTTTAACATTTTCAAACTTACTTTACTACAAATTCTTTGTTTTTGTGAGGCAGCCCATGGAACAAATGTTCCATGGAATCTCAACTTACAAAAGTCTTAGATTTCAAAAGGCTGTTCCTAAGAATTTTGCTTTTAAGTTCAGAGTGGTGTTAAACAAGGAATCTTTGTATTCACTTTTATGCAAAGTTAAGTTACAAGAGGAGAACTGTGTTTAATGGTTTTGTTGTGACTCATCTCCCTCCATGTAGCATTTGCCACTCTCTCACCACTTTCTCTTGTTTGAAAAAATTATTTCTACATTTATTTTTATTGTAATTATACACACAGGGAACATGGGATTGGTTAAGAAGCATCCTAAGGTCAGGTACATAACAACATTTTTAAAGTTTTATTTTGAAATAACTATAGATTCCCAGAAAGTTACAAAAATAATACAGAGAGTCCAGTGTACCCTTCACCCAGCTTCCCCTAATGATGACATTTTGTGTAACCACAGTACAATATCAAGACCAAGAAACTGATGTTGTTAGAACATCAATTGTTTAACTCTTAACTATACTGCAGATCTTGTTTAATTTTCACCATTTTTTACACTTATTAACTTGTGTGTGTGCATGCATGTGTGTGTGCATGAAATTCTATGCAACTTTATCTAGTGTATTGATTTGGGTAACTATCAGTGCAGTTAAGATACAGGACTGCTCTGTTACCACAGAGGTCTCTCTGTGACTCCCTCAGGTCACCTTCTTATATCCATACCCCACCATCATCAACCCTGGCAACCACCAATTTGTTCTCCAGCTCTATAATTTTGTTCTTTTAAGAATGTTATATAAATGGAATCAAACAGCACAAAATCTTTTGCCATTTACTTTTGTTTTCACTAAGCATAATGCCCTTGAGGTCCATCAGTAATGACATTTTTACTCATTTTTCATCTTTTCTAGCATCTTTGATCCTTGGAAGATGCCATTTTTTTAAAATTTCCTTCTTGTTACAGAGTGAGAAAATAAGGCACAGGGAAGATAAATTATCAAAAATCATGAACAGAGGTAACGAAAGATTTCTTGACACTCCAGTCCAGAGTTACTTACAACAGACTTTGCTTCCCCTAAGACCACTTCTTTCTTCCTGACCAATTTGGAACAGATCAGCTAAAGGTCATGGTAGATAAACACATCCACAGAATAGTTAATCAAAAGTTGGTTCTATGAAAATCAAATACTTGACTTTGCCTGAAGCAAAGTAGTGCATTATTTTACATTAGTCAGAACTGTCAGACTGGTAACTGGGAAATCAGACACATACTGTTGAAAGAATGTCTAAATCTGAATGGAATTTCTAAGCTCTTAGCTCAAGAGATGATTAATTAAAAAGCAAGAAATGGATGCATTCACTGTGTTTACAAGTGATATGTCTTGGTTTTATTCTTTATCTGTTGTTATCTTTGGGGATTTCCATTAAGGTAATCAAATTTTGAATAAGCCTGACAAGCATTCAACAGCTTTCAGCAGTGGCAAAGAATGTTTATGGAGGGGGAAGCATGTTTTCAAGTCCAGGAGCAGACATTGACACTGAGGCCTGCCTGAGTACTCTTGAATAGTCTTTTTTTAAAGCTTTTATTATTTTTTTTAAAGTACTGGTTACAAAGATGGCTAACATATCTCTGTAGCCAAATTTTCATGAGTGGACTCCTCCCAAGGCCATCCAGTTTGGACTGAGGGAGCCATTGACCCCAGTCTTTACCTGCTGCAGACTTTTCTTTCATGAAGCCCAAGAGAACATCCAAGAACCAGTAGGCCCCTACTACTTTTATCTAAGTGCTGATCATGCTGTTCCAAAAGCACTTGGAACTGGTAGAATTTAGGGACAAGAAAGAAATAGACATAACTGCATGGTATCTTACATGATTGGGATCCCCGACCAAACATCTCACTGGAGTCATGCTGTTTTCAGAGAATATGAAACCCTGTTCTTGGCATAGCAAATGTAACCATGCAATTTTAACCTAAGAAACCACAACTTGGTTCTTAAAGACATGAATATCTCAAGCACATTCTCTCCCAAACCACGTTAATATTCATCTTCAGAGATGTGCTGAGTTTTATTGCTGGGATCATGGTTCAATTAATTATCTCCCCTATAGATATGAGAGTTGATCTTGTATTTGGGAAATTAGTTGACACAATTTATTCACCTCCTTACATGTGTTATAACAGGTGAACTTCTCTCTCTTTAGAAGGTTTGAAAGTTCATTTAGTCCTTTTCCTTCAATATTTTTCATCATAACTGGATTTCTTTTGATTTCATTTCATTGGGTATTTACCTCGGAAAGTATTTCTTTCTGTTTTAAACATGGTAAGCATTATAGTGGCTTAGAACAGATTTGAAAGCTAGAAAGTGTTTATCTAAATGAGTCAGATTTTGAAGATTTTGCTGTTCTCCCATTAATGCTTAATAATTATTTTTTCCATCAAATGAGGGAGACTGTGTAAAGTTGCCTAAGCAAGGAATGTCAACTACTAGGAAGGAAGACCTTTTCTAATTCTTCCAATCTGCAGTTCAGAGACCTGAGACAATTTAAGATGTGGAAAATTTAAGTTGCGGAAAACAAGCTAAAAGTGCCAGTTTTTGAAGATAACATGCCCTTGGCAGAAAGGCAACATCTTTTTCCTAGGAAAAGAGCTTAAATAAGTCTTGTAAAAAAAAAAAAAAAAAAATTCACTGGGTATGTTGGACATCAAATACCTCTTAAACAAATAACATTTGGGTAAGCTAACTGCAAAGGTACCAATTGGTTATTAAGTTTTCCTCTAAATAAGAAACTCGTGGACATAAAAAATAAGGGGGAAAATTCACAGCTTTTTCTCACACCGTAGGGTGAGGCCACACACTTAGTTTGGGGATCCCACACTCTTCACATTCAAAGTAGATCAAAGCACTGAAAAACTAAAAGTTGGCCTGGCGCAGCGGCTCAAGCCTGTAATCCCAGCACTTTGGGAGGCCGAGACAGGCGGATCACGAGGTCAGGAGATCGAGACCATCCTGGCACGTCTCTACTAAAAAAAAATACAAAAAACTAGCTGGGCGAGGTGGCAGGCGCCTGTAGTCCCAGCTACTTGGGAGGCTGAGTCAGGAGAAGGGCGTGAACCGGGAGGCGGAGCTTGCAATGAGCTGAGATCCAGCCACCACTGCACTCCAGCCTGGGCAACAGAGCGAGACTCCGTCTCAAAAAAAAAAAAAAAAAAAAAAACAAAAAACTAAAAGTTGACAATCAAGGGATATTTTTATAACACAAGGAAAAAAAATATTTTGCAGTTTCCATCACACATGGGAAGGTGGTTAATTGTATTGGAAGCAGGGAGGCTTGTAATATTCAAAGAAATTATCTTAAGTGCATATCTTCTTCCTCATTGATACATACAGAGAGCTGTATGGCAATGCATAAGAAAGAAATGACACAGGAAATGAACATTTTCAAGAACTTATTATCGAAGTTTATAATTTATATACATTTATTGTCTTCTCAATGATTACAAAGTCTCTAAAGGTAAACGAATAGTTATCATTTGCACCAAATGAGCATCCATGCACTTCAGAAATACAAGATAAAATATAAAGTGCTGCTTTAAAAGACCATCAACAGGGAGTCTACTTTGCAAAACCCCACCCGTCTAACAATGCAATCATTTTATCAACTTTTCTCTTGGAATGTGTTTTCCAAAGATGAGGCTGTCCTGACTTGTAGGAACAATAAATAATCTTGAGAGATTAAAATAAATGACTGCAGGCTTCTTTTAATTTTCAGCGAACCCTTTGTGAGAATAAAAGAACCACTATCCTTAAATAATTGTAGAATTACATCATTGATCAACTATGTCCCCAGCGGATAAGAACTCAAGGTGAGACATAGCATGTGAAAAGAATGGCTTCTTTGGTAAAACCCCTCAGTAATGAAAAGTTCCAGACAAAGGACCTTCTCTCTCCCTCTCTCCATCCCCTGCACCACCCCACCATTGCCAACCCTAACGGGGGAAAAGACCAGAAAGTTCGATTGAAGGAGTGTGACATAGTTCTGCATATATTTTTTCTCTCTCTCTCTATGATTAATCATAAAAATATTATTTGTGGGTTGAAAGTGGCTTTGGAGAAAGTGTTTACAGGTATTACACACCTTGAATATTTGGGGAAAAACTTACTTTATTAACAGAAAGTTGATTCCAGTGGCATTTTTTCCTCCAGGTATGTTACAGTGGGTTTTAGTTTGTCTTGAAGACATCCCTGGGGTTGCATTTGTGCTGAGGTTTCTGAAGATCGCTCCATAGTTGCCAATATGATGGGAAAGGGAGGAAGACGTTAAGAATGGGTTCTACTCAGTGGACAGTGATCCTCAAGGGAGTCTAAACGGATTTTCTCTGAATACTGGAAAATGTGAAACAACAAATCAATAGGGTTCTTTAAGATTTTCTTTGGGCAAAAAGTGTTTAAAACGGTGCTTCTGAAATAATGTATTACCTGTGTTACTTTGGAGGATGATATGACTATTTTATATTTGTAGATCAAAAATGTTTTTACCCTTCTGTTAACTAGCCCGGAAGGAAGAGAATGATGATGGTGATATTGACCATGAATAAAAGTGGGAAGTTAGTATATACTGGATTCCTTCATAAGCATTTTTTGTGACTTTACTAGTTTATATTTGTCAACAATTGTCTCAGATAAATACAAGTAGTATTCCCATGAAGAATCAGTTTTCAAAATCTTATAATACCCATGGTCACAGAACAAGAAAGCGATACAGCCAAGATAGAAGTCCCTCTGTGTCTCTGAGCCCTCACTCACTTTTTGATGCTCTTACGCAGCAGTGACAATTTACAGTTGTTATATGAAGGTTTTATACAAATCCTTTCAATCTGAAAAGTGAGTGACATTCAGATTCTGCCAGTTTTCCCTAATCAGATAGATGACTTTTCTTTACTTAATCAGTTGCTTTACAAATAAAAGGGGGCCGGGGAGAAAGAAAAACAAGAAAATAATTTTTTAAAACGCACATAAACACATAAACTGTTAGAAAAGTGACCCTGACATCTTTTGTCTCCTGTTATCCCGTTTAGTGGCAGAACCAAATCCTTAACTGAGGTCAGGGTTTAATCAATTTTAATATTTTAAATATTCAGCTTGAAAGGGAGTGAAAGGTTGGTTCATTTTTATAATTGTTTGACACCGTTATATTTTGACAAACTAGTTTGGTATAGTAAAGTTAGTTCAAAGCTTTCAATATATACATAGGCACTCTATTCCCAAACCATTATCATTGTGTAGCAATGTTTGAGGGAGAGACATTTGCCTTCACACAGAATTTTTTAGAGCATCCAGAGAGAATACACACAGTGCTTTTAATTGTCTGTATTTGGAATTGCAAATTGTGTTTTTGTCTTTCTGGGTGAAAAGTGCCTTTTAGACAGAAAGGGTCTAGACTTGCACCTTAGCTATCCCATAGATGTGTTTCCAGCAGCCCAGCCTGGGCTCTAACTCTGCAGCAGTCTGGGCACCCTGCCGGCATGGAGGGACTCTAAATGTGTGGAGGAAATTTTTGCAAACATTTTTTAATATCCTAAGATTTATTTGGGGACATACAACTAAATAAGGAAAAGATACTGCTTAGTAGTATCACTCAATTGAAATATTCATGTGAAAACCTGTTAGCAGTTGTAGCATGTGAATCAAACCGTGGACTCACTCTCATCAGACTTTCTTATCAGAAGCAACAAATGATGCTTTGAGATCCAGGTGTAATTTCCAGACACAGAAGGAAGCAAAGTGCCTTTCAAAGGCAGAACTGTCGACCATTTCAGCACTATCTACCTTTTCCTGACTTGGAGAATACAGCACAAAGAAAGAAGTTAGGAAGGAAATTTCAGAAGTTGTAGCAGTAAAAAATCTATCCAGCGCTGGGGTGGGTTGTTCAGGGGCTTGGCCTGGATTCTGCTGGAGGGATGGTGACCAGGACCCTGCAGGGCAAAGCATGTAGGTTGTCTTGCTTTTTGCAGACCCCTCCAATTTCTGTAGCTGCTACAGGACAGGTGAAAAATTGGCAGTGACATCTGTTCTAGAAGCAGTCAGGACTTCAAATGTGTTAAGGGCCTCAGAATTAGCCTTGCATTATAAGCATCCCAAAATGTGCAATTCGGACGTTTCTAAGAAGAGTATGTTTTATTCCTAGCCACTTTTTGGATCATGGTTTATAGCATAGAACGTATGGTAAATTTTTGCCTACCATCATCTATAATCAAACCATGCAAATTTTAGGCTCAACACAAATCTAAGCCTTTGCCAGAAACCTTCCTCCAGAGAGCCCTCTAGACTGAGTAAAACCCTTGTCTGTCAGACTCTTCTCTTTGTAAACTAATTCCATCATCATGGCATCTGTCACTATTTAATCTTACCAAAGCAATGTAAAAGTGATCAGTTGAGAAACTTTCAAGGTTGGCGTTTTCAAACACAATGTACTCATTTCGAAAATGTGTTTATAATTTGTTGCATCCTTCTTACTTTGGGTACAAATAAATTAAATCATTTTAGATTTAAATCTAATCTGCATTGAATCTATATGTGAGAATTGCTGTAATTTCTGCAGAACAGGAGAGTAAATTTCTGTTCATTTATTTATCATTTTTCACATAAGATATCATGGTAGTTGAGGGCAAAATTGTCCATGGTACCTTTTGTTTTTGCAAGAATCTCTAGGTTTCCACTCATGTGCTGTAGTAACTATCTGTGGTTGACATTCTATGGAAACACTTTTTACAGTCGTTACCATAACCTTAGTACTGAAAATAGACCTCAGTTGACCCATAGGAGTATTTTTAATGGAGATGACTTTACTGTTTTTTATATTATGAAAATTATGAATACACCTTCTAAATAAATATTAAAAAAGAAATTTTAAAACACCCAAAATCCCAACACCCAATGGAAACATTGTTAATATAAGAGTGGGGGCCAATTTTCCAGCCACAGGCATTTCAAATTCATTATTTTAGGAAAGTGCGGTATTTCACAAACAGATGAAAAGCTTTGTCCAAAGTCACACTGCTAGTGACTCAGTGGCAAGATCAGGGTGATCAACCATCCCAGTTTTCTCAGGATTGTCTCAGGGTTACTATATTAAGTCCCACATCCCAGAAAACCCCCTAGTCCTGGGAAAACCCAGACGGTTAGTTGGTCACCATAGACGAAATCAGTAGAGGACCCCAAGCCTAGCTAGGTTTTTGTTGTCAGTGTAAGCCTAGCCACTCATACATGAAAAATGAACTCCTGTGATATATAGTTTGGTAACTTTCTCTAATCACTTCTATATATGGAACATATTTCCATGTCAACAAGTGTAAATCTGCAATACAGTTTTTAATAGTTGCACGTTATTCCACCATGTGGAGCTATAAAAATTTATTTTGCTAAACATTTACTGATGGAGGATTGGATTATTTCCAAAGGTTTGATATGATAGATAATCCTATGATGAATAATTTTCTTACATATATATCTGAACACACTTTTCTCTTAGGAAAATTTGTTTGAGATACAATTACCAGGTTAAACAGTATGCGTGTATTTTAGGCCAGATGTGGTGGCTCATGCCTGTAATCCCAGCACTTTGGGAGGCCATGGTGAGTGGATTACCTGAGTTCAGGAGTTGGAGACCAGCCTAGCCAACATGACAAAACTCTGCCTCAACTAAAATTACAAAATAGACAGGTGTGGTGGTGCAGGCCTGTAATCCCAGCTACTCTGGAGGCTGAGGCAGGAGAATCACTTGAACCTGGGAGGTGGAGGTTGCAGTGAGCCTAGATCGCACCATTGCACTCCAGCCTGGGCGACAGAGTGAGACTCCAACTCAAAAAAGGTAAAAATAAAAATTAAAAATATACACATATTTTAAGGCTTTGGCATATATTGCCAAATGGCTCTCCAGAAATCTTAAGGCAGTTTGCTTCTCAACAGTAGTTACTTTCCCTACCCAAATGGATTTTATCAATCTTTCAATAATTCATAATTTGATGAATGAATGTCCGTGTCACTAATATTTTAATTTATATTTCTTTAATTATTAAGAATAATAATTAAAGAATAATAAAAACCTAATTTTATGTTTTTGTTGGCCATTTAAATTCTTTTGTGTGTCAATTTTCTATTCATTAGTTTTGATCAGTGTTGTACTGAATTAGTCAGTGGTTTCTAAAGGTTCTCATATAACCCTTTATAATTTATGTTGCAAGTATTTTTCCAAGTTCATGTTTCTTTCAACTACCTTTGTGCTATCAGTAGTGGTGATGGGGGCCACACAGAAAATTTTGATTTCTAAATGCTTCATGTAATTCCCAATTTAAAATTTTTTAATATATATTTTTGACCTAATATAATTTAAAATTTTTCTGCATATAAAAAAGAAAACTCTTACACTCAGGCATTATGGGAGTAAACATAATGTAGTGGACAGAGTGGGAGGTGGAGTCAGAAGGGGGGCATACAGCTCTGCATTGCCCCCCAAGTCAGCAGTGGCTCTACCCGTGGTTTCTCATGGGTGAGATTAGCTTCATCAAGCCCAATCATTTCATCAGCATCACAAGAGAGCTTGATCTAGGTCTGCAGTTTTCAGTCTTGCGTGCCCTTAGAGTCCCCAGGACGATTTTATAATCTCCAGATACCCAGGACATACCTGCGGTCATCTAAATCAAAATATCCAAGGTGGGATCCTGGCATCTCCATTGCTCCCTGGTGATTCCAATGTGCAGCCCAACTTGAGACCACTGATTTGGACTATGTGCTTTCCAGACTTGATGATTTCATTAATTGTTCCTCAGGCCTCTGACCTATAAATTTGGATAAACAGACGGGGTTGGGTTCCAAGAATCTGTGTCATGAGCAAGCATTCAACAATTCTGGTATTTAGGCATTTTAAGCCACACAGAGCCACCATCCAAGGGTCCTTCCAACTCCAGGATTCAGCTGTTGTCTCCATCTTTCTGGATGGTCTTGTTGCAGAAATGTTATTCTGAAGCTGAAGTTATGAGCAAAGACTTGAATTATGTCCCAGGAATTAGCACTGTGACACTTACCCATTTTCCCTGACACCATCACAGATCCTTCCAATTGTATGAGAAACTGGGAATCATCTATTCCAGATTCCTAATAAGAACCCAGAGGGATGCAGCCGAAGTCACATAGCTATTGAATGGCAAAGCCAGACCTAGGATCTAGGCACCTCAGCCCTTGATCCAACACTACTCTCCTAGCCCCTGTTATCTTCTCATGCCTCAGTCTTTCCATCTGTGAAAGGGGGGAAGAGTCTCTTCTTACCTTCCTTTAAGGAGTCTTCTGAAAATGGATGAGGTAATGTCTGCAGGGCTTATGAGCAACTTAGATGAAAGGCAGCATAATACGTACAAAGTACTTATTTTTCACATCATACTTTAAAGCTCTGTAAATGTTGAAAGAACCTTTTTATATAAACAAGCAGAAACGATAGTAAAAAAGAAAAAAAAAAAGTAGCCCCTTTATCTCACTTTTTATATCCCCAGACTCCCTTTTCCCATTAATTTTGGTTGGTGTTGCATGAACGGCATGTTCAC
Organism: Piliocolobus tephrosceles; assembly: GCF_002776525.5. Classification (NCBI taxonomy): domain Eukaryota; kingdom Metazoa; phylum Chordata; class Mammalia; order Primates; family Cercopithecidae; genus Piliocolobus; species Piliocolobus tephrosceles. The sequence goes on from NC_045452.1 coordinate 43,973,781, forward strand.
CTGGTTGGGAACAGGAGGAATTGGGGCTTGTGTGGATGACAAAGCACTGTTCTAACTCACCTCCTCCTGCGTTACTTCCCCATACCACTCTGTACTTTGCCTTCATAATAGTAGTTTCAACTTGTGCTAAAATCCTTATCTTCACAAACATTTGCTTAATGCCCATCTACCCTGCTAGACCATAAGCAGCATGAGGCCAGGCACAATACATTTCATATCCCCAGATCCTAAGACAGTATATTCCCCAGGTATTTTTTATTATTATTATTATTATTATTATTATTATACTTTATGTTCTAGGGTATATGTGCACTTTTTAATAAATGAATGCATGACTCTGTGAATTACTGATCCTAGTCAAAGTCCAAGACTCATCCCTGAGCGAGGCCATCAGGGATGAGCCTCCTGTGGCCAGGAGCGGTGGCTCATGCCTGTAATCCCAGCACTTTGGGAGGCCAAGGTGGGTGGATCACTTGAGGTTGGGAGTTCAAGACCATCCTGACCAACATGGTGAAACCCTGTCTCTACTAAAAATACAAAAATTAGCTGGGCGTGGCAGCAGGCACCTGTAATCCCAGCTACTCAGGAGGCTGAGGCAGGAGAATTGCTTCTAGCTGGGAGGCGGAGGTTGCAGTGAGCTCATATCATGCCATTACACTCCAGCCTGGGTGACAGAGTTAGATTACGTCTCAAAAAAAAAAAATTGGTATGTGTGTTACTGGCTTTGACTTAAGTCACTGGGATATATGGGAGGTAGGTATGGGACTGGAGTAGTCAGCATTTTAGTTGACTTGACTAAATTATAAGTGTAGGTAAGAGAGTTCTCTTTGCAGCTGAGGGCCAGCTATGGGATAATATGCATTATCTCATTCATTATCACCAAAACTCTGGGAAACAGGTGTGCTTGGCCCCATTTTGCATAATCCCCGCCTTAGCGAGGTTGAGTAACTCAAGATCACACAGCTAAGGTTTTAACCAGGTGGTTAGGTTTCTTTCTGCAGCGTCACACAATCTTCCTGTGATATGAACTTAGGTCTATTTCTCTATACTGTTCTCCTTGATCATAAATAAGTCAGCTTCATGAAAGACAAAATGGTCCAGTGTTTGCAGAACAATACGGTCAAAATACTTAACAGCTCACATGCCACAGCCTCACCAGTAGGGACAAATGCTGATTATAAAACCCCCAGTTCCCTTCACTGAGATTCCAGATGACATCCAGGACCTCCATGCACTTTGAATTTCAGATGAACAACAAATAATTATTTTAGTATAAGCAATACAAAGAATATACTTATAACAAAAGGAAGTTTATGTGTGAGGTTGGAAGGCCTGAGCTTCTGGTCTGACATCAGACCCATCAGAACAGCACCACTGGGAACAGGTCACTCAACCTTACTAAGTCTTGGGGGTTGATTTCTTGTGAAAATGTACGAACTTAACCGGGAAATGCTGACTGAGAATCAGGACTTAAAAATGATTTGTTTTTGGCTGGGTGCGGTGGCTCACGCCTGTAATCCCAGCACTTTGGGAGGCCGAAGTGGGCAGATCATGAGGTCAGGAGATGGAGACCATCCTGGTTAATACAGTGAAACCCCGTCTCTACTAAAAAATACAAAAAAAAAAAAAAAAATGAGCTGGGCATAGTGGCAGGCACCTGTAGTCCCAGCCACTCAGGAGGCTGAGGCAGGAGAGTGGCGTGAACCCAGAAGGCAGAGCTTGCAGTGAGCCGAGATTGCGCCACTGCACTGCAGCCTGGGAGACAGAGCGAGACTCCATTTCAAAAAAAAAAAATTTGTTTTGTTTTCAAAGCCGGAACAGTTCTGGTTGGGGCAAGAATCTCACCTCTAGTCTAATCCGTGTTGCGCATCCTATTGTGATTTCTGTGCAGGGTGTTATGACATAATTTTTATGATTAATGAATTTATATCCCTAGCAAATTCCTACCCTTTTAGCTGAAGGGCAAAACAATGCAAGTTTGAAAAACAGTTAAGATAAAACAGCAACATTACTAAAATATATGTATATGTTAAAACATATCAGCACTGATCCATCATCATAATATATTAATATACTATGTATAATATAATATTGATCATTTAATAGTGAATGCATATTAAAGCCATACAAATGCCCCAAATGAGTTTTCCCTAGATTATGGGTCTAATGGCTAATTTTTCTTTTCTTCACACATATCTACATTCTAACTTTTCTGTAGTAAGCATGTTTGGCTTTAATAATTTTTTTAAAAAAGAGAAAGAAATTACTTTTATACTTTAGTCACCAACTAAGAACTTGACAGCCTGCGAGGTCAGAAAGGCAGATGTGAAGGGCAATAAGGCTAAGCAACAAACCTTCCTCCAGAGGAGCAGATATATTTATGGAAAAATGCAGCAATTCAACTCAGAGTGAAAACGCAACGACCATCACTAGAGAGTGGAAATAATCCGTCAACAAACCCATGTTTTGTCTACATGACATAAATAACTGTTGGGGGTGGGTTGCTTTTTTTTTTTTTTTTTTTCCATTCCGTTAGCCAATTTAGGCATACTGTGAACAGAGTATTTGATTAACTTAGACTGTTTTCAAAGCTCCAATTTAGTGTAAGGTATAGCTTAAAATTTGTTGTTAATATCCTTGAACACTCACCTATCCATAGCATGCACAGGAGCAAAAAGCACCACCTTAATTACTGCCCACATCCTTTCCAACTGCACTCTGTGTTTGTGGATCTGACCTAATGGGTGAAACACTGGGGTGTTTTCTCTATTAGAGCAATGTCACAAGGCAAGGGTGTGCTGTCTGCCCCTTGAGAACATTTGTTTGTACAGGGGTTAGAGTTTTTAATATATATGCAAAGAATGATAATGAAATGTGTCTGGCCTGAACAGAATCAAGCAAGATTCCATCTAGTTTCAACAATCCAGAGCGCCAGGGTTGAAGACATTTTTACCGTAACTCGTATTTTCAGCCCTGTGAAGTTGCCGCCCACACAGGAAATGACTTGGAACAGGTGGTCCTCAGAGCTTGCTGGTCTTGTCTGGCTCTATGGGTAATGCTTGTGGGCTCCTGAGTCACTGAATAATTATGAGCCTGAACAAAAGGCTCTCAGATAAGCCCTCAGTCAAGACACAGGGAAAGGCAAGGTGCAGAAGATGACTGTCTGAGCGTGCTAACTGTTTAGAGCGAGCTGATGAATGAGGCTGCGGAGGAAACAATGCCTCCTTGGTTATGCTCTTCTTGGCTCCCCTGGCACCTGGTGGCAGAAGGACGAGAAAGCACAGGTGAGGGGAGTGTCGTTGCACACCTTGGCTTTTAATGAACTTGAATGCATTAGAAAACACCCTACTTAGAAACAGTCCTCACAGAGACAATGAGCTCTCATTTCTCCACTGTGTGCCCAGTGCTGTGCTGGGCATGTATAGACTATATCTCTTCTCATCGCTTCCCAGGCTGGGAGATGGTGATGTAATTCTTCCCGTTTCACAGAGGAAGGAACTGAGGCACAGGAGCTCACAAACCTAGCTTTATCTTTCATGAGGGGAAATGGATGGGGTTATGGGCTCAATTATGTCATCATATATATATATACTCCATATATACTTCATATATGATATATGATATATATACTTATATATATACTTCATATATATACTTCATATACACACACACACACACATATCCATGTATGCATATAGAAGTCCTAACCCCCAGTTTCATGGAACATATCCTTATTTGGAAATAGGGTCATTGCAGGTGTAATGAGTTAAGATAAAGTCACACTGGAGGAGGGTGAGTCTCTAATCCAATGTGATAGTTGTCCTTATTTAAAAAGACAAAATGCCTTGTGCAGACACAGGGAGAAAGCCATGTGCAGAGAATTAGAATAATACATCTGCAAGTCAAGGAATGCCCAATACTGCTGGCAACCACCAGAAGCTACGAAAGAGATGAGGAAGAAGTCTCTCTTACAGTTTTCAGAGGGAGCGTGGCCCTCCGACACCTTGATTTCTGACTTCTAGCCTCCAGAACTGTGAGACAATACATTTCTGTTATTTTAAGTCAGCTAGTTTCTGGTACTTTGTTATGGCAGCTCCAGAAAACTAATAGATATGAGAAGTAACTTGTACTGGGGGCCTGGTATGTCAATGTTAATAGAACTGAAAAAGAAAACACAAAAAAACAAACTTCAACAGCTACAAGAAAGAAGGAATTACTAACATGAGTATGTGATTCAAATAAAAATAATGTGAGTAGATAATGTATGGCTGAGAGGGTATAAGAGTAAGTGATTCTGTTAAAAAGCAGAGAAATGAGAAAGAAAGGGGTCCGCGTGCAAATTCTAGAATACACCTCTTGAGGAGGGTGAGTTAGACCCTACTTTAGGGGGAAAAAAATACGGGTGAACTCTTGCCACCTCTATCCAACTGCAAAGTTAGAGCAACAGTGTCTACAAGACCACCTTCACTTCTGACACCAATTTCAAGTTCAGGGGGTTCTCAAAAACACACTCAGTGTCAATAAGTCACTAGAAGGACTACAGGACTCACTAAAGCTATTCACTGGTGATTGCAGTTTATTAATGGGAAGAATGCAACTAACATCAGCCAAGGAAAGAAGCACGTAGAGCAGAACCCAGAGAGTAACAGCATCACTTTTCCAGCACTGCTGTGCAGCAACACACCACACGGGGAAACCCACCCGAACCTTTGTGTCCAGGGGCTCCGCTGGGGTCTTATCACCACCTTATCAGTCAGCATGGCTGGCTGCCCATGTAACTGGGCTCAGTTCCCAGCCCCTCAGACCAAGCTGAGACCACATGACCTAAACCCCCCATCCTCACAGAGGCATGTTGATGTGACCCAAGGCCCCACCCAAAATCACCTTGTTACTATCTGGCTGGTCCAAGGCCTCCAGGCAAACAAAGCCACTCCTATCAGACATGACATTCCAAAAGCACAGATCACTTCCCAGAAGCTGAGAGTAAAGGCCAGGCCTCTCTCTGAGCATATTTAAATTCTTTCCTTCCCCTTAGGCTAGACACAGTCCTCCATTTTTCCATCTGACCCAACCCTGCTGAAACAGCTCCACAACCCCAACTCTGGAGAAACCTCTCCTCCCCGTAGAGGCTTGGGAGGAGAAGGGATATCTCTCACCTTCCCACAGGCTCCCTCGTGTGTCTAGAGCAAAGTCTCCTCCAAGTCTCTCACAGGAAGGAGTCTTTGTGCAGCTGGGTCTTCCAATGTCCAGTCTGCCTGTGCTCACCAGGCCGGCTGTGTCTAGGAACAATAAGAGGCTCAGCCCAGGAAAAGCAAGAAAAACCTAGTTTTGCTTTGGTCAACAGGGCTGGATGTGGGACAGTGGAGATGAGGGTCTTTGAAAGGGTGAGAAGACAACACCCTGGCAGCAGTAGGACCCCAGGATGAAGGCCACAGTCACTGAGCCAGCAGCTATCCCTGTACTAGAGACACTGATGGATGAGGGTCCTCCCACCGCCCAAGTGGGGGTGGGGGAGGTACTTCTCTTCCTTGCGATTCTGTTTTTAAGCCAAAATACGGTGCATGTGACCCTTTTCAGAAGCTGCCTTCCATAATCAAATTAACCAAAAGGAGCAGAAGAAAGTATTCCTTCAGATGACATTTATATATTCTTCCTCCTGATTCTAGAATCAGTGACTGTTCCCTTTTCTGAAAGTTCAGAGTGTTTTTGGAAAGCAGCTGCTTCTCTTCTGTCCCTAAGAGCATTCATGCATCTGTCTAATTTCTTACATTTTACCACCAAACAGTATACGTTATTTCCACATTTTCATGCAGCATGCAAAAGCATTTAAAATATTTTTACAATGCAGACAAAAATTAGTGTGAGGGAACAAGTTGCCTGAGCAATACTCTATCCCAGCTGCTGCCTGAAAAGGGTCTTCTGTCCTCCATACATTTTTTGATGCAAAATATGCTTCAGGCAAAAGGGGCAATTTTAAAAGGAAAACCAGAAAAGAAATGGAAAGAAAACAGAAAATTAGTGTAATCATTTATAGCCAATTTGAACTTTTTTCCACGACTTTACAGGATTTAAAAGACTCATTGGATGGTAAATGACTGAAATAAAAATATTATTTAATGGAACTCTATGGACAACATACCTGCAACTGGAAATGGAGTTAAAGTTATCAAAATTATTTCCATGGATCCATGAGACCTACAGGATGGAAGAAATATGTTTCAAATCTTCAGTTGACCCATCATTTGAAATTCATTTCTCTGACTTTTCCATAAGCTATGCCAAGGAAAATAAAGGAACCAGCCCTTGCCCCAGCCCACGGCTCCCCCCAGCCCACTAGGCTCACCAACTTTCTGACGTTGCCATGTGGATTCAGATGAATGCGAGCAAGTCATCCTGGCATCTGTTTTTCATTGACAAGAGCAGAAAATTAGCATCACCTGCGGCCAAATTCTGCCTTGTATTCCATAATGCATTAGGGGGTCCCCTTCCGATTTTATTTCGCGTTTGGCTTGATAGCACAGTTTCCCTTAACTTCAAAGTTTGTTCTCTGCCTGAATAACTTACCCAGCTCAGAGGATAAGAAATAGGCCTTTATTCTAAGTGGGAATTTACCCACCAAACCTGTAAGAGAACCAAAAGGCAAAAAGTTCTTGATAGTAAAGTAAAGCAAAGACTTTTGATGTACAAATGCTTCCCTTAATTTAGAAAAATCCAGATGCAGCCATATTCCTACACGATGACTAATTATCATAGACTTCCTGACATAAGCCACTGCAAACCCTAATAGGCAGAGCTAACTGTGAATTTTTGCTTCTAATCCTGATGGGGCATTAGCAGGACTCAGGCTTTGCATGGTGTGTTTGGGCTTTTCCAGTTTTACACGGATTTTTTATAGTGTATTAATATCATGCGTAATGTCAACATTTGGAAAAGGTTCGTGACTGACGGGGCTGAAAAGGCGTATTTCTCCAGCAGCCTGTTTCTATAATTGAAGTCATTCTTCTTCAAGACTCAGACCACCATATGCTTCCACTTTTTCCCCCTCTCTGTTTTATCAAGAGACCTTGACACATTGGATTTCAGTATAAATTTCAAATATATTAAGACAGTTCCAAAAACTCAAGCCAGCTCACCCTCAGCTCCTTGTGGTCCCCTCTCAGGAGACTTTACTGAGGCCCGGACTCCTCTCAGCTGTGGTTGGGGTCAGCCCTAATAACAGTAATCACTGAGGTTTATTGAGTGTTTACTATATGCCAGGTTCTGTGCTAAGTGTTTTATGTGTGTTAGGGTATTTAGTCCTCCCAAGAACTCTATAAAGAAAGATGAGGAAACTGTGGCATGGAGACAAGTTAAGGAGTTTGTCCAAGGTCCTAGGACTAGTGCATTCATACAGGCCTTCAATGCCCAATCTCATGTTCTTCATTTTCACTATATTGACCCAGATCCGCAGACTAATGTCTGCTCACCACCCCTACACACAAATACATACCCACACACATCCCAACACACACACTCATTCTCAATGTCTCCCTTTTGGAACTCTCACTTCTGCTACTAAGGGTACAATACCTTCTTCCACTCCTTGGCTCACTCTAAGCCCTCATAGAGGGAGGAAGATTGTGCTTTTCCTGGGCTGGGGTCCATCATTGTAAAATGCACTTGACTCATAACTAATTTCTTCTTAGAGCCACCCACCCAGGTGACAGAGAAATAACCCAAGACAGTACATATTTGTTAAGCAACAATTATTTATGAAACGTGTTATTATGATGCAGCAAAACTGTTTACAGTCCCCTGCCCTCCAGCTACGCACACGCACGTGCGCACACACACACACACACACACACAGTTTGACCTGTTGGACTCCGGAGCCTTTGTGGAGTATTCTGAAATCCTGATGGAAAAGGATTAGGAAAAGGAAATTGGAAAAATCCAAAGGAGGATGGGTTGCCTGACTTAGGCAGGACTCTGAGTCATTCCCAAGAGAAAAGAATAAACCTCGAAAACGACAGGAGTGATGAAGGAAGGACTGAAAAAGAGAACAGGGGACTTTGAGAAGAATCTTTTCTAAGGAGAAGTCTTACAGCCCTTAACTCTGTCTTTCCAAGGATGTAATCCTCCCCATTTTGCCCCTTCAAGAGGCTTCAGTAAGAACTTACTTGACTCCCTGACACTCTTGCAATCAGAATTGTATCTCTTTGAGATGTGTGACTTTGCCAAACCAGGACTGATGGTGCAAGTTGAGCATTGGGAAGGGTTAGACTAGGTACTACCAAGGACATAAGGATGACCTCTGACCTTAGGGAGCTTACACCCTAATATGCTGTTTAAAGAAAGGAGCACACAACTTTAGAGCAGCATAAACACATCACCAGCACGAGGTTACAAGAGCAATGAAAAGAGATATAAAGTAGTGTTAGGAATCCAACTGGAGTTGGCTTCTGTGTGTTTCCTGGAGAGATAGGTGTGGGACACGAGTGGAGTTTGGAGGGGAGCTGTCTGCGCATGAGGACCCTTTTCTCCTGTCGCGCTTCCCACCTAGGGTACCCACCTTGTCCCGTGTCCTAGAAAGCCCACCGGCCCTGGGCAAACCAAGATGGTTGGTCACCAGACTCCCATCATTAGCCAAGAGCAAAAGGGCCTAACACTGCACATGTGTCCCACCTCATGTGTGCTCCTTATGCCTCCTTTTTAGACAAGGAAACTGAAGATCAGAGAAATACGAAGATTTGCTCAAGATGACAAAATTAGCAACGGCTTGGGTTGGGATTTGAGTCTAGACACGGTTCTAACATGAAGATACCACATTGTCTTTCACTATTTGTGTGTGAAGCCCTCAACATTTTTCTCCTTATTTTAAAAATTCTATTTCCTATTATCTCCTACTTATTCTTTGCACTTAGGCACCAGGCCGGCTAAAATGCTGTTAGTGGTAGACTTGTCCTGTTAAGTAGAGTGATGGCTGTTCGTGTGGGTTTTGATTCTACTGCTTTACAGATACTTACAAGGTAGACTTAAAATGTACTGGAAGGAAACAGGGTGGCATTGGGGTGTGAAAAGCGTAGGGAACATGAATAATAATGGATAATGTGAAACTGATTTTTAAGATACTGTATATTTCTTTTTTTTTTTTTTTTTCCTGAGATTGAGTCTCACTCTGTCACCCAGGCTGGAGTGCAGTGGCATGATCTTGGCTCACTGCTACACCCTGCTCCCGGGTTCAAGCAATTCTCCCGCCTCAGTAATCCTGAGTAGCTGGGATTACAGATAATGTGTCATTCTTTTACCAAAGCATTACACTAAATATGTATACTCCAGAACCCTACTACTCACCTTCTTTAGAACTGAAGTTTGTTTATGAAATCTGGAAAATAAACTCTAAACAAGTTTATGCAATTAATAAAGATGCCAGCCTTACTTTGCTGACGGATAGGTGCCTATGGAAACCAAATAAGATAATGAATGTGAAAGTGCTTTGAAAAATCACAAAGCACTGAATTTCTGTAATGTGTCATTATTATCTCAATGTTATTATTTCATGTGACACATCAATGTTTCCTTTTTTTTTTTTTTTTTTTGAGACAGAGTCTCACTCTGTCACCCAGGCTAGAGTGCAGTGGTGAGATCTTGGCTCACTACAACCTCTGCCTCCTGGCTTCGAGCAATTCTCCTGCCTCAGCCTCCCAAGTAGCTGGGATTATAGGCTCCTGCCACCACACTCAGCTAATTTTTTGTATTTTTCGTAGAGACGGGGTTTCACCATGTTGCCCAGTCTGGTCTCGAACTCCTGACCTCAGGTGATCCACCCACCTCAGCCTCCCAAAGTGCTGGGATTACAGGTGTGAGCCACCGCACCCAGCCAATATTTTCTCTTAATGACCTAGAATTATATTGCTCAAAGTTATTGTTCAGGTTTAAAAGCAAGGGGGAGAGGAGGTGTCGCAATATAAGGGTTTGTGGGATTTGCATCTTGTTCCAGCAGTACAGTTGTGTTAAATATGAATGACATGTGATCCTAGAGATAAGCTCCCTGACTCCTACATTTATCCACGAAATCACATATTAAACGCCCTGACTTCAGGAATACTATAGAAAAATAAATGGGTCGATGGAGGAGTGGGATGGGGGTGGAGAATAGGCTGAATGGGAAGGTGGATGGATAGGTGGGAAATGGAGAGATGAATGATGATGGAACCCATCTCTTGGGTGAGTGAGATACTGTTCTGACCCTTGGGCGTGATCCATTGAGCTAATTCTGGTCAGGTTAATTGCTGTCAGTCCACAGTGTGCTGATACACATGCATGTGCACACACACACACACACACGCATGCACACCCATCTCCTCTCAGGGAAGCCTGCTTTGGCCTCGTGCTTATTAGCATGTATCACTTGAAAGAGAACAACCTCTGGCATATCTGAATGTATGCCCCCAATCCCTTTGCCCCTCAGTTCCTTCTTATAATAACACAAGTAAGCAGGCTTACTGTGGAGCTGGAAGGGTGTCTGTGGCACTGAGTGTTCCAGGAACTGCAACTGCACAGGGTGGTCCACCTCACCTGCTCTCTGCTTAGTGTCAGCCCTAGGTATGTGCCAGACGTTTACATGATTATTATTATTCTTAGTGGGAGCCAGGGGGCCCATGGTATAGTACAGACTGGCCTGTCCTCTACATCTGAGGCCAATGCCACTGATTTCATGGCTCCCCAAGGAGGCCCAGCCCACAGAGCCCTTAAGTTCTTCTTGCAAAGGATTGTACCTGTCTCCTTGTTGGATGGAGTATGGGATGGCTTCCCAGTGGCCAGCCCTGGTGGACATAGGTCAAGGCTCTTTTGTGAGCTGAAGTTACCCAATGCTTCTGTGGTTGACGTGGGCTGCTAGTGTATGCTCCAGAGAGTTCTGGGTGGCCAGGTCTGTCTCTCCCAGACCCCAAACCAGAGTCTGACCTACCCTCCCCCAACCTCCAGTTTGTCCCTGTTCAAGAGACTCCCAATTCCAGACCTGAATGGGTGCTGGAAAATACACAGCTACAGGTGTGCTAAGAAAAACAAAGAAGATGAAGGGGACACGGTCCTCCAAGGGAGAGACCCCAGGGCCACACCTATCACTGGTGATTCCAACTGAAGAAGAATAAGAGAAAAACTGAAAAGGGATGAGCCTCTCCAGGGATATGCAATTATAGCACCAAAAGTAACTTTGGAGAACTAAGAAGCGTGCTTTTGATATTGAAAACATAAAGAAACTGACAAAAAGTGAATTTGTGTTTCAGAAAACCAAAAAGAAATATCTTACAATTTGAATAAATCTCAAAGCAATAAAAATAATTTAAAAAAGAACATAAGAGACTTGGAAGATATAACACAAATAGTAGGGATTTCAGAAGGAGAAAACAGTGCCTGGGGAGGGAAAATTAAAAAGCAGTGAAAAAGCAAGAGAATTAAGGTATCTCTGTGACGCTAAGTAAATCAGTTAGCCTTGTCTATCTGGTACACATTGATTGTATGAGTTTTTGGGTCATGGTATGGAGGTATGATTTTTTAATCCACGCTTGCAAAGGCAAGCTTGCATTCCTTTCAGCAGAAAGTGGAACTTTGCCTGGGCAGAAAGGCCGTTTCTGGTTTTAATTCTGGGGGATGAATGGAAGTAGACAGAAGATAGATCCTAAGAAGGTGGAAAAGATGATACTTTCTCTCTTTCTTGGTCTGAATGTTTAGGCAACTTATAGGGAGCAAATTTCTTCCCAGTGTTACGATGTAAAGACAAAGTAGGTAAAACACAGGAGAGTGGAAAAAATACCTGACGAGCTTGAGTTTTGCTGGTTCCATGCAAGGGTTGAGCCTGCAGTATCCCCAGCCTTATCATTCATGTTTCCTTCATTTGTGATATTCACTTTTCTTGTCTCACAAATTTTAGTAAAGCCATTTTGAATATTGCAAACTTGCCTTAGATATTTCAAAATATCTCGTGAGTCCACATAGATATCCATATCCCCCTGGGTCCACATAGGCATGGCAAAAATTATCAGGACCATTCCCATCACCAACCCCAAGTCAAGCAACTGGGAAACTGAAAGAGCTGAATCGCTCTAGAAGAGGATTCTCTGTTTAGAGTCCAGCTGGGTAGTTCTGGGTTTATTTTGTTGTTTTCTTTTATGCTTTACCACCTTTGACCCAGTTTCTGTATATCATATCTTTGGATAGATATTTCATCTGTGATGGATGTTTGACAAATTGGCTGACTTTAAGTCACTGTATTTCAAATAAGATCTGTGAAGGCTGCTCTCCAAAGCAGATGTGGGTGACCTGTGTATAGCTTATCTACTTCCTACGGGAGGAAGGACAGCATCTTTTAGTACTCTGACCTACTGATCCCCTAACTTCTTAGAGTTAGGCTTCTGATCTTGGCCAGAGCCACCAAGAATTGCACCTCCTTGAGTGATGGTAACATGTGAATGGATAATGTATGTGCTCTTCCGGGATATTAAACTCAGTAGACTGTACAGTTTGTATGATATGATGGATTAAATATTTCTACCCCCCCATTCATATGTTAAAATTCTAACCCCCAAGATGATGGTATTGGATGATGGGGCCTTTTTAAGACACTTAGGTCATGAAGGAGTAGGCCTCATGAATGGGATTGGTGCCCTTATAAACGGGATCCTAGAGAACTCTCCAGCCCTCTTTTCACCCTGTGAAGACCCAGCAAGACGTCGGCCATCTATGAACCAGGAAGTGGGCCTTCACCAGACACTGAATCTTCTAGCACCTTTGTTCTTGGACTTCCCAGCCTCCAGAGCTGTGGGAAATGAAATAAATGCTTTTGGTTTAAGCCACCCAGTCTGTGGTATTCCCATACAGCAGCCCAAACTTAGACACAAAGCCTCTACCACACTGAAGCCTTCCCTGCTTTATCACATGAACCTCTATGAAAACACCAGTATTTACAAAGCAGACATGGTTCCTGGTTCTTTCACATAAGCATCTGAAAACCTAGCCTCAAAGAAGAGAATAGTAGTGTATTCTGTGTCTTGCACCTATGGAACCACAGAATGTTCCAGGACAATATGTCTGGAATTCCTGGTAGAACCAAGAACTGCTACCTTACACAGCAGAACCTAAAATACTCCAAACTCCCCAAGTCTTTCTTGGCTTGACTTGTTAAGGGACCCTAGCTGGGAACTTGACCTGAGTCATTAAGACTAGTTTAAAAATCCTTGGCCTACATGCCAAGGCTGCTGCCCTGTGTTCTTTGGGCTCATTGCAGGTCTGAGTCGCTTGCTCCTGCTGGTGCAAGTAGGCCAAGGAGACTTCCTCCTGCCTGGCTCAGTAGGTCTCAGAGAAGTGAACAATAGGGATGCTTCTAGCAGTGGAATAGTCTTAATCATCCTGTCCTCAATTGGGGCACAATCTTGGGCTGCAGAAATTCTTGGAGAATGCCATTCTGTGTGTAAACAAGGCTCTTGTGCAGTTTAGGATTTCCACAAATATCAAGACGGAACTTAAAAGACACGAGAAGGATTTGAGTTAAACATTAGGCCAGGGAGTAAAATGCTTCCCAAAGACCTTCAACTCCTTGACTGGAAGTTTGATAAGTCTCTAGGAGAGAAACATGTGAAAAGATTAAGCTTGGTTTAATTAGACAAAAAAGTAGGATATATGTCAATAGAGATAAATCTGTCTAAAGTTTCGGAAATCAGACTTCAGCATCTGCAGCTGCTCATTTTCATGGCCCTTGTAAGATTTATATGCACAATTTTATTGTAATCATTAATCTAGATGATCTAAGATTATGTTATTGCATTAAAGGCTAAAGTGATGAAAAGATCAAGGCGTTTAATGAAGTGCAAAATTCATCCCACTTAAAAAGAGCAATGTTTCCTTCCCAAGGGAAACCCCAACAGAAAATGAGGCTTTTTCATTAAAGTTATTTGTTTTTGTTTAAAATCCTGGATGGCAGGATAAATTTCTGTCATTTTCACACATAAATAGCAACAAGTGGCAATGAGGGAATTGAATTCCTTGGCAGTGAGTCTCACACGCCTCCCTCAGTTTAATGAGACAGATCAATAGAAGGTAGCTTGTATCACTGAAGGGCAGAGATAAATAATTTTAACACTCTCCCAATGTTGGTTTAGGAGGCAAAACACCTATTGAGATCTTAGAAGCTCAGGCCCATCATAGTTCTGGCTCCTCTGTCTTTCATCTTCTTAAGTTTGCTATTTAGCTGCAGCTAAAATTTTGTTATTTTGAATATCTGTATTCAAATACATATGTACATGAATGTGTATTTGAATTCATATTTCAAATATGTATGTGAATATAGATATTCAAAATAGTCTGTTCTGAAACTATAATAGATAGTTCTGAAAATATCTATAACTATATATTAATTAGTTTATTCTATCTAAAATTATTTCTTCCTAACAAAGATATAGATGGGACATAAGAGAGGAAATTAAGAAAGTAAGAAAGCAAATAGATATAGTATGAATGCCATAGGAGAATCTGGCCATCTCCATTTAAATGGGAAGGAATTGTGATAAAATAACTGATTCTTGTTTGCCTTTGGTCATTAAAAATGTTAAGAGAAACACAAAGGAAAGAACACCACATGGAGAAACTGTAAATAACACACATACGAATAGTTCTAAATAAAGAAGTTGATGATGACTGGGGTGGATTCAGAATCTTTCCATAGTAGGAATTATGAAACATGTATTCACTTTTTTCTTTCGTATGCAAACAGAAGCAGATTGCAGCACAGTAGACCTTGTGTTGAAGCGTGGCTCACAGAGATGCTGCTCCCAGATGAGCACTGATGGCTGATGGTCAGCAGATGGAGAGACAGTCGTTGGCACAGGATGTGTTCAGAAACAGTTGTTCATTTAAACCACAGCCAATCGGAATATTAAATGAACTCCTTCCCAGGTCCTGAAATTCTATATTTTCTGTGAACAAGCACCTGAGGCCAATCACTCATCCTTTCCAAAAATGAGTGCACACACTATTTTCACCACTCTCTGTTGCATGACTGGCACCATTCTGCTCATTCTTATGCTTTTTCAGATGTGCTAATGTTGTTTCATCTTTCTCATCTAATAGCCCACAGATGGGAGGCTTTATGCTGTGTTACACACATGGTGAGTGACAAATGTGGAGCTCACTAACTAATTCCTCAAACTGGAGTCTCGTAGAAACCGCAGTGGTGTGCTTTTTTCTTTTTTAAATTTTTTAAATTGTTACATTTCAATAGGTTTTTGAGAAACAGGTGGTGTTTGGTTACATGAGTAAGTTATTTAGGGGTCATTTCTGAGATAGATTTTGATGCACCCATCACCTGAGCAGTGCACACTGTACCCAATGTCTAGTCTTTTATTCCTCACCACCCCATGCTCTTTTCCCTCGGTCCCCAAAGTCCAATCCATCATTCTTATGTCTTTGTGCCCTCATAGGAGTGAGAACATACAATGTTTGTTTTCCATTTCTGAGTTACTTTACTTAGAATAAGAGCCTCCAGTTCCATCCAGGTGACTGTGAATGCCAATATTTTGTTCCTTTTTATGGCTGAGTAGTATTCCATGGTATATATATATACTATATTTTCTTTATCCACTCGTTAATTGATGGGCATTTGTGCGGTTTCCATATTTTTGCAACTGCAAATTGTGCTACTACAACCATGCATGTGCAAGTATCTTTTTAGTGTAATGACTTATTTTCCTCTGGGTAGATACCTAGTAGTGGAATTGCTGGATCAAACAGTAGATCAATTTTTAGTTTTTTAAGGAATCTCCACACTGTTTTCCATAGTGGTTTTACTAGTTTCCACTCCCACTAACAGTGTAAAAGTGTTCCCTCTTCACTGCATCCCCACCAACATCTATTATTTTTTGATTTTTTTTTATTATGACCATTCTTGCTGGAGTTAGGTGGTATCGGATAATGGTTTTGATTTGCATTTTCCTGATAATTAGTGATATTGAGCATTTTTCCATATTCTTGTTGACCATTTGTATATCTTCTTTTGAGAATTGTCTATATTCATGTCCTTAGCATACTTTTTGATGGGATTTTTGCTTTGTTTTGTTTTGTTTTGTTTTGTTTGTTTTTTCTTGCTGATTTCT
Source organism: Piliocolobus tephrosceles (assembly GCF_002776525.5). Lineage (NCBI taxonomy): Eukaryota > Metazoa > Chordata > Mammalia > Primates > Cercopithecidae > Piliocolobus > Piliocolobus tephrosceles. Next base: position 43,989,905 of record NC_045452.1, read on the forward strand.
TTGAGTTCTTTGTAGATTCTGGGTATTAGTCCTTTGTCAAATGTGTAGATTGTGAAGATTTTCTCCCACTCTGTGGGTTGTCTATTAATTCTGCTGATTATTTCTTTTGCTGTGCAGAAGCTTTTCAAGAGTCCTATCTATTTATCTTTGTTTTTGTTGCATTTGTTTTTGTGTTGTTAATCATAAAGTCTTTGCTTAAGCCAATGTCTAGAAGGATTTTTCCAATGTTATGGTTTTAAAATTTTTATGGTTTCAGGTCTTAGATTTAAGTGTTTGATCCATCTTGAGTTGATATTTATATAAGGTGAGAGATGAAGATCCAGTTTCATTCTTCTACATGTGACTTGCCAATTATCCCAGCACCATTTGTTGAATAGGGTATCCTTTCCCCAATTAATGTTTTTGTTTGCTTTGTCAAAGATCAGTTGGCTGCAAGTATTTGGCTTTATTTCTGGGTTCTCTATTCTGTACCTTGCCATTTTGGTGATTATGGCTTTATAGTATAGTTTGAAGTTGGGTAATGTGATGCCTCCAGTTTTGTCGTTTTTGCTAAGTCTTGTTTTGGCTATGCAGGCTCTTTTTTGGTTCTATATTTTTAGGATTGTTTTTTCTGGTTCTGTGAAGAATGATGGTGCTGTTTTGCTGGGAATTGCATAGAATTTGTAGATGGCTTTTGGCAGTATGATCATTTTCACAATGTTGATTCTACCCATCCATGAGCATGGGATGTGTTTCCATTTTTGTGTTGTCTATGATTTCTTTCAGCAGTGTTTTGTAGTTTTCCTCGTAGAAGTCTTTCATGTCCTTGGTTAGGTAAATTCCTAAGGTTTTTTTTGTTTGTTTTTTGTTTTTTTGTTGTTTGTTTGTTTTTGCAGTTATTGTGAAGGGGGTTGAGTTCATGATTTGATTCTCAGCTTGGTCACTGTAGTGTATAGCAGAGCTACTTATTTGTGTACATTAATTTTTCATATGGCCTGGCTTTCTGTCCCCACCCAAATCTCATCTTGAATTGTTATCTGAATTTTAATGCCCACATTTAGGGGAGGGACCGAGTGGGAAGTGATTGGATCAGAGGGGCAGTCGCCCCGTGCTGTTCTCATAATAGTGAGTGAATTCTCGCAAGATCTGATGGTTTTATAAGGGTCTCTCCCATTTTGTTCAGCACTTCTTCCTGCCACCACGTGAAGAAAAGATGTTTTTGCTTCCCCTTCCACCATGATTGTAAGTTTCCTGAGGCCTCCTCAGCCATGCTAAACTGTTAAACAATTAATCATCTTTCCTTTATGAATTAACCAGTCTCAGGTATGTCTTTGTTAACAGTGTGAGAATAGACTAACACAATTTTGTATCCTGAAATTTTGCTGAATTTATGTACCAGTTCTGGGAGCTTTTGGGATGAGTCTTTAGGGTTTTCTTGGTATACGATCATATCATCAGCAAACAGCAACAGTTTGACTTCCTTTTTACCAATTTGGATGCCCTTTATTTCTTTCTCTTGTCTGATTGCTCTGGCTAGGACTTCCAGTACTATGTTGAATAGAAGTGGTGAAAGTGGGAATCCTTTTATTCTTGTTCCAATTCCAAGGGGAATGCTTTCAACTTTTCCCCATTCAGAATAATGCTGACTGTGGGCTTGTCATAGATGGCTTTTATTACCTTAAGTTATATCTCTTTTATGCCGGTTTTGCTGAGGATTTTAATCATAAAGGGATGAAGGATTTTGTCAAATGCTTTTTCTGCATCTATTGAGATGATTATGTAATTTTTGTTTTTAATTCTGTTTATGTCGTGTATCACATTTATTAACTTACATATGTTAACCATCCCTGCATCCCTGGTATAAAACCCACTTGACCATGGTGGGTTATCTTTTCTGTATGCTGTTGGATTTGTTTCACTAGTATTTTGTTGAGAACTTTTGCATCTATGTCCATCAGGGATATTGTTTCCTTTTTTCTTTTTTTTAAATGTCCTTCCCTGGTTTTAGTATTAGGGTGACACTGGCTTCATAGAATGATTTAGGGAGGATTCCCTCTTTATCTTTTGGAATAGTGTCAGTGGGATTGGTACCACTTCTTCTTTGAATATCTGATTGAATTCAGCTGTGAATCCATCTGGTTTTGGACTTTTTTGTTGGCAATTTTTTATTACCATTGCAATCTCACCACTTGTTATTGATCTGTTCAGAAATTCTATATCTTCCTGGTTTAATCTAGGAGGGTTGTACATTTCCAGGAATTTATCCATATCCTCTAGCATCTCCTCTAGGTTTTCTAGTTTATGCACATAAAGATGTTCATAGTAGTCTTATATAATCTTTTGTATTTCTGTGGTATCAGTTGCAATATCTTCCATTTCATTGGTAAATGAGCTTCTTTGGACTTTCTTCTTTTCTTGGTTAATCTTGCTAATGGTTTACCAATTTTATTTATCATTTCAAATAACCTGCCTTTTGTTTTATTTATTTTTTGTATTTCTTTTGTTTCAATCTCATTTAGTCCTGCTCTGATCTTGGTTATTTCTTTTCTTCTGCTGAGTTTGGGTTTGGATTGTTCCTGCTTTCCAGTTCCATGAGGTGTGACTTTAGATTGTCTATTTGTGCTCTTTCAAACTTTTTGATGTAGGCATTTAATGCTATGAACTTTCCTCTTAGCACCACTTTTGCTGTATAGCAGAGGTTTTTATAGATTGTGTCACTATTATCATTCAGTTCAAAGAATTTTTCAATTTCCATCTTGATTTCATTGTTGACCCAATGATCATTCAGGAGCAGGTTATTTAATTTTCATGTATTTGCATGGTTTTGAGGGTTCCTTTTGGAGTTGATTTCCACTTTTATTCCACTATGGTCTGAGAGAGTACCTGATATAAATTCGATTTTCTTAAATTTCCTGAGATTTGTTTTGTGGCCTATCATATGATCTATCTTGGGGAAAGTTCTACATGCTGATGAATAGAATGTATAGTCTGCAGTTGTTGGGTAGAATGTTCTGTAAATACCTGTTAAGTCCATTTGTTGTAGGGTGTAGTTTAAGTCCACTGTTTCTTTGTTGACTTTCTGTCTTGATGACTGGTCTAGTGCTGTCAGTGGAGTACTAAAGTCCCCCACTATTATGTTTTGCCATTGATCTCATTTCTTAGGTCTAGTAGTAATTGTTTTATAAATTTGGGAGCTCCAGTATTAGGTGTGTATATATTTAGAATCATAACATCCTGTTGGACTAGTCCTTTTATCATTACATAATATCCCTCTTTGTCTTTTTTTAACTGCTATGACTTCAAAGTTTGTTTTGTCTGATAGAAGAATAGCTACTCCTGCTCACTTTGGGGGTCCATTTGCATGGAATATCTTTTTCCACCCCTTTACCTTAAGTTTATGTGAGTCCTTATGTGTTAGGTGAGTCTCCTGAAGGCAGCAGAAACTTGGTTGGTGAAATCTTATCCATTTTGCCATTCTGTAACTTTTAAGTGGAGCGTTTAGTCTATTTATATTCAATGTTAGTATTGAGATGTGAGGTATTATTCTATTCATCTTGCTATTTGTTGCCTGGATATCTTTTTTTCATTGTATTATTGTTATATAGGTCCTGTGAGATTTCTGCTTTAAGGGGGTTCTCTTTTGGTGAATCTGAGAATTTTTTTTTCAAGATATAGAGCTCCTTTTTAGCAGTTCTTGTAGTGCTGGCTTGGGTGGTGAATTATCTCAGCATTTGTTTGTCTGGAAAAGATTGTATCTTTCCATCATTCATGAAGCTTAGTTTCACTGGATTCAAAACTCTTGGCAGATAATTGTTTTGTTTAAAGAAGCTCAAAATAGGACCCCAACCCTTTCTAGCATCTAGGGCTTCTGCTGAGAAATCTGCTGTTAATCTGATAGGTTTTCCTTTATAGGTTACCTGATGCTTTTGCCTCGTAGCTGTTATGATTCTTTCCTTTGTCTTGACTTTAGATAATCTGATGACTATGTGCCTAGGCGATGATATTTTTGTGATGAATTTCCCAGGTGTTATTTGAGGTTATTTTATATTTGGATGTCTAGATCTCTAGCAAGGCTGGGGAAATTTTCCTTGATTATTCCCTCAAATATGTTTTCCAAACTTTTAGATTTATTTTCTTTCTCAGGAATTCCAATTATTCTTAGTTTTAGATGTTTAAGCTTTGTTTATTTTTTTAAATTCTTTTTCTTGGTCTTTGATGGATTGGGTTAATTCAGAAGCCTTGTCTTTGAACTCTGAAGTTCTCTCTTTTGCTTGTTCTGTCCTGTTGCTGAGACTTCCAGTGTATTTTGCATTTCTCTTAAGTGTGTCCTTAATTTCCAGAAGTTGCAATTGTTTTTATTCATGCTATCTGTTTCACTGAAGAATTTTCCTTTCATACCCTATATCATGTTTTTTATTTCTTTAAATTGGACTTTACCTTTTTCTGGTGCCTCCTTGATTAGGTTAATAATCTACCTTCTGAATTCTTTTTCTGGTAATTCAGAGATTTCCTCTTGGTTTGGATCCCTTGCTTATGAGCTGGATGATCTTTTGGGGGTGTTAAAGAACCTTGTTTGTCATATTACCAAAATTGTTTTTGTGATTCCTTCTCATTTGGGTAGACTATGTCAGAGGGATGATCTGGGACTCAAGGGCTGCTGTTCAGATTCTTTTGTCCCATGGGGTGCTCCCTGAATGTGGCGCTCTCCCCCTTCCTCTAGGAAAGGGGCTTCCTGAAAGCTGAACTGTAGTGATTGTTTTTGCTCTCCTGGGTCTAGCTACACAGCAGAGCTTCAGGGCTGTGTGGCTAGACCCAGGAGAGCAAAAACAAGAAACAATCTGTCTTCAGGTCTTTCAGCCATGGATACCAGCACCTGCTCTGGTGGAGGTAGCAGGGGAGTGAAGTGGACTATGTGAGGGTCCTTGGTTGTGTTTTTGTTTGGTGTGCTAGTTTTATGTTGCTTGGCTTCCAGCCAGGTGGTGGTGCTTTCAAGAGTGCATCAGCCGTGGTCCTATAGGGAGGATACAAGCTTGCCTGAGGGACACCTGGTTAAGTGTTCAGGTTTCTCAGGCTGTGGGCAGGGCCACAGAGCTCCCAAAAGATTATGACCTTTGTTTTCAGCTACCAGGGCAGGCAGAGAAAGACCACCAGGTGGGGTTAGGGATAGGTGTGTCTGAGCTCAGCCTTTCCTTTGATGGGTGGGGCTTGTTATGGCTGCTGTGGGGAATGCAGGTGTAGTTCCCAATCCAATGGAGTATTGTATTCCCAGGGGGATCATAGCTGCTTCTGCTGAGTCATGCAGGTCACCAGGGAAGTGGGGGAAAGCGGCAATCACAGGCCTCACCCCATTCCCACACAGCCTGCAGTCCTAAAGGCCGGTCTCACTCCCACCATCCCCCTCCAACAGCACCAGTGACCTGGGCTGATAACTTGCACACACCACAAGCCTCCCTTCTGAGAAAGCGAGCAGACTCGCTTTTCAGCATCTCAGGGAGCCCACAGTGGTGACCCAGTTCCTTCAAAGGGTCTATGACTTCTCTCAGCTTCCCTGGCATGTTTCTGTGGTCATTCTTGGAGCAAAAGTTCAGGATGCAAGTCTCCACACACTGCTCTGTCTGTCCGATGGGAGCTGTAAGCTAGTCCTGACTCCTATCCACCATCTTCTATAGGATCCCCACAATGGTGTGTTTCTTGCACTGAATTGCATAGAGAGTTTGACAGCAAAGCTGGGGTTGGGAGAGATGGTCACAAAGAAGGTGAATTGTGTGAGCACCTCTTGCATCTCTAGCTTCGAACATGGACTGGGAGAAGAGGAACCTGAGAATTAATTTTTATCCTTTTCCCGAGAGCAGACTGGGAATTAAAATCTCCCATTGCAGCTTGCTGGTGTTGAAGATCAGAGTGGATTGAGACAGACATTTGGAAGCATCACACAGGGATTGAGTTAAAGCAAAGTGGGAAATAAAGACTCATTGGCACAAAGTACAGCATCCTAACATCACAATGGATTCCAGTTTTCAGGCCGTAGTAGGTGCTGAAAAATGTCATGTCACTCTTTAGGCATGAATGCTTCAGAGCAGATGTCTCTGCGGGAAGGGACCCACCCAGGGCAGGGGAAGGAGCCCAGAAGTGAGAACCAAAAGCTGCATGATCAAGGCTTGTCTCTGATGCTAATTGATTTTGGAAGTTCAAACAAGGACATAAATTCAGTGACTCAACTCCCCTGTAAAATAAGGCCATGTGGATGTCGAAGGCCATTGCTCGCTCCTTAGAACATTGCAGTGTAAATCACAAAGAAAAAAACGAGGGCCACGACTCTACTCATTCATATTATTTGTAGCCTAAAAACCTTCCAATGGAAGATTCCCTTCCCAAAGCCACAGGGATGAAAGACATGTGTGAGATCATCCTTTTTTTCACACCCAGAGCTATCACTTGTCAACAAAAACCCAGTAGCCATGAGTGTCCTGAGCATTATTTGAATCTTGATAGGCAATAAAAACTCATTTGCAATTCTCTTAGATTGGCTCTTTGACTAAGCCTAATTCTTAATACTATATTCACTTTCTAGGTTACCAGTTTTAATCAACCTAGAATTATTAGTGAAGCCATCACACACAGTCGATGTCCAGTGTCCAACTTGCTCAACCTAATTTGCCTTATCTTTTTCTAAGAAGCATAATCTCAACAGAAAAACTTATGGGGGGAAAAATCCCAGCAGGAAAAAAAAATTCTGGCATGTGTTAGTGAGTGAAATATGTGAAGGCCTCTATGCATATAAATGACTATTAATAGACCCCTTCCCCTGTGCATGTTTAAACTTTAGCAAAACTTTTAAAATAAAAGTTTTATTTAAAGCACACAGATAGGATCCACGCTGATTTATTATACATCTCAGCATGATTGCTTTTCCCTTTATTTTCTTCGTATGCTGGATGTAGGATTTAGGGGCCTTCCCACATTTGAGGTACAGAGTTGTGTTCAATGAGTGTGCACGTTTGTATCTTGATTAGCTGCACTCAATACAGATGCCAGGATGGCGGTTCACACTACCTTGGTTGTATATCCCTGCTCTGACCTGCACATTTTGGCATGTTTTGGGAGCAAAACGTTTTTGTGACAAGCACCTAAAGTTGATATGGGGAGCAGACTGGACATAGGAAGCCTGACCTAAACTATTTCAGCTAAGTGTTGTTTCAGCTCTAGGGTTGGGGAGGACGGAGGAATATGTCCTCAGTATTCCTCCAACGCAGTTTTGACCAACACCCCTGACCATAGACTATTCGTTGTGCTAGCTATCCCTACAGGAAAATTCTCATAGCCCTGGGAACCTGGAGTGGTGAGAAAAGGACAGCAGAAGCAAAAATCTTTTCTTTTTTTCTTGTTTCAATTTCACAAGATGTTTAATTTTAAGAGGTGGAAAATAAACTAGTATCTATTTTGAGAAACTAAGAAACATAGTTATCACATCTCATCTTTACAAGTATTAAAATATATATTCACAAATATTTCATGGGTGGATTTGCTATACATATATATATATATATATATCATAGTTGTTACCCTCATCTTTGGAAATAAAGGTATACTGAGGGGATTGGTTCCAGTACCCCCAATATACCGAAATCTGCTCATATTCAAGTTCCACAGTCAAGCTTTCAGAACATGCTCTATGAAAAGTCACTCCTCAGCACACACAGGTATTTTCAATTTGTGTTTGCTTGAAAACAATTCACCTATAAGTGGACCCACACAGCCCACACAGTTAAAACCAGTGCTATTCAAGGGTCAACTGTATTAACTCATTTAACTCTCATTATCTCTATGAGATGTTATTTTGATATTTTTCTTTATTTTTATCTTATTTTATTTTATTTTGAGATGGAGTCTTGCTCTGTTGGCCAGGTTAGAGTGCAATGGCATGGTCTCAGCTCACCTCAACCTCTTCCTCCCAGGTTCAAGAGATTCTCCTGCCTCAGCCTCCTGAGTAACTGGGATTACAGGTGCCCACCACTGTGCTTCGCTAATTTTTGTATTTTTAGTAGAGACGGGATTTCACCATGTTGGTCAGGATGGTCTCAAACTCTTGACCTCGTGATCCACCCGCCTCAGCCTCCCAAAGTGCTGGGATTACAGGCATAAGCCGCTACACCAGGGCTATTGTTCTCATTTAACAGATGAGGAAATAGAGGCATGAACAATTTAAATAGCTTGTGAGAAGTCACATAGCCAGCAAAGCACACAGATAGGATCCTAGTCCCAGCAGGCCAGCTGCAGAGCACATGCTCTTTATCACCACAGCCCATTCCTTTCCCAGATAACCTACGCAAGGGGAGGCTGGCTGGAAGGAAAAGGGAAAAGTTCTTCCAGTGTCCCTCCTGGGGAGTCTTTGCATGCTCCTCTCTGGGACTTCAGGCCTCATTGCCATTGCCTATGTCCCTTCAATGGGCCTCCCAGTGATGCTCCACCATTCACCTTGACCCCAACCTGAGTCATCCCTGCCTGAGGCAGGAGGCACATCCTAAGGTTCATTTTCCTTCTTCATGTCTTGTGGGTCTCCATAAGAAACAACCCCAGACCCAGCCCATGTTCATGGCCCCATTGTCAGCACTGGGATCCTGCCACTTGCTCCTTCTTGCAAATCAGACCACATGTGAGGCTGCCAGTGGTGGCTCTTAGGGTGCTGATCTGCCCCCAGACCTAGCTCTCCTTCCTGCCCTTCCGTATTTGCCTCCCTGAGGCTTTGCTGTCCCAATCTAGAAGGTTACCAGAGCTTTTCAACCTCGGTACTGTTGATATTTGAGGACAGATCCTTCTTTACTGTAGGATACTATCTTGTGCATCGTAGGATGGTACCTATTAGATGCCAATCATCCCAGTTGTAATGTCCCAAGATATCTTCAGACATTGCCCAATAGTCCCCAATTGAGAACCACTAGGCTGGATTTAGACCTGAATCCCTGCCATACTATATTTGAGCCCTTCCCTGGACAGCTGCTTTACCTTTTTCTGTCCCAGCCTTCACCTTGCATTCTACCGTCCATGCACAGCTGTTCCTGGTGACCACAGCCCCACACTCCAGTCCTCAGCCCACTGGATTTTCCACATCTGCGATCTACCTTCAGGTTGGAAAACCAGAACTGGCTGTTTCCAGAGGTGACAAGACTATAAGATGGCTTGGACACTGGGTTCGATCTCTCTACTGGCATGCCCTCTTCTTTAGCCAAGTCACTTCTCCTAGCCCCCATGTGTGGATGTTATTCCTGGTCCCAATTCTGCCTTGAGAGAACCACCATCCTTCAAACTTGAGACTTGAGCTGGGATAGAATCTTGAATTTAGGACCAAATGACCAGCTCTGTACCTTAACATTTATTTATTAATGCCAGAGTTCCTAGGGTGGAACACCCATGAGGAAAGCAGGTAAATAGCCCCACCCCTCAGCTTTTGGGAATTTAAATCTGAGCAGAATATATATATATATTTAATAATATATATAATAATATATATAAATACAATATATAATATATAAAAATATAATATATTATATATAATATATATGTGTGTGTGTGTTTTGAGAAGTTTCTGGATAAGATTAACATTTGAATCTGTAGATTGAGTAGAACAGATTGCCCTCTATAATGTGGGTGTGATCATCCAATCAATTGAAGACCCGAATAGAATAAAAAATGCCAAGCAAAAGGAAATTCCTCCTACTTGACCATTTGAACTGGGACATTGATCTTTTCCTGTCTTTGGACTGAAACCAAAATATCGGCTCTTCAGGGGTTTCAGGCTTACCAGCTTTTCAACTGCAACCTACACCATCAGCTCTCCTGGTTCTCTAGCCTTCAGGCTAGGACTCAAAATACACATCAGCTTACCAACTGCATATCTTCAGACTTTTCATCCTTCATAATCATGTGAACCAATTCCTTATAATAAATCTCTTTATACACAAACATATCACACACACAAACACACATCCTATTAGTTCTATTTATCTGGAAAACTCTTACTAATACAGACAAGATACATGGTATCAGTACTGTCAGTGAATATTCCATCAGAGGGGACCTGACAATTCAGTGAAGCTACTAACCATTAGCTATCTCTGGACATGATAGAATGTGAGTGATATAATTGTCCAAACTTCCAAGAACCTAATACAAATGACTTTTCTTGTCATTTGAACTTGGGTTAAGGCAAACTGCAGCAAAGAAAGAAAGAGTGACAGCCCAGGCTAAATAAGAGAGTGCTTCATGTTCTTAGCAAATATTGGTATTAGCTCTAATAATCCAACAATTCGGAAGACCTGGATGATACATTAAGTTAAAAATAATGACCATGACAATGTTATAGACCTTAACCGGTCAAATCTTTATTAAAAATATTTCTCATTACTAGATTGATAAATATATGTTGTAGGAAGTTTAGAAATTACTATATGGCCGGGCGCAGTGGCTCGCTGTAATCCCAGCACTTTGGTAGGCCGAGGCGGGTGGATCACGAGATCAGGAGATGAAGATCATCCTGGCTAACACAGTGAAACCCCGTCTCTACTAAAAATAAAAAAAATTAGCCGGGTGTGGTGGTGGGCACCTGTAGTCCCAGCTACTCAGGAGGCTGAGGCAGGAGAATGGCATGAACCCAGGAGGCGGAGTTTGCAGGGAGCTGAGATCACACCACTGCACTGGGTGACAGAGCAAGACTCTGTCTCAAAAAAAAAAAAAAAAGAAAAAATAGAAAGAAATTACTATATAAGCAAAGAAAATGAAAAAAATAAACCTTTCATGGTTTTATGATACAAGGACAGCCATAATCAGCATTTGGTGTGTGTCATGAATGTAAACATGTCTGTGCATATATGTACATGTATACACATGTGTGTACATGTACGTACATACACATATCCATGTCATACTACATACACTATTTTTACTATGTTTTCTATTAGTATGTAACATATGTCATGGACACCATCACATGTTATTAGGCATACATGCACCCATGTTGACGTTCACCATAATTGCCTGAAAGTCAGTCCTGAGTCTGGGTGCCCAGTACTGGCACCCTCAAGTCCTAGCTCTCTTCTTCCACCTCACACTCCTCTTCTGACCACTGAGGCAGATACCTGAGCTGCTCAGGGCATTCTCATACACATATTTTCCCCACTTTGGACTGCATTGTTTTGGATAAACCCCTAAAAGTAGAACTCTGGATCACAGGGTATGGAGGCTCTGGGGACATGCTGCCAAGTTGCCTTCCAGAATGTTCTACCAACCTGCAGCCCATCCTGCAGCATGTGTGCCCCCTGTCCTCATTGTGAGGACAATTAATCTTTTCTTGATGTATTAAAGGGTACTCCTTGGAGCTGCACATTTAACAGTTTGCAAATAGGAGTATTTCACTCAGATTTTTTTTTTTTTCTCTGAAAGATCTGTGTCTTCCTTCATCTTGTGGATTTTGGCCTCAACGATTATCTTTCTAGCCAAATTGGGCTAAATAAGCAAGCAAATGAGATATATTGAGGAGAAAAGAGATCCCATTGTATTTTCTCCATTCATGGATGGTACCTGCATAAAGAGTCCTAACTTTTTCTATTTAGACAGTGTCTCTTTAAGTTCCCAGGAGAGCAGCCTTAACTTCCCCTATTTCTGTTTTTTAAGCATGTATTTTCTGATTATAACAATTACACAAGCTCTTATGATCCTTCACAAGGCAACATGAAATAGAAGACAGAGCATGAATTTTGGAAAGGGACCTCTTATTTGTGACCCAGATCTGGCCCCAGAACATTGATTTTGGTCAAATTACATAAGAGCCTGTCTTTACTTATCTTTAAACTGTAATGGAGTGTCTAATCCCTGTGAAATTAGGACAGTAATTCCTGCCTTACACAATGTCAGGGTTCAGTAAGATAATGCATACATATAAACATTTACAAAAATGCTACTAACTAGTACTAAATGTGTAATGACACAATTAAACAGAGTAGAATGACAGCACTGTGTATTAGTTTGCTAAGGAAGCTATAACAAAGTGCCACAGAATGGGTGGCTTGAACAAAATGAATGTATCGTCTCATAGTGCTTGAAGCTAAAAACCCACGATCAAGATGTCAGCAGGAGTCGTTTCCTCTGAGGCCTCTCTCCTGGGTTTGCAGATGGTGATCTTTTCCCTGTGTCGTCACATGGTTACATGTCCAAATTCCCCCTTCTTTTTATAAAAACACCAGTCGTGTTGGATTAGAGGCCACTCTAATGACCTCATATTAACTTTATTACCTCTGTAAAGGGCCCTATCTCCAAATAAGGCCACATTCTGAAGTACCGGAAGTTACGACTTTAACATATGAATTTGGGAGAGACACAATCAAGGCATAGTAAACTCTGTAGCTGAAAGGAAATTTAAACTTCCTATATCATAATAAAATTTAAACCTCCTATATCATAATAACCTCAATCACTGGAAAGGCAGGTTCTGAGCGGGTGATGTGACCCACCAGAGGCCTCCAGAAAAACAGTGGCAGGTCCAGGAATCAATCTTCCTAGATGATAAACTCAACTGTTAACTCATTTCCTCACATTTCAATTCACTTTTATTCCCTCACATACTCAAGTATACGTGGACCATTTTAAAACACAGATTCTAAATTTTCCCAATAAACGAGCAAACGAGGACTGCTCTTCCTTTCTAGAGAAGACAAAGGAAGGTTGCTCAACTGCTTAGCAGGAAGGAGAAAATCATTTCTGGTTTAGGTCAAAAAATCACTCTGTGATATTACTGCGTTCAAACTCAAGTATATTAAATTACCCAACCTGAATGTTAATATAAGAGTGCACACTCAGGTAAAGATTGGGAAAACAGAAGTTAAATTTTATAGATCATGTTCTACATGGTAGATACAATGTTCAACATTTGCACATAGTGTATGTGCCTTTTAGGATCATTTAATGTTTTTTAATTATCTTCCTCGATGCTTGTGCCCAACCACAGGAAAAGTAGAGGCTGCCTTTTCATCTTAGGTGGTGGGAAAATCAAATTTTTCCTCCAACTTGGCGCTAGCTATTGGGCAACCGAGTTAAGTCTTCAAACTCCTTTGTACCTCAGTCTTTTCATCCAAAAAATGGGGATAATTGGCTCTCTGTTCTTTAATCTCCTACTAAATAAGAGATAAGATTGCTAAAGGCACTGAGTTTGCTAGATAATCCTGACACAAACACAGCCCATAAAATTACTGGGATTACTATATATTATTTCCTGCAGGCCCAGGCTCAAGGAAAACATTGTTGAAAGTTTACCTTGGATGAAAAGTGTGGGAAGATACTTAGAAGTCAAACAATGTGAAGAAAATGGAGATAAATCTTTTGCTCAATGTTACTATAAAAGCTAACATTTATTTTAAATGAAGAGACTTGAGAAGTTTTTCCTTGAATGTCATGGAAGCTGCCATGATGGGAATTTATGAATGAAATCGATTAGGCACTAATTTTCCAGGCTTCACTTTCTGGAAATGGATGTACTGTGTTTTCAGAGTGCAGCATCTCCAACAAGGTTACCAGAATCAAAGCGGTGACTTTGGCTTCCAATGTTGTCCTTTTCTCCTTCCAACTGGAGGCCTACCAAGTAAGTGACTAATACAAAAAACCACAGATGTGCATCTGCAACCCAGAGGCTCAGGTACCTGGAGATGGAACCTCGGGAATGGTTAAAACATTCTATGTACATCCAAATACAGACATGGTGAGAGGGAAGCAGTTCCACTATCACTTCTCAAGCACTCCTGATGTTCATCCTCCAAACAAAAGCAACTGTGTCATCCCAACACCTTCTGGTTTCCATGGCAGGTGCTGAGTATTTTGCCAGAGAGCTGCTGTTCTTGCCAGAGATGTATTAGGCTGAAAATATCCTTCCCGCTTTAGATCAGTTGAGTGGATGGGTGAGTGTGTGGAGCTAGAAATGGAAATTACTAATAAAAAGCAATAGAACTGTATCTTTAACCATGCACATGTCTCTCTACAGCTCAATTATTGCTCACCTTTTCCAAATCACCCTCTATTCACTCTTTTAGTATCAAGGTCACAGAGATCCTTAGCTCCCAGATTCTAGGTAGGTTTCATCCCTTCACATGGACCCTCATGCTCATAATTGTCATTTCCAAGGTATATTGAATCTGTCTCTGCAAATACTGTAGACATATTATGCCTTTTGTTTTAGTTCAGTCCCTATGTCTTGTCCAACTGTATATATACCATTAAAAACAATGGCAAAACTGCACTTTGCACCAACCTTAGAAATACATATATTCCATGTATATATATTCCAACATATATATGGAATATTATGTAATATATGTAATATTCCATATATAAACATATATATATGGAATATATGTTTCTAAGTTGTCTCTCTATGTGGCAGATCCTATAGCCCATTTAGCAAACATCCTGTACTCCTCCTTTTCTCCCTTGTTTAAATTCTGATTTTTGTCAGTTATCAACTAGAAAGCTCATAATATCCATAGAAAGTGGGTATGCCCCAGGCCTAGGGATGAGTAGTGACTCAGAACTGGCCATGAGCTATGAAGGAACACCTACCAGGAAACTGTGAGAAGAATTTTTGGCCCTCAATTGTAGTGGATTGAATTATGACCCCCCTAATGGTATGTTCAAGTCCTCATCCATGGCACTTATGAATGTGACCTTATTTGGAAATATGGTCTTTGCAGATATAATCAAGTTAAGATGAAGTCATACTAGATTACCATGGACCCTAATTCCAATCGTTGGCATCTTTGTAAGGGTAAGAAGATGTAGATTTGAACATACAGAGACACAGAAGAAACACACAGGGAAGAAGACCATGTGAAGACAGAGGCAGAAATTGGAGTGATGCAGCTACAAGCCAAGGAATGCCAAGGATTGCAGCAACCACCTGAAGCTAGGAGAGATGTAGGAAAGCATCCTTCCCTAGAGCCTTCAGAGGAGCATGGCCCTGCCAAAACCTTGCTTTCCGACTTCTAGCCTCGGGAATACACTTCTGCTGTTTTAAGCCACCAGTTTGTGGTACTTTGTTATGGCAGGCCTGGCAAACTAAGGTACTGATTAAAGATGAGAGGTGCACAAGCAACACCACCCCTGATTTGAGGCCATGATGCCTGAAGCTACACCAGTCATCTTGTGGCCAGGAAGCACAAAGCCAATAATGTGCTCTAAGCATGGCAGATAATAGCATCAGGAAGACCTGGCACCCTCTGTAGATACCAGTGAACATCTGAACTCAATCAGCAACTGCTGGCTGTCACCATTTGTGTTATACGACAAATATAAACACTCTTTATTAGCTACTGTTTTGAAGTGTTTACTATTACTTGCAGCAGAAAGCATTTTTAACTGGCATACACTCTCTATTGCTTTTATTTACATACAACTTTCTCAGCTGCACACCTGATCATCAGCTTCCCGGTTACTTTCCTAATCATGTCCAAACACATCATTCATTCAGAACCCATCACGACGGGGTCTAGTTTCATCTTCTATTCCCCTATCTAGTTCCTACACATTCCTATACACAAACTTTTCACTTCGGTGAAACTGGAAAGAACCAATGTTCTTGAGCACACTCTACCACTATTTGTCTTGATTTCTAGGCCTGAGATGCCCTATCCTGATTGTTCATTTTTCTTCTATCCTTAGTATGTAAAATTGCAAAGTGCATGTCAGTACCACTGCAAAAGTAAACAATTAGGAACAAATAGCGTCTGATCATCCAGGATCAGTTCACTACGCTATGACACATTCATACCATGGAACCCTCTAGAGCTTTAAAAATGTTATAAAGGCATCACATTTTATGATGCTATATGCAACATTCACTGTTAAGGTATTTCATGGAAACAGAAAATCAGAGTTTGAAAAGTCCGATGAGATGCCTAGTAGCCTGTTGTCTGTGATTATTTCTGGATAATAGGATTTGGAAGTAATTTCATTCTTTTTTATACTGTTTTAATTTTTCAGATTTCCTATAGGTATATATTGCCATTAAGATAAGAACTATATATTTTTAAATCCTAAAGAATCTTCAGGGCCCTGTTTGACCTTTTCAGAAAATCTTCCCTGGATTTCACTGCAGGATCATCTCCTCCTCCTTTGCTTTTCAAAGCAACGTTTGCTCTTCCCTGACGGCATGTGGACCACACTCTGGCTTGAAATAGACTTAGTAGTGTATGTATTTCTCTCACCACATTTTAAGCTTATTCAGTGCTTAGAACATGTTCAGGTCATCTTTGTCTCACCCATTGGGAACAAACAAAACACCCTCTCGGTATTGCGGAAGTAATCATTGCTGGCACATATTGAACACTTAATATAGCAGAATAAAAATAATTCTGTGTCATTTCGTGCAATCCATTCATTATTCCGATATGGAACCTGAGGTCTTGAGAAGTTAATTTGCCCAAGAAAAGAACTTTGAGCACCCCTGAATCCTCTCTCTTCTTTACCTTCATCTCCAGTTCCCAGGTTTTATTAATACTTGGGCTGACATGTTTTCTGATGTCCTTCCCTCCTTGTCCATCCTGTAGTACAGGCCATCTTCCTCTCACCTAAACTCTTACCATTATTTCATTAGTTAGGTTTTTAGTTCCACAATGTTTTCTATCCTATAATTTGTTATTAATGTGACTATTGGTTGATTCAGTCAAAGTATGTTTGGATTTATCTATGTGGCTACCAATTTTTCTTTGCTCACACTCTTGATCATATCTGAGGGTTGAGATATTTCTTCTGTATTTATGTCCTTTTTCCCCAAAGTGTGTCCTTTAGAAATTCCTTTCATGAGGATTTTTTTTCCAAGGTGAGCGTCCTTACATCTTAGTATATGAAAATGTGTTCAACCTTATTTTTGAAAGATAGTGTGGCTTGGCAAAGTTATTTCCTCTTAGAATTTTATCGTCTTTGTGTATCCATGGTTGTTGAAACTTCTGTTGATCTCATTATTATTCCTTTTGATGTCTACCATTTCTCTAGGGCTGCTTTTAAGTTTTTTTATCCTCTCTGTCATTCTATAATGTCACCGTAATACAAATATCCCCAGATCCAGAGGAGACAAATGTCCCCTCTGGACCTGAGGCCTTTGTCTTTCCTAATATCTGAAAAATCATCAACCTTTTATCCTCAAACATTTCTTCTCTCTCTACTCTCTCGTTTTGAAATTTTAACTAGTCCTTATCATTCTTATGCACCCTTTCATTTTTTCCATCTTGTTGTGTCTGTGTGCAGCATTCCACATTTCTTCAAACCTATATTCTAATTTGATATTTTCACGTTCAATTGCTCCACAAAAGTAGGGCCCGTGTCTCTCTTGTCCACTCTCTTCCACACCTGAAACCTAGGAGGTGCTTAAAAGCATCTCTTGACTGAATGAATTAGTTTTACATTTGGTAGGATATTGAGGCTTAGAGACACCAGAGTCTTTCCCAATGGCACACCCCAGGTGCACAGAAGGATGGATACAGCCCGGGGTCTGACTCCAAAGCCTGTGGGTCAGTAAATGAGTCAATGAGCAAATGAAAGTAAAAATAACAATAATAATAAAACAACCTAAAAATGCAAGTCATGATACTTTATACGTCTTCTCCTGATCACCAAAATGAAGACGTTTTCTCAGAGCTTTTCTCTCTTTCCATTCCCAATATTTAGAATTAATCCCTCAAACGATCTCTTTATGTGTCTTCAGGACAGCTGTGGGAATCACTGTTAAGACTGCTCTCAAACATACATCAGTAGATGACAATCGGCAGTGGCATTTAGCATCTTCCATTCACTTTAACTCTTGTTTATTGAGCATGACTGTACTGGATGCACTGGCCACCTGGGGAGTTACAGAAAACTTAGGATGGGGCTGGGCGTGGTGGTTCACGCCTGTAAATAATCCCAGCACTTTGGAGGGCGAGGCGGGCAGACTGCTTGAGATCAGGAGTCTGTGACCAGGCTGGGCAACATGGGTAAACCCCGTGTCGACTAAAAATACAAAAAATAGCCGGGCGTCATTGCAGGTGCCTGTAATCCCAGCTACTCAGGAGGCTGAGGCAGGAGAATCACTTGAGCCCAGGAGATGGACGTTGCAGTGAGCCAAGATCATGCCACTGCATCCCAGCCTGGGAGACAGAGCGAGACTCCATCTCAAAAAAAAAAAAAAAAAAAAAAAAATTTGACTTTGCAGAGCTCAGACTACATGGTGGAATTTTCAATATGTTTCAGATTAAGAACTCAGTATACTAAGATCAGAATATCTCATAGAACTTTCAGGGTCTTTCTCCATGGCTGAGTGCCCTTTTGTATACTGGCTCTTTAAAGCAAGTAGGCAGAAAATGAAGTTGGGAATCACACATCAGATACACTCTTAATTTCTCCCCAGTAACATTGCATTAGTCCCGGCACATCTCTGAAAAGCTGAAAACCTTGCCATAGGTTGTTCCGAAAGCCTTGGCTGATGGCGCTCGCGTGACCTACTGGGCAGGGCTGGGCTGGGCTGGGTTGGGCTGGCTCTGGCAGGACCTACCCAGGCACAGGCTCCTAATCACCCTTTATCCTTGCCCTTTCCTGCTATGTTGAGAACAGCCGGAAACTGCATTGAGAGCCTCAGCCCACTCTCACAACTGTTGATGGACTTCAGAAAGAGTTTCTTCCCTGGCAGATAATTCAGACTGAAAGGAACAAACATGTTGAAAACCTCATTCAAGGAAAGTTGTTACTAAGTGTGAACAATGCCGATGATAACAGGGCTTTTCTCGGAAGACCACTTAGAAGAGCATTGTTGTTCCCATTTATTTCAGGCCGCTGGGCTCTTATCTCGCACGTGCCATATGCTCCCACTTATCTGTCAAGCAGTTGGACTCCACTAAAGCTGACAGTGACGTCCAGCTCCGCACGGCTGACCACCAAATGAGGGTCAGGTGGCAGGAAAGAGGTTGTTCTCTCTTACATTTATTCTCTGCAGAATTGTTTAAGTAGCTCAACAGCCAAGAATCTCTCTAAAACTGTCATAGTTATAGTTGTACTTAGATTTTGACTTTACTCAAGTGCCTAAAGTAGCGTCAGGGTCTCGTTTGCAGCAGCACTTGGAGATATCAGATGAGTTTCCAAATGTCCTTTGAATATTGGGAGCACGTATAGTTGAATAGCCACGGGGAGAACTATCTATACTTCGGATCAAATGGTGTCCACAATCCGTGTAGATGTCCACGGAGCTGATGCTGTACAGTGAAGCAAGGTTACATTTGCAGTATTAAATTGAAGGACTGCCAGGCACGGTGGCTCATGCCTGTAATCCTAGCACTTTGGGAGGCTGAGGCAGGTGGCTTGCCTGAGCTCAGGAGTTCGAGACCAGGCTGAGCAATAGAGAAGTCCCATCTCTATTAAAATACAATATATACATATATAGAGAGAGAGAGAAAGAGAGAGAGAGAGAGAGTGCCAGGTGTGGTGGTGCATGGTTGTAGTCCCAGATACTCGGACACTGAAGCATGAGAATTGCTTGAACCCTGGAGGCAGAGATTGCATTGAGTCGAGATAGCACCACTGCACTCCAGCCTGGGAGACAGAGCAAGACCCTGTCTCCAAAAATAAATAAATAAATTAATTAAAGGACCGGTGTTACCTCTGTACACACACACAATCTGCAGGTTTGTGTTTACACATATAAGTTGTATGTACACACACACACACGTATATTGAAAAATCTATGCGTATACATAGACACGGGGAGTCTGGTACCGTGGTTAAAAGCCTTGACTCTGAACCTGGACTGACTGGATTTGTACCCTAGCTTCTTCCCTTAAGAGGTGTGTGACTTTAGTCCAGGCACAGTGGCTCATGCCTATAATCCCAGCACTTTGGGAGCCAAGACGGGTGGATCATTTGAGGTCAGGAGTTTGAGACCAGCCTGGTCATCATGGTGAAACCTCCTCTCTACTAAAAATACAAAAATTAGCCAGGCGTGGTGGGGTGCACCTGTAGTCCCAGCTACTTGGGAGGCTGAGGCTGGAGAAGTTCTTGAACCCAGGAGATGGAGGTGACGATGAGCCGAGATTATGCCACTGCACTCCAGCCTGAGCAACAAAGTGAGACTTCGTTTCTACAAAAAAGAGATGTGTGACTTTAAATATTCAACCTCTCTGCTCCTTTGTTTCCTCATCTGTCTACTTCAAAGTATTCTCAAGAGGATAAGACAAGCTAGTACCCTTAAAGACTTAGGACAGTGGCTAGCAGTCAGGGAGTGCAGTAGAAGTGCTTATTAAATAGAACGCTCCCTCTCAGTTAAGAGGGAGATATGGCCTCTGCCTCTGGCTGAGCAGCTATGAGTCCAGCTACCTCAGAGGTTCTACCACTAATAATCTACAGAGGGACTGGGTTAGTGGGAGGTGACCAGTAGCCTCTGCCATGCCTGTACCATAGGTCTAACTTTTAGTTTTGTTCATGTGAACATGTGTGCTCCTCAGGAGACAGCAGACTCCACTGGGTCAGGGACAGTTTTAATATATTCCACTGTTTTCTCCCCTGCATATAGCAGGGTGCTTGGCACATAATAGGTACATAATAAATATGTATGGGACATTTAATAGAATCACTACTACTATTGCTCGTGCTGTTGCTACTCATACTATTATTACTATTATCCTCAGGACGGGTTTTAATTTTCTGCATCATAAATTATTGTACTGAAATATGGGTTCCTGAAAATCATGTATAAATCATGACGATAACTTCCCAAAATGGTCAAATAATAATAGTAATAAAAATAATGTTCTCTCTTCGGGTATTTACCCAGTAATGGGATTGCTGTGTTGAATGGTATTTCTGTTTTTAAGCCTTTGAGGAAATGTCACACTGTCTTCCACAATGGCTGAACTAAGTTACGCAGCACTATTCACAATAGCAAAGACATGAAATCAACCTAAATGTCCATCAGTGATAGACATATGGATAAGGAAATCTAGGAGAGAATTTCTCCCAACACAGCACCTGTAGAAATTGAAGAACATGAAACAAATGTGCACAAGAATAGGAAAGTCCCAGTAATTTAAAGATAGTTTGGGTGGTGTCCTGGAACAGAAACAATATACACCGTGGAATACCATGCAGCCATAAAAGAGAACAAGGTCTTGTCTTTTGCAGGGATGTGGATGGAGCTGGAGACCATTATCCTTAGCAAACTAAGACAGGAATGGAAAACCAAATACCACAAGTTCTCACTTATAAGTGGAAGTTAAGCGATGAGAACACGTGGACACACAGAAAGGAACAACACACACTGGGGCCTTTTGGAGTTTGGAAGGTGGGAGGAGGGAGAGGATCAGGAAAAATAACTGTTGAGTAGTAGGCTTAATACCTGGGTGATGAGATAATCTGAACAACAACCCCTAAGACGCAAGTTGACCTATGTAACAAACCTGCACTTGTACCCTTGAACTGAAACTTTTATTTTTTTTAAATAATTAATAGTAATAATTAACTTGGTTGTACAAAACAATAGAATAATAAATAGAAAATAAGGAACTTTAAAAGTCAAAATTTAAAAATAAAGAATAAAAATAATCAAGCCTTTGTTCTGCAAAATAGGTAGTATCAAATAAATATTGGTAAAGTTTACAGGGAAAATACTACTGGTGTCAAGTAGTTTACTGTCAGGAATAACTCGAAGGAGCACAAAATGAGTAATCATGTTCATGTACCAAATGGGTAGGGATAAAATATAGTTAACAAAGAAAATGCATGTTGGATTTTAATGCAGGAGGGTAAACACCATTATTTGCCCTCACCAGGATATAAGGAAGCAGGTTTTTAATGGGCCTAGAACACCAAGGTCTAGGAAATGCTGTGTTCGAAAGAAATAGGATCAATAGCTAAGCCAGTCAAAGCCATGTGCACCTGAAGTGAAATGTGTGACCGTGATGGAGGAATGTGCAGAGAGTTTGGTTGAAGATTAAAGGAGGGAGGGAGAGTGGGACAATGCTAGAGACCACCCATCCAGATGGAGGAAGCACTGATGTTTTCCAGGCATGGATCAAACAGCACAGATGCTGCCAGAGAGGTTGGGTGACTGCAGAGGGAGGGGCCCGGGTGCAGGGAGCCCACAGGGACAGCTGCTAGAAATCGACTTCAGTCTAAAGAGGAAGCGAGGCAGAGCTGCTTCTCTGGATCTATTCTAACCAAGGAGGAAGTGACAGGGGCCCTGGAGATAAAAGGAGCAGGTTACCCTAGAGCCTCCACAGCCAACCATGGGTAAGCTGGGTATTGTCAGGTGGGTGACTGCCTTTTGAGGAGGCAG
Organism: Piliocolobus tephrosceles; assembly: GCF_002776525.5. NCBI lineage: Eukaryota > Metazoa > Chordata > Mammalia > Primates > Cercopithecidae > Piliocolobus > Piliocolobus tephrosceles. The sequence continues at coordinate 44,012,214 of NC_045452.1, forward strand.
AACTCTAAAAGCTTAGAGCAAAGATCGGTGGAATTCTAAGATTTGAGCGTGAAACAAGTCTGGAGAGGGAAGGGTCCTTGTTCATAGCACAATCCCAACTGGGAAGAAAATGAGGAAGTATCTCAAGAGGTAGCCAAACAGGAAATTCTCTGGTAAAGTCAGATGTAAGAACACTTGTATAAAAAAAATAATGAAAGAAGATGAATATAAATTCAAGTAAGAAATAGTGTTGAGAATCCTTGTGCTTCAAAGAAGTTTGCAAAATTTGCTAAGACCTAAAATAAGAGTCAAGAAAAGGAACAAAGGCAGGACAGATCTTCTGTAAGGGCAGCTGATATATAATATAAATAGACAGCAGAGAGAAAGGATAACAGCTCAACCGGGTTACATTAAACAAGTACTGACTGGCTGTCTTCCCTGTAAGCCACAACCAGACATACGGCTATGACCCTGCTCATGAGGAACTCATGGGCCAGATAAGGAAAGTATACAAAGAACAAATGATGATCAGGATGGCAAATTTCCATAATGTTAAGTATCTCTAAGGAAGAGAGTTCAATTCGTTAAGGGATTCATTTAGGAAACACATCAAGGAGAACGTAGAGGTAGGTTTTGCAGGATTCTGATAGGGCTCTTGGATTGAAAAACAATTTAAAGAAAAGCAGAGGAAGAGAAACCTGTCGAGGAGCATGAGAAGAAATGCTGGGAGGAGGAGATAGATAACCTGGAGTAAACTATCATAGAAATCTAGGAGAGAATTTCTCCCAACACAGCACTTGTAGAAATTGAAGAACATAAAACAAATGTGCACGAGAATAGGAAAGTCCCAGTAATTTAAAGATAGTTTGGGTGGTGTGCTGGAACAGAAACAAGGTCCCCAGAAGGTTTATGAGATGAAGAAGAGCATTAATTAATTCCAAAAGTTTGCCTGTGATGGAAGCAAAAGAGGAGGTGGACAGTGCAGAAAGATATAAGATCAAGGATGAATTTTGTGCTTTGTTCTTATTTTTAATTTGGTTTGTGGATGGAGATTTAAACATAGTTATTATATGTGCTTGAGGGAAGAGGCAATAGAACAAAAGCCACTAGAAATGAAAGATAATGAGGTGATTAATAAGGCATGACCCTGAAGGATGCAAGTAGGGGATAGGAACTGGAGTCCATGTGGGAACATTAGCTGTGAGAAGTGGGTATCAGCTTCTCCATGGAAATTTCAGGGCTCTGAGAGTAGGTCCACCTGTAACCAGTGCTTGGGACACATCTCTGAAGGTGTTACTTTGAGTTAGTTTTCATTAATTGGAGTATTAAGAAGACCTGTCACCCCCTAAAAGAAAGAGAAGAGATAGTTCCAAGGGGGATATGAAGACTGTAGAGAAACAATGATTTAGGGGAATGGAAGAGGAAGGTATTATGGGATCTGTGGAAGGAGAGTGGCATATAGCCGAGCTCCCAGTTCAAGCTGAAGGTGTGTAGCTGCATAGGACAATAACTCTCATGGTATGTGTGCTTCACCAGTAGTTCAGGTGTAGGAAAGGTGGATGGTTGTATTAATCCAGGGATGGAGTTGACCAGTGAATGTGGTGGAAAAATGCGAATGGGAAAGAAGATGCAGAAAGACAGAGGCTGAAGCCATGAGCTTCATGGCTTCAAGGCATGAGCCACGAGATCCAGGCCACTAAGCAATAGGAATGAAGGCAACAAGGAAATGGAGCAATCAGAGCCTCTAAGAGATCAAAGAACAGGTGTAGTAGGCACACAGAATGATGACAAAGGATAACACAATATATGGGCAGTGAGAGGGATCCCTGGGGATAAGCTGGCAGAGAAGGAAGAATTCGAGGTTATATGCAGGATATGGCCCTGAGAGAGTGTGCCTGGAGTGGGGGGAAGTGAAAATCAATGGAATTGAGAACGTCAAGAAAAGCGTGTTGAATGGAAACATTTTCTTTTCTTTTTTTTTTTTTTTTTTGAGACGGAGTCTTGCTCTGTCGCCCAGGCTGGAGTGCAGTGGCCGGATCTCAGCTCACTGCAAGCTCCGCCTCCCGGGTTCACGCCATTCTCCTGCCTCAGCCTCCCGGAATGGAAACATTTTCTAAAATTCATTGCTATGTTTATTTGTACACAGGGGAAACACATAAGTGTGCTTCTATGCTAAGGGGAAGGCCTAGTAGAGAGGGAGAGATGAAGATACTGCAGAGAGGGGAGAGGGTTGAGGGAACAAGGTCTGGAGGAAGCAGGAGAGAGAGCAGGTCAGAGCGTGGCTAATGGGATCGGCAGGAGAGAGAGGAAATGAGGAGCAAGAATTAAAGATGGGTCTGGCTACAGATGCATTCATCTGGGCATTTGAGGCAGGAAGCTGAGGCCAGACAATCTGCTGGGAGACAGGAGGCCAGTGAGGCAAAGCATGGGAGAGAGGCAAGAGCTTGGAACAGCCGCAGGAGCTTCCTGGTGAGGACTGGCTGAAGGATCTTAGTGATTTTCTCCAGCTAGGCTCACCCCCAGGCTTGAAAGTGGAGAAGGCCAATGATGCATGGGTTCCCAGGTGGAATTTTGCCAGCTCTGAATGACAAGTAGACAAGGAGGGAGGGGGATTACCAGTGAGAACTGACAAACCCTGGCAACCAAGGACGCCGGACTGGATAAAGAGGGAAGTAAAGCCAGGTGGATCCAGATGGACTGAAAGCAAATGGAGGAACCGAAGATCTGGGAGGACCGCGGGAAATTAAGAGTGGGTGGAGTGAGAATAAACCTCTGAGGGGGTGTAGAGTAAGATGAGGGAGTTGTGGCTTAACGGAATTTGTGAGGACGATTTGGGCGTTGGACTTAACTGGAAGTGTTCTGAATCAACACTGAGATGAAACGACAGTGATAGTAGGTGACCTCATTACAGTCGAGCTGAGGCATCACAAGCATCTTTCTCTTGTTTAACAGAGCTGGAGAGCTGGGAGACTTGTCTGTTCCACTTCAACTCTAAGAGTCCATGAGCAACTCCACCCAACATACATGGAAATACACACCAGTCCATAAACGTATTTTCCATAAACTCTTACCTGAACCATCTACAGCTCAGGGAGATGCGTTTCATTTCCTGTATTCCCTGCACATTCTACATGCATGTGATGCTCCTTTAGAGTACAATGCGTGCATGTGCAGTGCGTGTTGCATTTGGGGGAAGGGAGGAGCTAATCTATGGCATCACTAGCTTTATGCTTTGAGACATGGAGATTAAAAGGCCTAAATATACATTTTCCCCAGGTGAGTCCTGTGAGAATGACGAGATTCATTCCTGGAATTAAGCTCTTTGTCAGCCCAGGGAAAGGAGGCTATAAAAATAAGGTATTATTTGAGATAGGGGATTACTTACTTTATAATAAAACCACAAGAAAAATAGTAAAAGTGTAATCAGCACACTTTTTCATTTAATCTAACCCAAACATATTGGCTACAGTTTTTTCTTTATATCATATTATTGGGTTAAGTTTTTATATTCCTCTATATAGGAGGAGAGGTTTATTTGCAAACAGAGCGAAACACCCCAGTGGTAACATGATTTTTTTTTAAACCTTCATATATTATAGTTTAAACTGCAACTAAATGAAAAATGCAAATTATTTATAAAAGCTCAGTTGAGTCTGTGGGACCGCAGTACACACTGTGACATGCCAGGAGTTGCGAGATGGAGTGCCATGAAGATGAAGTGCATTTACACCCCTCTGTCCCTCCCTGACTCCACAGCTACGTGGTCACGCTCAGCACCAGCACAGACCACAGTTCTCAAAGACCAAAGGTTACCCTGAGGAATCCAGAAGGTTCTGGTGTGTGATTAAAACACACCAGAAGGTTTACTTTTTCTACAGCGATGTTAAGAATGACCTAAAATGAGATAAATAATAGATGGGAAGGGCAAGAGGAAGAAAGAGAGAGAAAGGAAGATGGAGGGTAGGGAGCTATAGATGGACAAATAAATATAGTCTATAAAACACCCCAAACATCCAGTTCTTACCCCAAAGATGCAGAGCCATCTGAAAATTATGAGTTTCCATTTGCTTCCCACCTCCAGAAATGGCCAACACTTGTTGCCTTTATTCCTAGGCCCAAAACTCTCTGGCAATAGGCAGGCCTGCCAGAGGCATTAAGTATAACTCTGGAGTTGATTATTTTAGGTTGGAGTCAGGTATTGCCTGATGTTCAGATGGCCATGGAAGAGAAAGTCTCAGTGTTAGCTTTTATTTAAGTGATGATCTTATATCCACCACACCCAGCATATTACTATCTCAAGATGTTAGAAAATAAATCTCCTTAGGTTTGGAGATGGGTTTTAGGCCAGCAAGAAAAAATCATTGCAAGCCAAGACTGTAGTAATGAAGAAAGTACCATCACAGTCTATTCTACAGAATAAAGCTCACTAGAAAAGGCTGTATACATGTCTGAACAAATGAACAAATGAATGGACACAGACAATTTCATTTCCTACTTTCCAGGCACATTATATCAAAAATACCATTCAAATAAGATTAAACCACATCTGCTTCCAAAAATAATAGGCTTTTCTGGAAAAGTCTCAGTAACAGGATGGAATCTACCATGTTGTTTGTGTAGACAAACAATCTGTGTGATTCTGCCATGTTTGTGTATCCTTGTTATGGCCTCAGTTATGTAATTCATGCCACTTACTGACTTGGACAAATTATTTCAAGAGGTAATTAAAATATTTTTATTTTAATGTACCTGATGGATATAAACTTGGAGAAAACTTGATGGATATAAACTTGGAGAAAATATAACTTGTATGATTACAAAGTGCTGAAGTAAAGGATAAAATCTCACACATTTCTATTTGGAATTAAAGACTGTTGGGCAACCTCTTTAAGTAACAGATGCTATGGCTCTTACACCATGCAAATGAAACACAGATAGATTTGAATATTGAGAATGTTTATGTTAATATGTAATATAACATTTGTGATCGTATGTAAAGTTACAAACCCAATGACACAAATATTAACACTAGGCAAACTATCTCCCTGGCGTTGTAAGCTTCAATTCTGTCTTGACTTCTTTGTGTATGAAACACTTTTCAATGTGCTGCCTAAAAATATTAAACTCCCATCACAGTGACTCACATTGTTAAAATGATCTTTGAGGCAAAAAGTCAAAATGTTGAAGTGTATTTTACTAATGTTATTAAACTAATCTCTATGGAGTTCTCAAAGAAGACAATAAATGGACTATTCTACTCATCAGTTGTTCCAATGAGGCCACACATGGTGAAATGTAAAGCTGACCTTGACATTGTTCTCCATGGACAATGGGGAGAAGGGAAGCCCAGTGAGCAGTCTAAACTCATTGGTCTTTTCAGATAATCAGAATAAAGAATCCCAATGGCCCGCAGCTTGCCCTTCTCCGCCACTGCATTCTACAAGATTTGAGAAGGATGGAACAGATGTGTGAGCTAGGCTTTGTAGATGGCCTCCCTGGGTTGGAATCCCAGCTCCACCTCTGACAGCTGTGTGATCATGAACAAATGACTCAACATCTCTGAACCTAAGTTTCCTCATCAGTTGAATGGAGACTATAACAGTGCATATCTCACAGGAGTATGCCGAGGATTAACCAAGAAAATATAAACTGTGGCTCCAGAAGTACTGGCTATTACTGTAAACCTTTATGAAACATTGTGAACAAGGGCTGTTTTACCTTTAAAAGGGTTCATAGATTTTCTAGGAGATTATTGGGATCCATATGATTCCAAGACATTCTCAACAGTATTTGTAGAGTACTGACCACATGCCCACAACTCTGCTACGTATGGGATTCAAAGATAAAGAAAAATTCACTAAAATTCAAGGTGACAGCATCTAGTTTCTTTCCTCCTGTCTTTTTTCATTTAAAATAATGGTGTAAATAAAGGTCATTGGGGGCAGATGTATGAGAATGACTAAATGTGTCTAGGGAGTCATTTCAGAGAACATTTAACAGAAGTGGGTCACATATGGTTAGGAGCTTCACAAGGAAATATGAGTTGAAAAGGAGAGAGAGTGAAAATGGCAGGGGAGGAAACTTTATAAGTAGGAAAACCTTTGAGGTAAGACATTTGAGCAATGTGTTTCCAGATAGGGTTGAGACATTAGATGTAACTGATGCTTAAGATGAGGGGGGAGAGTGAATAAACCCAGAAAGCCTCCTGGACCTGTGGCTGTGGATGCCCTTGAACGCTGTGCTAAATTTGTATTTTACCTGATATGGATGTGGGCAAAGTGTTAACCAACTCAACCTTCTCACCTTCTATGTTAGAATTCATCCTTTGATAGCTGTGTTCTCCTGGTACCTGATATGATGTTAGCTGTGCTCCTCGGTGACATTCGTTAGCATAAAAATGACCCCGATGGGTAACTCACATCTGCACTGGGGAAGAAGACTACAAGTGAACCCAATTAGGGTACCCTGTTTTGAGATTTCCCTAAAGAAGAATTATAAGAGTGTGGTAACTCTTATAATCCTTAAGTGGATCCTAGAAGGAGTTATACCTCTGGAGATGTTGCAAGATATGCTGGCATAGAGCTTGGAAGCCAGGGTAAATTTCATGGGAGCCAGTGTGGATTCACCTCCCTGCTGTGTAGACAACTGTTGCAAGAACTTCAACTAACAGGAATACTGAATGCCACTAGGCTAGCAAACTCTGACTCCTGTTCTATATCCTCTAAGAGATGAATATCAAGTGATAATTTACGAGCATGAAGATTTAGTTGAGCATCAAGAAACTTTGGTAGGCATTGCAATGGGTAACAGAGAACTCAAGGAAGCAGTGAAGTCGGAGTGTAGAAAGATAAGTCTGAAAATGTTATTCAAAATTATATTTATTTTAGCTACGGAGAGGAGTTTTCTAGAATGTAGAATTTATTTTTAGTTTTTTACTGCTCCTTGCAGAGAATGGCTACTAGGCAGTGTGCCCAGATTAGCCAGAATTTCTAAATTAAAGGATTTTACATGATTGCATAAAGCTCTAAAAATAAGACATTTGCTCAAAATAAAATTTGGAGGGCAGCTATCTTGACGTGCCTATGTTGAAGGGTGAGGGAAGGTTTGTATGACTAATGGAAACAATAGAACAAGCTGCAAATGGTTGGGAAATTGTTTCCCTTGTCCAAAAGATACATTGAAATGAGCTATTATGACCTGGTTCACCTCACATTTCTACAGAAATTAGATAATAATCAGCACAGAACCAAGTTCAGGTTTTAAACATTTTTTTCCACCACATCTCTGCATGAAAATACATCAGACTGAAAGGGATTGCATTCACTCAGCAAATATGTGCTAAGATCCTTCTGTGCCAACTCTGAACATGAAAAGGTATGCGACACGGTCTCACCCCTAAAAAAACAAACTGTCTGTCTAGTGGGGGAGACAAACACATAGCTAATTATATTCAGTGTGCTAAGTGCCTATAAGGAATATGCCTACATTCTCACAGGAATCCAGAAGGAACTATTAATTGTGCTTAGTGGGACCTTCTCAGAGGGAATAACATAGTGGTCTGAATTTTCAGGAGTAACATCTTAGTCCAGGATGCTATAGCAAAAGACCACAAACTGGGTAAGTTTTAAACCCCGGAAACTTATTTCTCATGATTCTGGAGGTTGGGAATTCCAAGATCAAGGCACCAGGATGTTTGTCTGGTGAAGGTCTATTTCCCGGTTCATAGAGGGTGCCGTCTTGCTGTGTCTTCACATGGTCAAAGAAGCAAGGCTCTCTCTGGGATCTCTTTTAAGAGCCCTAACTTAAGAGCTCTTCCTTCATTTCTTGCTGATATAGTTTGGATATTTGTTTCCTCCAAATCTCATGTTGAAATGTGGTCCCTGATGTTGGAAGTGGGGCCTGGTGGAAGATGTTTGCATCATGGGAGTGGATCCTTATAAATGACTTAGCCCCATCCCTTTGGTGATGACTGAGTTCACACAATATCGGGTTGTTCGAAAGTGTGTGGCACCTCCCTCCTCTCTCTTTTGCTCCTGCTCTCATGAGGTGACATGCTGCTCCCACTTCATCTTCCACCATGAATAAAAGCTCTTTGAGGCCTCACCAGAAGCTGAGCAGATGCCAGCACCATGCTTCCTGGCATCTGCAGAACTATGAGCCAATTAAACCTCTTTTCTTTATGAATTACCCAGCCGCAGGTATTTTTTTATAGCAACACAAGAACAGCCTAATACACCGAGTCTTTTCCCAAAGGCCCTGCCTCCTAATACCATCACCTTGAGACTTAGGATTTCAACATATGGATTTTGAAGGGACCCAGGCATTCAGACCATAGCAAGTAAATAGCAATTTCTAGGCAGAGAAGAGAAAAACTGTATGCATGCATGTGTGTGTTTATGTGTGAATATGTGTAGGGGTTCCATGGGCAGAGGATGGGGGAAGAAGGTAGATGAAGCAAGAATAGCAAAGAAGCTTCATATGGTATTGACATCACATGCCACACTTTGCTCTAAGCATACAAGCTGTGCAGATATTTCTGTCCACAACAGCAACCTGTGCTCTGACAATAGAAGGAGTGTCCTAAACTCCTTCTGGTGGATGAGCCACTGGCCAACAAGGTTGAGTCTACGAATGACCTTTTCTTCACTTGGACATACCTTGACATTTCTTACATTGTTATCACTAAACATTCCCTTCTGGTGAGCAGTAGGCTCCTGTTGTATGATGCAAATCATATGTGTGTGGAACTGCTATCCGGAGATAAAAAAACAGGAGTTGCAGATGACTCCTACCCTCATGGAACTAAGCCACAGTCTAGAAGAGGAGAGCAAGTTTATGTGGGCTGTGCGTTACACTAAAGGTAAGAGTATTTCATGGTAGGAGAAGGTGTGCAAAAGAACAATGTAATGGTTGATCTAGAGTTAGATGACTAAGGGCCTTTAGAGGCTTATAAAAATATTTAGATATGATGAGTATTGCAAAAGAGAGACACTAACAGGTGTTTTAAGATGTTATATCTGGCAGCAATATTATATCAGTCAGAATTGCAGAATAGCTGGAAGAAGTGGACATTCAAGGGAAAGACTAGACTGCCTGGAGATGAGCATAAAGGAGTCACTCCAGCCTGAGACTGGAGGAGAAAAGGGAAACAATCTAGTTTATAGGGCCCGTGGATTGGAACCACAGGGTAGATGCAGCCCTGGCTAGAACTGCCACTCAAGTGGAAAGAGAGGGAGAAATACCCAGCCAGCACCTTCTCTTCCCGTCGAAACTTTAAACTTTTCCTTTTCGGAAGACACCACAAGGAAATAGAAGGGACCTGAACAATGGTTCATGCCTGTAATCTCAGTGCTTTGGGAGACCAAGGCTGGAGGATCACTTGAGGCCAGGAGTTCAAGACCAGCTTGGTTAACACAGTGAGATCCCGTCTCTACAAGAAGTTGAAAAATTAATGAAGTATCAAATGCCCATTGATGATAGACTGGATAAAGAAAGCGCAGTACATATACACCATGGAATACTACGCAGCCATAAAAAGGAACAAGATCATGTCCTTTGCAGGGACATGGATGGAGCTGGAAGCCATTATCCTCAACAAACTAACAGAAGAACAGAAATTAACACTGCATGTTCTCACTTATAAGTGGCAAGTGAACAATGAGAACACATGGAAACAGGGAGGGGAATAGCACACAGTGGGGCCTGTTGTGGGGGCAGAGGGAGGAAGAACATCAGGATAAATCGCTAATGCATGTGGGGCTTAATACTTAGGTGATGGGTTGATAGGTGCAGCAAACCACCATGGCACATGTTTACCTATGTAACAAACCTGTGTGTCCTACACATGTATCTTGGAACTTCATTAAATTAAATTAAATTAAAAAGAAAATACCTACATTAAAGCCATTTAGTTTTAGGGAAAAGGAGTTGAAAATGCAACCAACTCTTTGTGAAATGTACAAATAAATCTTGGTTATACTTTATTTCAAATAAATTATTTTCAAATTAAAAATTTTTCACTAGGTATGGTGGTGCCTGCTTATAGTCCTACGTCCTCAGGAAGCTGAGGGAGGAGGATCACGTGAACCCAGAAGGTCAAGGCTGCAGTGAGCTATGATCGTACCACTGCACTCCAGCCTGGAAGACAGAGCAAGACCCTATTTCTGAAAAAAGAGAGAGAGAGAGAGAAAACAATTTAGAAGGACATGCCACACATTGAAAGAACATATTTTTAATATCACATCTTTGATACAAGAATTGTGTTCAGAGTGTATAAGTAATTCTTACAGCTCATAATTAGAAGACAAATAGCCCAATTTAAAAACGGGCAAGAGATTTGAACAGACATTTCACCAAAGAGGATATGCAAGAATGTAAAAAGATGATCAGGATCACTAGGAAAATACAAAATAAAACTGCAATGAAATACTACCTCATATCCAGTACAACAGCTGAAATAAAAAGACAGACAAATACAAGTGTTGAAAAGAATGTAGAAAAACTGGAACCCCCAAATTTTCTGATGGAAATAGAAAATGGAATATTCAGTTTGCAAACAGCTTGACCTTTTCTTAAAAAGGCAAACGTAGACTTACCACATGACCCAGCTATTCCACTCTTAGATAGGTGCCCAAGAGAAATAAAAATATGTCAACACAAAGACTTGTTGGTAAATGTTCGTAGCACCATTATGTATAATAGCCAAAAACTAGAAATGATACAGATGTCCATCAGCTGGCGAATGAATACACAAGTTGTGGTATGTCCATACAATGGAATACTAAATAATTAAAAAAACCGATTTCTGATACATGTTATAACATTGATGAGTCTCACTGCATTATGCTGGGTGAAAGAAGGTAGAATTGAAAGGCTCCTTACTGTATTATTTCATTTATATGACATTATGGAAAAGGCAAATATATGGGAACAGATATCAGATTAGTGGTCCTCAAGTGCCAATGGCAGTAGGAGAGGATTGACTGCCAAGAAGCTGGAGGGAGCAAACAGGGGCTTTGGTGGTGGTCAAGATGATCTGTATCAAGTTTGCAGTGATGATTTCACAGCTGTTTGTCAAAGCTCATCCAACTATACACGTAAATAAGTATACTTTACCATACTTAAGTTATACTTTAATAAACATGACTTTTAAAAATAAGCATTAAACTAGTGGCAGGCAGACCAGCTAGGAGAACAGTGCTGAGGGGGAGGAGCGGTGAAGAAAGGGAAAGAACTTGATGAGGAGAAGCCTGCCTAAGAAAAAAGAACACAAGAGAGACAGGCTTTCTGGAAGCGAAAGAGTTTACGTTTTTAAATAAAGAAGGCAGAATGATAAAATACATGAGCAGAAGTGACAATGAAACTCAAAGTAACTCAATGAAACGCCATAGAGGGGAATAAACAGGAGGGTTCTGGTGAGTCTGACAAAAGCAAGGGAGAAAGGCATTCACGCAATCACTCACACATCCATGCATTGACTCACGCATGTGTCCATTCATGCATGATGCATGTATGCATTCAGTGTTTATTTTGTACTTAACAGTGGGAAGTAGCCAAGGGCAAATAAGAACGTGGAGAGTTGAACCTACCTTCTTGGAGCAGAGTTCAACCTACCTTCTTGGAGCAGAGTTCCTGAGTGCAAAACCCAACTTTAGATTGGTTTAATGGTTCCATGTTTACCTGATAGCTGTTCCCTCCCAATTCTGTATTCCAAATGTTAAAGAGAAGTCCTTTCATCCCCAGGAACTAGGCCCATCCTAAAGTCAGGATAGATCCTGATTGGCCAGAACCAACCATGGAAATCCTAATCTCCTTCACCAGTGGTTAATAAGAGATGAGAACATGTCTTAGTTCTCCACAATGAAACAAAAAGGACCTTCACTTTTTGAACCAAAACCCAGGTTAGGAAAATGCCTTTTGTGTCAGTTTCTTCCTTCCTGCTTGGACAGCTGGAATAAGAATATGTCATCTGGAGCTCCATCAGGCATCTTATGACTGTGAGGTGACAAGTATGAAGAGAAAAAGGCAATTGGTCAAAGATCACAGAGAAAAAAGAATAGAAATGGCCTGGGTCCTTCACGACACAAACCATCTGTTGCACCAAAGGTAAAACCATCTACCCCCAAACTTTATGGAAGATAACAAAATTATAGCAGGACTGTGGCAGAGGATTCCAATGGGAGTCATCTCTGGGTCTACCTATGAGGTCAGAACCTAGCAACAGCTACATGACTGTGCATGCAGTCCTCACCCCTGAGGCTCTTCAAAGAGGTGGAAAGAGGACAGAAGTTAGAAAGAATATGTAGGAGGGAAAGATCGTGGGGTCTGGAGAAAAATTTCAATCCCTGAGATGGAAACTAGTGGGAAAATGATAGGTATTAGAGACAGGACAATCGATTCGTTCCGGTCTCTGGAGCAAATGGGTGACAATAAGAACTCAAAATCAGAAGAAAAAAAAAAAAAAAGAAAAAAGAAATGACCAATTGGATCAGGAGAGAGGGAAAGGGAGGCCTAACTGGTCAAAGTACTTTTTGCTCCCATGCAGAATGAATCCAAAGTATCTCAGCAATGAACCCAAAACATCCCAACCAGTTTATCTTGTGGTCACCAAGTCATCGAATGCAAAGGAGAATGTGATTTACAATCACGTGATTTTCCATCCGTTTTAAAGGGTAGGCAGGGAGCTCTGAAATGGATAGATGGGGAATTAGTAGTTTGGATCTGTGCAAAGACAGTAAGTCAAGGCTCTTCGAGAATAGCCACAGGGGTCATGCAGTTGAGCATCTGAGAGGTCTTTGATTGCCAGCTTGAGCGTTGAGGCTTCCTTCATATACTCTTTCTCCTTCTTGTGCTCCTCAGAAAACTAACATTTTCACAAGGCAGCCCTGCTAGTAATATCTCAGAAAAACTGGATTTTAGGAGGGAAGCAGAGAGAGATTAGGAGATTTTAAGTTTTGGTTTTATGAAACAATGGAGCCTTTTATGAAATAGATGTGCCATCTTGAGATGACATTGTCAGTATCTCGTTCTACCTATTTCTCATTTTCTGTGTTTTAAAAAAAATCAGTAAGACTATGGTGGGTGACTACCTTTTTTCTATTTCTTGCCTTGTAGTTTGGTTTTGTAGACCCAACCCTGCCTGAGTACAGATCTCCAGTCATTTCAGCTCAGCTTTATCCTATCACACAATTTTCCTTTTTACCCCTCTTCTGGCTCTGCCAGAGTTGACTAGAAATTGACGATCCTAAGTTTTCTTCACCAAAATCAAGGTAGTGGAGGCGAAGGTGAACTTAGTAGAAAAAACAGACCTTAATCAATGTCACAACACGTGCGTCTGGCCCTTCTGCACTGCACTAGAAGTGTAATTTTGGAATAGTAGGTTAACGTCCCTGCATCACAGTTTTTTCGCCTTTCGAAAGGAGTCATTCATTCCAATTCCACATTACGGGGTTATTGTGGGGGATGAAAGAACAGTGAATAGCATCAATATTTTTGAATAAAAAGAAAAATAAAGTGAGACTGCGTGCTTTGAGCACTGATATGTTATAAAATTATAAAGAAGTAATTTCCTTATTTTGTTATATAATAAAATACGGAAACATAATGAAAACAATTTTAACAAATTGATCCCCTTGTTCAAACAAGTTTCCCTTTAAAGGAAATTTATCTTATCTACTTTTTGTATTTATATGTAACAAAGAGCCAAATCAAAATATAAATGCAAAAGAATCATAAGTATTGGTTTATAAGGCATGTTTTTCTGACATGTTATTAGTTGCATCATAGAAGACATTTAAGTAAGCATCTTATGCTCTTTACTTTGCAAGAAGATGTTACCATACTAGAATTGAATTCTCACTCAAGATCCAGCATGGTAAAAAGTATATGACAAGAATAATGCTTTTCAGTTGTTACATAGATTTGTCCTATAGAATTTTTAGTGTTTTTAAATGAGCATTTTTATTGAAATTTAACACTTCTGATTCTGTCAGGCTTGGTTCATTTTCACAAAATGAATAGACTTATGTAACCACCCTACAAATAGGAAATGAAACATTATCAGCACCCCAACCCAGCTACCTCCCTCTACTCCCCAAGGATCACAACCAACCTGACTATTCTCACTACAGATTAAGTTTGCCTCTAGTTGAACTTTATATGAATGGAATCACAGAGTCTGTGCTTTTTATTGTAACTGCATTTTTCTCTCAATACTTGATTCGTGATATTCATTCACTTTGTGTGTAGTAAGAATTCATGTATTCATTTTCATTGCTATGTGGCATCCTGTTGTATAGATACACTCTTCATTCTATTTCTCGTGGAGATTTGGGGCTATTCAGAATAATACTGCTATGAATATTTTACACATGACATTTACTGCACGTATCCGCAATTCAGTAATGTATAAACCGAGAGTGCAATTTCTAGTCAAAGGGTATGTGTACATGTAACTTCAGTAAATACTCCCACACACTTTGTCAAAAATGAAAGTACTAATTTACACTCCCACCACAATGTAGGAAAGTGACCATTCCAATAACTTCTCATCCTTAGTAACACTGACTAGTATTGCAAGTTTTGTTTCTCTTAGTCATTCTGACAGCTGAGTGATGCTATTCCACTATTAATTTTAATTTGCATTTGCCTTATTTAGTTGACATTGAGCATCTTTGCACCTGCTTCTTGGCCAATTAAATAGCTTCTTTTTCTGAGTGCCTATTTAATATTTTTGCCCATTTTCCTATTTGGATGTCTGTCTTTTTGTCAGCGATTTGTCATGAGTCCCTTGTCACTCTCCCTCTACAACATGCATTTTCACCCCCTTTATGGTGTCAATGTGATAAACAGAAGTTCTTCATTTTAATATGATTCAATTCATCAAATTTTCTTAATGACTAACGCTTCTTGTGTCCTAGTTAAGGACTTTTGTCCAGCTCATGAAGGCAATGAAGAAACTATATTGTGTTATCCTCTAGAAGCTTTTTAATTTAACCTTTCACATGTAGATCTACACCCCACCTACGTTTAATTTTTGTGTATGGAGTGAGCTAGGGTTGAAATTCATTTTTTTCAATGTGGCTGTCCTTATGAATGTTCAAAAATCATTCTTTGCCCACTGGATGTTTTTGTTTCTCTCTCTTTTTTTTTCTTTTCTTTTTTTTTTTTTTTTTTCTTTCTCGTCATTGATCTATTTTCCCAAAAGCAGTTATACTCACTTACCCGGTACCTTTGTACTGATATCACAGCTTCAAATCTGGTCATTTAAATCCTCCAACTTTGTTCTTGGAGATAAACAAGGCTCTTATTGATCTTCTGCATCTCTGCATACATTTTAAAATATCAGCTTCTCAATTTCCGCACACAAAAATACAAACTTGTAGTGATTCTCATTTAGACTTTATTGAATCAAAAGTTCAATTTAGGGAAAATTGCTGTTTTTGTAATATGGAGTTTTCTAATTCATGAAAATTATTTATTTATTTTCTTGTGTTTCTTTTTCTTTTTTATGTTCTTTTTACTTTCCCACAAAAACATTTCATAGTTTGTTACATGGAAGTCTTTCCTCTCTGCCTCAGCTTGAACATTTTTTTACTGACCTATATTCTAAATAACAAATCTGCTCTCCAGCTGTGTAATCTCCTAATAATCACATATATGACACAGTTAAATCAGATATTGTAATTTTAATTTTTTCCTCTCTCTTGGTTTTGTGTGTTGGTATGCCTGGTACTGTTTATTAAATCCTACACACTATGAAAAATCATCTAAAATTTCTGAATTATTTTATGTAATTTCAAAAAGAATTTTCTTTGTCTTCTTGAGGCAGATCCCTTAATCCAATCAGAAATTGAGCTGGTTTGAAATTGAATTTTAGACGTACAAGGCTTTATCTAATTTCTGGCTCGCCCATGCTCCTGAAATATAGTACAATCAGCCCTTAGTAACCACGGAGAATTGGTTCTAGGGTCCCAAGAAAATACCAAAATCCACAGATGCTCAAGTCCCTTTTGTAAAATGGCATAGTGTTTGCATATAACCCACATATATCCTCATATATATATAATCATCTCTAGATTACTTATAATTCCTAATGCAATGGAAATGCTATGTAGTTAGTTGTTACAGCCTTTGTTTAGGAAACAATGACAAGAAAAAAAAATCAGTACAATACAATCACCTTTTTTTCTCCCCTGAATATTTTCAGTCCTAAATTGGTGTAATCCATAGACGCGGAACCCAACATTAGGGAGGGCTCACTGTATTTCGTGGGTTTCAACTGGATTAATAACTAGGCTCCTCTCCTTTGGCAGGCTTTGAACCACATTTTTTTCACTGCAGTATCATGAGATATCCAAGAATTTTGCATCAAGTTTTTGGCCTCTGGGCAACTGATTTCTACTCAGCTTCTCTACCTTTCAGCAGGAACAATTTAATAATCAGCCAAAAACTTGAAGAGAAAAGCAGCTCAGGGTGTTGGTCTCACTTCTCTCTGCTTCCTTTTCCTTTGGAATTTTGGCCCCTCAAGTCCTGGTTGCCTTAGTAGGGCTGAACATCCATTTTTGTCTCCCCAGGGCCACAAGACTCGCAAAAGCTCTGCTCAGAGTCTCTTCCTCTTTGCCACTGAGTTATTCTTGACTCACTTGCTCAGGCTCTTTGCCCAGGATATGGACAGGAAAGAGCCTTCGGGGTAAATCAGCATAGAATGGCAGGTTTCCCTTTCGCTCAATGAGCAGCCTTTCTCTTTAAGGTACTGGACCCTCAAGTGTAGTCCATTTTAGCAAGTCTTTACTCAGATTGTGTGTGTGTGTGTGTGTATGCATACACTACTCAGCTTTTCGTTTTGTTATTGACAGCAGGATTTGTCCACCCCTGGCTAGTCCTTCAGAGTTGTTAGCTGAAGCACTGTCTGATAGACTGAAAAAGCAAAGAATAAAGACTCATAATAACCTTTCTAGTAAATATCCTTTTTCACCCCTTTAACATAGCCTGAAAGAAGGAATGTGAAAAAAAAACCTTGGGATTACCAAATTTCCCCATAGAATTTCATGCCACTGATAATTCAGGCACAAAATGTTTTCTGTTTTTAAAATTTTTCCATATATTGGACTATAAATTCTTAAATTATCATATATATGGTAGTCATTAGTGCTGGTTTCCAGATATTCTGCTTCTTCCTTCTTCTGGCACTTCCATCTTCTAGAGGATTCCCCATCCTGGCTCCTCTGTGGTAGAATACAACTTGCTCTGGCCAATGCATTGTGGGTATAAGTAAAGTGCCTGTATTAGCAGTTATCTCATTGCTATAAAGAAATACCTGAGACTTGGTAATTGATAAAGAAAAGAGGTTTAATTGCCTCATGGTTCTGCAAGCTGTACAGGAAGCATAGCGGTTTCTGCTTCTGGGGAGGCCTTAGGAAACTTACAATCTTGGTGAAAGGCAGAGGGGTGGCAGGAGCCAGAGCAGGAGAGAAAGAGAGTGGGGAGGTACTACACACTTTTAAACAACCAGAGCTCATGAGAACTCACTCACAAGAATAGTACTAGAGGGATGGTGCTAAACCACTCATGAGGAACCACCCCCACGACCCAATCACCTTCCACCCACGCCCCACCTCTAGCACTGGGGATTACATTTCGACATGAGATTTGGGTGGGGACACAAATCCAAACTATATCAATGCTCCAGTGAGACCCCCGGAGTTATTTTCTTCTGCCGCTGTGACCATTACTGGTCTAAACTTTGCTGCACTTCAGGGTGAAAAATGAGAACAACATGGAACAGAATTCCTTCCTAAGCCTCAGGAGAGAAATAGCATGGGCAATAAATTAACCTTGTTTTAAATCATTGAAATCATGAGGTTGCTTGTTACTGCATCATAACACAGCCTATCCTGATTCATACATTAAAGATTGCAAGAAATATACAGAATCCCATTTTATTGATGAAATTAAACGTGGCTCAGATTCTTGTCCAGAAAAGCTCCTTGCGAACATGAACCTGTCTTATTTATTTGTATTGGCCCTTCATCTAATGTAGCTTAGCTAAACTATGCAATACAGAAGATGTCTGAGGAATTTCTGAGACAACTGAATGAATGACCGAATAAATTCCTTTGTGTGAGTCAGTATAAATAAGAAGACAGGAAGGCAGGATACTATGATCTCACAAGATAAATCTGGATTCAAATCCTGGTTCTAACATGATCTATGTGACCCTGAGCAAGTATCTGAATTTCTCTAAGTCTCAGCTTCCTGAACTGTAAAATGAGAAAAATAATATCTCCCTCTAAGAGTTGTTAGGAGAATTAAAAGAGGTAACTTTGTGATGCCATTAGCCTACGTTCTGGCACATACTACTACTAAAAAATGGTAGGCATTATCATTATCCCTCAAAAACTAGTGGGAAGAAAGAAAAGTGTAAGAATCAATGTAGGTGGGAGATGTCAATATTTAATAAGTCACTGGTACATTTTCTCTAGATTTATGTCAAAGTCAAAGAAAAGGAATCTGGAGCACAAAACAAAGCTAGTTTCCAGAAAAATTAATGAAATGCAAAAATATCTGAATCCATCAATCCATTCAAGAAACTAAGAAATTAAAATATGAGGTGTGAATATGTACATGTGTATATTATATATATAGGAGATGTATTTGAAATTTGAGACATGAGATGGATGCATAAGCAGGTAGACAGATACATCATAGTTAGATATTAAGTGTAAGGGTTATATTAAAATATATTGGCAAAGCTCTCTTGAATAGAATCACTTTAGTGCAAATGAGAAGAGTTTCTAAGAAGAGAATGATTGTCACTTGGACATGGAGTCATTAAAAGGAAAGACCGGGGGCGGTGGCTCACGCCTGTAATCCCAGCAGTTTGGGAGGCCGAGGCAGGTGGATCACGAGGTCAGGAGATCGAGACCATCCTGGCTAA
Source organism: Piliocolobus tephrosceles (assembly GCF_002776525.5). Taxonomy (NCBI): domain Eukaryota; kingdom Metazoa; phylum Chordata; class Mammalia; order Primates; family Cercopithecidae; genus Piliocolobus; species Piliocolobus tephrosceles. The sequence goes on from NC_045452.1 coordinate 44,031,130, forward strand.
CATGGTGAAACTCTGTCTCTACTAAAAATACCAAAAAAAAAAAATTAGCTGGGCGTGGTCACGGGCACCTGTAGTCCCAGCTACTTGGGAGGCTGAGGCAGGAGAATGGCGTGAACCTGAGAGGCGGAGCTTGCAGTGAGCCAAGATCGCTCCACTGCACTCCAGACTGGGAGAGAGAGCGAGACTCCGTCTCAAAAAAAAAAAAGGAAAAGACTAACAGCCTGGAAAAATGTACGTAATTTATGCATGCCAGTGATAACATAAAACTTCCGAAGGTTCATTTTAAGAACTCCAGGCTATAAGCAAAATACTTCTGATCACTAATGTTACAAAGGTTTTCCAGAAAAGCAATGTTTGAGTTTCAGAGAAGTGGGTAATAAGATGCTAATGCAGTCTCTACATCTTAAGGCTTGAATGGGCTTGACATCCAGTATGGAGCAGTCACAAAGCTGGCAGCTGATGCTGACTGTCATCTGGAAGTATAGATGGGCTTGTTGACTAGGCCTACACGTGGCCTCAGCATGGCAGCCTGATTCAGAGGCCAAAGCCCAAGCAAAAAGTGCCAGTCCTCTTAAAGACTAAGTCCAGAATGGCATAGCATCACTTTCATCAAACTCTATTGGTCAAAGTAGCCCCAGGTTGGCTTAGATTCAAGTGTAGGAGAAATAGGATAGTGTCTTAGTGCATTTTGTGTTGCTATAAAGGTATACCTGAGGCTGGGTCATTTATCAAGAGAAAGGCTTTATTTGGGTCACAATTCTGACTGGCTGGAAAGTTCACGATCGGGCATCTGCATCTGGTGAGGGCCTCAGGCTTCTTCTACTCATGGGTCAAGGTGAAGGAGAGCTGTTGTGTGCAGAGATCGCATGGCAAGAGAAGAATGGTGGGGAGGCATCAGGTTCTTTTTACAACCATCTCTTGAGGGAACTGATAAAGTGAGGACTTACTCACCCCTGAAGAAAGAGGGTGTTAATCTATTCATGAATGATCTGCCCTCACGATGCAAAAACATCTCCTGTTAGGCCCCACCGCATCCAACATTGGAGACTGAATTTCAACATGAGGTTTGAGGGGAAACATTTCCAAACCATAGTAGACAGCCATCAAAAGACTGTCAGATAATTTGCATCCGTCTTTATTGTGCCACACTCTAGTACGTAGATGTCACTATGCAAATATCTTTCTAATGAGTGGTGATTAAATACTTGGCCACCTTATGCTGTTCCTGACAAGGATGTTTTCTTTTCCTCTACCTTTGTATATATCAATTTTCTACGTGTTTCAAAATTTTTAATTCTTCTCTTCCACTTTCCATTGTTACTTAGAAACATTGTTACCATCTTCCTTCCTTTTCCTCCTTCTTATCAATTTCTTCCTTTTTCTCTCCCTTTCTCTATCCTGCTCTCCCCAACACACACATGCTGATATGGTCTGGCTCTGTGTCCCCAGCCAAATCTCATCTTGAATTTTTTTTTTTTTTTTTTTTTGAGACAGAGTCTCGCTCTGTTGCCCAGGCTGGAATGATCTCAGCACACTGCAACATCCACCTCCCAGGTTCAAGCAACTCTTTTGCCTCAGCCTCCCAAGTAGCTGGGACCACAGGCATGTACCACCATGCTGAGCTAATTTTTGTATTTTCAGTAGAGATGAGGTTTTGCCATGTTGGCCAGGCTGGTCTCAAACTCCTGACCTCAGGTGATCCACCTGCCTCAGCCTCCCAAAGTGCTGGGATTGCAGGCATGAGCCCCAATGCCCAGACTCATCTTGAATTTTCATACAAATTTAATGCCCACGTGTTGGGTAAGGGCCCTTGTGGGAGGTGATTGGAGCATGGGGGCAGTTCCTCCACGCCTTTCTTATGATAGTGAGTGAGTCTCATGAGATCTGATGGTTTTAAGGGGATTTCCTCCCCTTTGCTCTGCACTTCTTTCTCCTGCTACCTTGTGAAGAAGGACATATTTGTTCCCCTTCCACCATTATTGTGAGTCTCCTGAGGCCTCCCCAGCCATGCAGATCTGTGAGTCAATTAAACCTTGTTCCTTTATAAATTACCCAGTCTTGGGTATTTCTTCATAGCAGAGTGAAAACGAACTAATACACACACACACACACCTCTCCCATGACATGGGACAATGGCAGTAATAAGACAGAGCTGGAGACTCAGGCCCACACGGCTGGCATGGATGCTTCTGGTAAGTCATGTGTTTGCAAGTTGGCAGTACCCCCTTTGAAGCTTGGAAGCAAAAAGAAAGAAAACAGCAGATGCATATTTTTCTTTTGTACAAATTTGTGGTTTCAAGTCTACACTTTACAAAATATGATTTTCCTTTTTCAAATTAAAAAAAAAGACTGAAAGATCTGTAAATCACAGAGGCATCACTGAGTAACATCTTGATGATTTAAGTGTAAATGGATAAGAAACATATGGATCCCATTTCATACAAAGCACACACATTGGGAGTGAGTGGGGGAAGCATCTGGCAAATCATGTTTCTGGTTTGGTAGAATTCGCAGAATTGGGAGGTGTAGTTCAGGACATGAGCAGACCAAATGCCAAGTGTGGGCTGAGTTCATTTCAACCTGATGCCAAGGCAAAGCTGGAGTTTTCATTCACGTTCAAATACACCTCACTTAGGTCTTTTTTTCTTTTTTCTTCACATTATAGACTTGGCAACATTTAAAGATTCCTTCCACTTTGGATTCATATGAGCTCTAGGTCCTGGCATGAGGAAAGTAATCTAATACAAAATGACATAAAGTTTGGGAAAAATGACAATTCGATCTCATGTTCACTTTAATATGGAAAGGTTGAATAACATTCAATTACAATTCATTCCAATTTTCATCTTCTCAATGAAAGACGAGGGGCTGCTGAAGAGAGGTAAGCAGGGAAGATTCTAGCATCTGTGGGTGGGGTGAGGTGGGAAAGGGGTGCTCCTAGAGCCGTGAGCAGCCTTGCAAAGATTCAAGAATGCAGAACAGTTTGTATTGACGTGACCAGCTACCTTTCCTCCCTTTTGGTGAGCAACTAATTCACAAGAAGTACTTAAAAAGAACAGAACTACTTTACTCTGGATTAGACATCAGGCATCTGAGAAATGATCACTACGTCTAACCAGAACTATAGATGGGGAGAAGAGAAGGAAGGCTGGTAGAAAGACAATCAGAGATGCTACACACGTGTAAGGGTGTCAGATTCCATCCCCAGGTAGGATGACAAATTTGAAAGTTTGTTGCTGCCTGTTGATCTCCACAGACCCCAGCAGTGATCCGTAAATGGGATGAAGACCATCTGCATTGATTGGCACTCTTGAGTGTATTGTGCTTTCTGCCCCTCTCGTTATCCCAACTCTGGCCATTCTCACAGGGATTCTTCAACTGCCCAGGGCCTGACCTCCACCTCCAATAGCAGACCTGCACAAAGTAGCAGAGCTCTCTTCTGAAAAGGCAACTCTGATCATGCCACTCTCCAGCTCAACAGCCTTTGGTGGCTCCCCAGTGCTCTCAAACTGAGGTCTGACTTCTGCAACATCTCAGAGGAGGCACAGGACGGACAGTCAGACCCAAACACAGCCCTCTGGCCACATCTCTTCACACCCATAACCCTCACATTCTAACATTCTATTTTCTACCCATCAGGAATTTATTTCAGCTTCTTAAGCTCATAGGGGTTTGTTGTTGTTGTTGTTGTGGTTGTTGTTTTACTCTAGGCCTCCTCTCTGCCTGGGATGCTCCTTCTTCCCCTGCCTCCCCACTTTCTCTGGCTTTCACCTATCTTCCTCCAGATCTGGGGAATTGATCCCAGATTCTTCGGGCTGACAATTGAAGCCTTTCTTCATGTTCTTTCGATAGCCTTTACTCACTTAGAGATGCTGTGACCTCCTCTGTGATTTGGTCCAACTGAAGGCTCCTTGCTGACAGAAGCAAGGCGTCCACTCTTACGTCTCCAGCACACACAGCGCCATGCTTGGCACTCATTAGGTGCTCAGAAACAAGTCTGAATTTAAACCCCATTATGCACTGCAGTGTGTAGGTGTGATAACTTTGTGTGTCATCTTGGTTAGACTACTGTGCCCAGTTGTTTGGTCAAACACCAGTTTAGATGTTGCTGTGAAGGTATTATATAGATGTCATTAACATTTACAATCAGTAGACTTTAAGTCGATTATCCTCCATAATATGGGTGGGTGCCAATCTCTTCTAAGATGAAGGCCGTAGGAGAGAAGCCTGAGGTTCCCGAAGAGGAAGGAATTCTCCTTTAGACTACACCTTAGAAGCCCTGCTTGAGTTTCCATCCTGCTGCATTGTAGAAGTGGATTCAAGACCGCAACCTCAACTCCCACCTGAATTTACAGCCTCAGAGCTGGACCTACAGACTTCAGAGCTGCCAGGTCCACAAGAGAATTAGTTGTAGGTCTGGCAAGTCTATAGATACATAGTCACGTGTGGCCTATCGAGAGGGATACTTTCCAAGGAATGTGTCATTAGGTGATTTTCTCATCACATTAACACCATGAAGTGTTGGAGATGGCATAGCCTGCGACACACCTAGTCTCTGTTGCTCCTGGGGTACAAACCTGTACAGCATGTTACACTACTGAATACTAGAGGCAATTGTAGCACAGTGGTAAGTATTTAATCCCAGCACATTGGGAGGCCGAGGCGGGCGGATCACGAGGTCAGGAGATCAAGACCATCCTGGCTAATGTGAGAACCTGTCTCTAATAAAAGTACAAAAAAAAAAAAAAATTAGCTGGACATGGTGACAAGCATCTGTAGACCCAGCTACTTGGGAGACTGAGGCAGGAGAGTCACTTGAACCCGGGAAGCAGAGGTTACAGTGAGCCGAGATCGCACCACTACACTCCAGCCTAGGCAATGGAGCGAGACTCTGTCTCAAAAACAGGGAAAAAAGGGTACACCTATATAGGGCAGTTACTATGAATGGTGCTAGTAGAACTGGCAGTTTATCTGCATCAATCAGTGAGGGGTGAGTGAGGGGGAACGCCTAGGACATTTCTGTGCATTACTATAGACTTTACAAACACTGTGCACTTGGTCTACACTACAGTTATTAAAAATATTTGTTTACACCAGCATCACCACAAACATGTGAGTAATGCATTCTGCTATGATGCTACAATGGCTATGGTGTCACTAGATGGTAGGAATTTTTCAGCTCCACGGTAATTTTGTGGAGCCACTGTTGTATATGAGACGCATCACTGACCAAACCGTCATGTCAATGATGCATTGCTCTGTGCATATGTGATTTTCTTATGGTTCTGTTTCTCTGAAGAACTCTAGTATAGTTAGAAAGGTAACATCACCAATTTCCATTTTGACTCTCTATTCTTTCCATGAAACCCAAAACTCATCTCCTCCAGTTCGGCAGTGCCCTCCAGCCTAGAGCAGAAGCCCAATCCCAAGGCTATGCCATGCCAAGACATGGGCTAGGAAAGTGAGGCCCAGGTCTTCAGTAATCTTCTATTTCTAGGCAGAAACCTGCTGAGGGGGGGACATTCACACCACCTGACCCTACATCTTCTTTGCCACACAGGTGAGTGGTCCCATCTGCCAGGCCCCTTTAGGCCTGGATTTCTCTCCCTTAACTACATTGGTGTGCCTCTGGAGCTGGCAGGTGTCATTCTGCTGAATAGAGAACTGAGAAACACTCAGAGACCTGTCTACCTTTGTAACCCAAACAGCCCCGAGTGTAAGTTCTTTCTTCCTTTCCGGAGCTTTATCCAGGAAAGAAGGCCCTGCCCAAGGCCTGCACCCAGGAGGTCTCAGCAGCATTTCCCTGGGACACATCAGCTTCTAAATTTCCCACTCTCTAATGGGTTGACTAGCGGGCACGGAAAAGATACGTTTGTGCCCTAAGCCCCAGAACCTGTGAATGTGACCTTATTTGGGAAAAAGGTCTTTGCAGGTATCACTATGTTAAGGACCTCTAGATGACATTGTTGTGGATTATCCAGGGGCCCCTAAATCCACTGACAAGTGTCCTAATAAGCAAAGGAAAACGAAAAGACACAGACCCAGAGGAGAAGGCCACATGAAGAGGCAGAGATTGGAGTGATGCAGCCAAAAGCCAAGGGACACTTCGAGCCACCGGAGCCTGGAAGAGGGAAGAAGCCTTCTCCCCTTGAGCCTTTTAGGAGAGAACAGCTCTGCCAACACCTTGATTTCAGACATCTGGCCTCCAGGACTGTGAGGGAATAAATATCTGTTGTTGTGAGCAACTAAGTTTGTGTAATTGGTCACAGTACCTACAGGAAATGAAGACACCCCCGATTGCCTTCCCTTTTAAGGGATTCTTTAGTAGTCAAGATGAGGGGTGGCAGGCTACCCTTACGCATCATAACATCCTCCTGGTCTAATGCCTATGCCAGGAGTCTTTTCCATTCCCCCTTTGTACTAGGGTCCTGGTACTCAGCATATCAATAAGAAACTAGCTGATTAAACGGGAGGAGGATGAACATGGGAGGTAAAAAACATTACACCAGGGAAATCCCTTTCAAGTGATCTTTCCTGAAAACATTAAGAAAAAGACTATTTTCTCTAAAATTGTCCTGAATTCTCACTTGGAGGGTGAGATCACAGTCCAATAGACACATGACTTGGGACTTCATCACAGACGCTGCTTCTTAAAAGACAGAAGTCAATCCATCCCCATTCTTGCATTTGCTTTTATAAGTGTACAACCATCTTTGCTAGATTTCCCTAATGTGTGAATTCAACTCTCTGTGACCAAAAGAATTCCCATCACTAGGAAATGATTTCTGGAGTGAAATTTCTTTGGCCCAGCGGTGGTTCCTGACTATTACTTGTCATCACTATGCATCTGTGACTCTGACTTCTCTCTCAGTTCCATAGGTTTTCCTGGATGCCTTTTCCCAATAACAGGGAAACTGCCAGGCCTTGAAAATCTCCAAGCCTCTGCATTCTATGCTGACCCCAGAGCCTTTCTGCTGAGTAAAGTTATAAATTACATGTCACTGTCATCGCACAATGATTCTGCCCTGGCTTTGCCATCATGCAGACCTGGGTTCAAATTCTATCTTTGTTTTAATGGCTGTGTGTCTTGTAGCAAATTATTTAAACTCTTGGAGCCTCAATTTCTTTCTCTTTACTGAAAGTAAGAGAGTTATGATATGAAAAGGAATTAGTACTAATTGTGTCATCTTTTCTCTAAGAATTTTTACTTGTTCCTAAACTGATTCTTTACCAACCATACTAGAATATAAGGTAGCTATTAACCATAATGCTCTATACGAATGTTTAATAATATGGAAAAGGTCTGTGTGGTATTACTACATGAAAAAAGGATATTAAGCGGTATATGCAATATTATTTCAATTTATATCTAAAAAAGAAAGAATCTATAGAAATTACTGCATAAAAACTTATAGAGGAATAGAAGATATATACTGAAACAAATAGTGGTCATCTCTAATTGGTGGTATTTTGTGTTTGTAAATGTGTCTTTTTCTTTATACTTTTCAAATTTGCTGTGTTATAATCAGAAAAAAATCCTAAATCCAAGATAAAAGTTAAAAAATGAAAGAAAAACATATTTGGTACAAGTTTGGATAAGTCACTTAACCTCTTTGCTTATTGGAAAATAAGAGCGTATCGCTATCAAAGAACTATATATATGTGTGTGTGTGTGTGTGTGTGTGTGGCATTGGGCTAAAAGGGAAGTTTTAGCAACAAGTAAAAGCTCAATTGCTCTAAGAATGCTGTTTGCTGTGTACCTGTGGGTGGGTGCATATGTGTAGCTATGACTACTAATCTACTAATGCAGTCAGGGTGTGGACTTCATGGGCATGGACCTTGCAAGGGCCAGCAGGTCTCTTGCACTCAGAAGGGCCTTGAGCTTGGTTCAATGTGTTCTGGCCACCATCTTCAAATTCTCAATAAGTTTTGGACCAGGAACCCACATCTTTATTCTATACAAAACCTCAAAAATGATATAGCTTGTCCTGAGTGTAGGTGACTGTATGCATGTGAGAGTGTATGAGGTCTTGTGTATATTTTAAGAAATTGAATACACTGAGAATGATGGATGCTAGATGAGGGAAGGAAGTGTGTGCAAACATGGCCACGCCCGGAAGAAGCTAAGGCAGAAATGAAGTCACAGTCTACTGGGAACTGACCAAATGGGAATGGTAGTCAGTTTCCTTTTGAAATATATTATAAATATATATACTTAAACATATCTTATATGTTATTTTTGAAATATATAATTTGCTTGCAAACAAAACCAATTAATTCTACAGATTAAACTGAACTCTGTTTAAGGGGGTTTCTCCTTGGCCCATATTAAACACTTGAGAATTTGTTCTCACTTTAGATAAGATTCTAACTGAAATGGAAGAAAGATCTATAAAAATAAAAAAGCTTGTTCTAAATGAATCAGTTGGCTCTATGAGGGAAAAGTGTTAGCTAGAAAGACACAGAGATAAATTGTCCATAGGATCCGTTTCTGCCACTGAAGTCCTTAACATGATCTATTAACCCGGAGATAAAAGATATCTTAAGGATTTGTGTAAGACTTGGCCGGATGCCCCCGGCTTTGCTCATCCTGACACTGAAGGCTAAGGTAATGAGGCGGGATAATGGAGGATGGGTGATCGCGGTTGGCTGCAGGGACTGCATTTCAGTGAATGTGATTGCCTATTTTGAAGTTGTATTTAGCATACTGTCTGGGACTTCGGGGTGATGTCATCTTATCTCTGGGAGGAAGCTGGTTGCTGCCTGTTTCTGAATTAATCAGTTCCTTTCTTAGAGAAGTACCAGATTTTACACCAAGTAATTGAAAAACCAAACATTTGAAATCAGGGTCACCACCCCAAGAATTACTCAATCTCTTTTTGGACCAGAGTCCTTTTCTTACGTGTTCATTTATAAGTGCTACAGATTTATTTTTTAATTATAGTAGCTAATTTTTACTATGGAAAAGTAATATGAAACATAGAAAACTTTTTGACACCCCTGTGTTTGTCTTTTTCAAACTGCCTCAGCATTCCAGGAGCTATTTTAAATGTTGGATACAATGTGGTCTGTTATTTAACATTTACATCCTTTGTTACCCTTAGAAATTGGGCACATCCAAGCTCACAGCTAAAAATGGGAATTTTCAAAAAAAAATAACGGGTAGGTGTGTTGGTTATTTAATGGTTAACTTTGCCCCTTGCTCCCTACAGAAAAGATGCCCAGGTCTATATTAGGCAGAGAAACTTTTAATGTTATAACTTTTATTCAAATTTCATACTTACGAATGCTAATTTCATGCCCTGGCATGGTGCAGAAGCTAAAAATCTTTTCTCGACTGGGTGCGGTGGCTCACGCCTGTAATCTCAGCACTTTGAGAGGCCAAGGCAGTTGGATCACAAGGTCAGGAGATCGAGACCATCCTGGCTAACATGGTGAAACCCCGTCTCTACTGAAAAATACAAAAACAAAATTAGCTGGGCGTGGTGGCGGGCGCCTGTAGTCCCAGCTACTTGGGAGGCTGAGGCAGGAGAATGGTGTGAACCCGGGAGGTGGGGCTTGCAGTGAGCCAACATTGTACCACTGCACTCCAGGCTGGGCAACACAGCAAGGCTCTGTCTCAAAAAAAAATAAAATCTTTTCTCCTTTGTAAGTGAATGTATCAACCAATTATCCTTATCATGAAGAGTTCAGTAACTCCAAATTCAGAAATTTAAGAACTTTAGGATAGATCACTAATTTTCTTTAGCTAAAAGCTATAAAATAAGCACAGTGTATTTATCTAGGACAGTGGTTTTACAAATACTGTTATAATTTTCTTAAAACTAGATATGGGTATGTTTTAAAAGGTTACACTCAAAAATGAAAATTTTTTTTGATCTATTGGTAGAGGTGATTTCTTTTATTTTGATATTCCTTGCTATGCTACCAAGTTCCATATGCTCAAAATGGTTGAGACATTACTTATATTTTCTGGATATTTTTAAAGGCTCAAGCAGTCAGATTCCACAACATTTTGTACTCCTTAAGAAGACTGGAAAATGCAAAGTGCCATTTAGCCAGTTTGCACACATTCCAAAAAATAAACCAGATAAATTTCTTTGTATAATTCCCAGTGTATTAGACTCTCTATTGCTGCTGTAACAAATAACCACAAATTTAGTGGCTTAAAACAAAACAAATTTATTCTCTTACAGTTCCACAGATTAGAAATTTGACATGAATCTCATGGGGCTAAAGTCAAGGTGTCAGCAGGGCTGCATTCCTTTTCAGAGACTCTAAGGCAGAATCCATTTTCTTGTTTTTTTCAGCTTCTAGAAGCTGCCTGCATTATTTGGCTTGTGGACTCCTCCTCCATCTTCGAAACAAAGGGTGGTTGAGTCTTTCTCATGTCATGCCACTCTGACACTGATGCTTCTGTCTCTGGAGTCCATTTTTAAAGATGCTTGTGATTACACTGGGCCCATCCAGAGATTCCAAGCCAATCTCCCCATTTCAAGGTTCTTATCACATCCATGAAGCTCTGTTGCCATACAAGGCTGCTTACTCACAGGATGGCCACTCATGGGTACCATCCAGTTTAAGTCTTCCTTCTTCCAGTGCCTTGTATGAATTTGACTTAAGTCCATCCAATTCAGAACTTGATTATAAGTTATTAGTTCTGATATACCATATAGCTACTATTTTATTGAGCTTTGGGAACATTAAGGATTTCTTTGACCTCTTCACTGTATCACTGGTTCATATGAGACAAATGGACTGTCAGTCTTTGCCCATAACTTCAGTGCCCAGCAGGGGAGTCCCAAGGACCCTCTCCAAGCCCTTCCGTGCCATGTTAATGAGGAGTCAAGAAGGGAACGGAGGCTCATTCCTTTTTGCTCTGCTAAAAAAGCATCCGTTAGATCTCTACCTATTTTAATAAGAAAACAAATAAAAGGTAATTCTCTCAATTCCTTTTTAAAAGTTCTTGAATCTATTTGAGAAGTCAAAGTGTCTTCTCTCCTCCAATATTCAAACTAATTCCTTGAAAGGTGATGGTTGGAGATCAGGAAAATTGTTTTCTACCCTCTGAGGGTCTTAACCCTCATGTCTATAAACAGGTCTGCACTGAAAACCACAAAGAGAGAGATGCCCACAAGTGAGCAAAATTATCCCATGGTTTAGGCGAGATAAACCTCACCAAAAAGGTGTCCTTTCAAAAGTGATACTACATTTGTAACACAGAGATCTGAGTTATGTATGTCCAAAGAACCCCATCAAAAGAAGGAATCAGGCATGTATCTACTGTCTGTGTTTCTCTCCCAATAGGTCAACCCTTCTTCCCTACCTAATCCCCTTGCTTTTCTCTGCACAACCATTAGAAGCTTATAATAGAAATAGTTTTGTCTGTATGTAGTGGAAAACACCAGTTTAAACAGGATGTTGGAGATCACAACAGCTGACCCAGAACACAGGCCAGAGCAGACATGAAAGCACGAGCATTTCATTCACAAAGGTTTTCTGGGACCAGCTCTTTCTCAGCCTAAACAGAGTCACGCACAGGCTGGCCCCAACGCTCTCACACTGCTTCCAGAGTGGAGGCGATTGCTTTGAAAGCTCTGCAGAGCTGCAGCCTCCGTGGATGGCAGCCATGAGCGGGACTGGGAGCAATTAGGAGTTGAAGGGCTTGTTCCTCTCCAAAGCGAGCCCTTCTGCCAGCGACTCCCCTTGAAGAGCATGAGGGAGGGAGCACAGGCGTCCCACGCCTACTTGTTTTCTTTCCTTTCAGTGGGACAGTTTCAACTGATTTTGATTACCCTGGCGCCAAATAAATGAAAACATTTCATAGACATATAATCATCCATCACTGTGAAGAAAGGAAAAATGTTTCATGTTCAGTATGTTTATAAATATACTTAATGAAAAAAGGACAGTGCTGTCTTTCCTACCACCACACTGCTGCTGCTGTTGGCCAGATAGTCCTGCTTTCGGATCACCCCAGATCCCCCGCCAACCTGGCCTCAGCCACTCTGCTCTGATAGCCTGATGGCGCCCAAGTCGGTCAAGAGGAAAGGCCTGCCCCTCCAAGGCCACCTTCTAATCTCTACCCCCTTTTCTAAGCAAGATGAGACAGTGTGCAGAGCCAGGAAAAAAGGTATGTGGCTTGCAAATTAGAAAAGCAAAAGCCAACCATTTTTTTCCAACTGACTTAAGGCAGGGCAAGTGAAACAGCATCATTTCAAAGGAATAACAGTTGCATGTGCAGAATCAGCACAGTCCTCACCTGGAGGTTTCATTTTTATTCATATATACAAATATATATACATATATATATATATTTGTATATATGTATTTGTATATATGTATAATATATAATATGTTTTTATATTTATATATATTTATATATATAGAGAGAGAGAATTCTAGTCATATGAATTTATGACTATATATGAATTTTATTCATATATATATAGAGAGAGAAAGCGAGAGAGAGAGAGTCTCACTGTCTCACCCAGGTAGAGTGCAGCTGGTGCAATCAGCACACTGCAGTCTCCACCTCCTGGGCTCAAACAATCCTCCTGCCTTAACCTCCCAACTACCTAGGACCACAGGTACCCACCATCATGCAAGCTAAATTTTAAATGTTTCTGTAGTGGTGGCAGGCTCACTTTATTGCCCAGATTGGTCTCCAACTCCTGGCTCAAGCAATTCTCCCTCCTTGACTTCCCAAAGTATTGGGATTACAGGTATGAGTCTGTATCCCAATGTGCATGCACCTGGTCAGGGTTTGGTTTTAAATTAATGCCACATTGAGTTTCATACAGCATGCAGGTTGTTAGCACCAAGAAAGACCTACGTTGTTGGTCTGAGTATCCCATTTGTGTACATACAATGTGCAACAACAGTGAAGGTAATTTTGAATTTAGGATTTATACTTGCAGTGATAAATCTTTGGAAGAATAAAATCTGAAGCAACAAATTCTCTCTGATGTCTTTCTTGTCCTGGCTAGGTCTTTTCATTTTAGATCCCACATGTTCGTGGGCATAGTAAATGCCCACAGATCTGTCTCAGAGGCATCAGTTGATAACTAGTAGTATACATGGTCTAACAATGTGGGCTGTCTCCTACACATATTTAATTAATTTGGGTCTCTTTTTTCCTAAATGTCATTTCTCACAATATGTTAAATATTTGCATTCACATTTGACTCATAAGCAGAGCCAGACCACTGGGGTTTGCAAGAAACTCTTTACAAGCCATTTATGCAAAAGACATCTCCATTTTAATCACAGGAAGCACCGCAAGACTGGGAAAATGCGTCCATTCGAATACTCCAAATTGCGCTCTTTTCAAAGTCTTAGGAGCCTATTTCTCACTTCCACAGAGCAGGGAAAGCAGCCCAGGTAGCAGTAAAGGGGGAAGGCCCCAAAGCACTGTGATATCACAAAAGCTGGAAGGGGAGAACCTGGGACTATATTTACTTTAAGAGCTTGTTAATTCTTCAAGCAGAAATAAATGCAGAAGTTCAGATTCTCAGTGTGCCACCTTCCTCTGACATGGGAATCACCTAGAGCAGGAATAAATGTCTGTTCTTTCAGAAGGTGGTGTCACAGCAGCACATTTAAAACGTCTTCATCTTTACAGCAGGCTCCCGTGATGTCTTACAGCCCTGCACCACCACTATGTACAACCTTCTCTGACTCTCAGGATGCAATTCTCTCAGACCCAATCTCAGAGAGGAGTGAAAGAAATGTTGTTTATTGGGATTTACACATTCTCTGCGGATGCTGTTCAGAATCTGTCAAATTAGTGGAATTGCAGGCAGGCTCCCCAGCCTCAAATGAAATAACAGCAGTGATAGTTCACAGATTTTTTTTTATAATTTGCAAAGCAATTCAATGTGCATTGTCCTGTTGAATTCTCATGACCATCCTAGGGAGGTGAGAAGCTGTGATTAAGGACATAACGTGACTACTTCATGGTCAAGCAACCATGAAAAGACTGGGAACTCTTAGCCAAACAATGCCAGCCCCTCCCACTTTCCACTCCACAACGCCACTTCTGGTGCCAACAGTAAGGAAACCAGGGAGAATCTAAGGCCACCTGGTGGGGTTTGGTCATCTTTATTTATGTATTCTACTTGCGGCAGGTTGACTCCAAAATTAACCCCAACTCTTCAGCCCTCCTTGTACGCACAGTCTTCGTAATGTGAGTTTGAATCTCTTCCAGTTAAGAGACAAAATCTATTTCCCACCCTTTGAATCAGGTCTGGCCTTATGACTTGCTTTGGCCAATAGGATGTAGTTGATACAGCAATATGCCAGTTCCAAGCTTTAAGACCTGCAGAGGCTGTATACATTTCTGCTTACTTTTTCTGTCACTTCCATGTGAACCTGAGTGTGCTAGCATCCTGGAGAATGAGACACCACATGGAGGTGAGTCCAGGTGTCCCTGCTGAGGCTGTCCTAAGCTAGCTGGCCCCAACATGTGAGAGAGCCCAGAAAAGATCAACAGAACTGCTCACCCACCTTCAGCTGACCATAGATGCATGAGTGAGCTCTGCTGAGACCAGAAAATTTGCCCAGCTGAGGCATAAGGTGTGAACAATGATAAACATTGATTGTTGAATGCACTTAGGTTTTTGGGATGTTTGTTCTGCAGCATGGTTGTAGCAATAGATAACTGATACACCACTTCAACAAAAACGTGATGGGCTCCTACAGTTTTCCACTTTCAAAAGTCACCAGAGCAATGAATTAGATATCCCTTTTACCCTCCAAATTTTACAGTCTGTCGGGGAAGATAAGACTATAGCTCTATAGTCTAGGGTAGTACATGATATTAATTTAATGAATAATAAAAAGTGCTCAGAGTATTTTGAGAAAGGAAAGATTTATTGATCATTTTGAATTACTGCACAATCTAGAACTGCTAACTCACACCCTCTTTCATTGAATAAAATCTAAAATAACCTAACTGTACTCTGACTTTTATAAAGACGTGAACAAAAGTAGGCCTGGACATGGTCAACTTATATTATCCCTCATCAATAATTTTAAATCTCCAAAAGAAATGTATGGCCCCTTTGTAGTATAATTGAACACCTTATAAACAATGTAAATCGTGGAGACAAGAAAGACAAGAAAATTTGGAAGCTACCTCCTACAAAACCTCTGAACTTCAGAGAAAATATTTCTATTAATCTGAAGCAAATTATCCTTGTGTTCATCTACAAAGCAAGTGAAATTTGAATTCCTATTGAAACAAATCTCTTCTTTCCTATCTTAATTGACTCTTGGATTAAGAATAAAAACAAAAAGGAAAGGTAAAGAATAGCTTGGGCACTATTAGGCAATGGTGACTTGTGCAAAATTTGGAGCCAGCCAGCCTAGGTTTGAAGCCATGGCCCCCACACTTTCTATCTATGTGGACTTGGAAAGTATCTAGTCTCTTTTTTTTTTTTTTTTTTTTTTTGTGACAGAGTCTCATTCTGTCGCCCAGGCTGGAGTGCAGTGGTGCAATCTTGGCTCACTGCAACCTCCGCCTCCCGGGTTCAAGCCGATTCTCCTGTCTCAGCCTCCCGAGTAGCTAGGATTACAGGTGTGTGCCACCACACCTGGCTGATTTTTGTATTTTTAGTAGAGATGGGATTTCACCATGTTGGCCAGGATAGTCTCAAACTCCTGACCTCAGGTGATCCACCCACCTCGGCCTCCCAAAGTGCTGGGATTACAGGCGTGAGCCACTGCATCCAGCCTATCTAGCCTCTTTATGCTATGGTTTTCTCATCTGCAATGAGAAGGAGGATAAAAACGGGGTTATGAAGATTAAATCAGGTAATCCATGTAAGGTGCTTAGCAAGAGAGTCAATCTATGGCAGCTAATACATAATTAGCAAATTCTTAATGCATTTCATAGCTGAAGACATCAACATTAAATATTTTTCTATCTTTCATTAATTTTTAATTTTCTTTTTTAAAACAGCAGTACTTTATAAGTTATTAAAGATGGTTAATTTGACAATTAAAATAAATAAGATTATTATTTTCCTTTTCTGTTCATATAAAAATGTTTCCAAGTGAAAATATGATCACTAGAGGAAGAGAAAACATTTCCTGTTATTATTATTATTTTATATCTGTTTTAAAGACTATTTTCTTACTTTGGTTGAAATGCAAAACTTCATTTGTCCATGTCTACAAGAAATGTTGGGTTTATTTGTTTAAGCGCTTAGATCTACTAAAAGATTTGAGAACTTATTAAAAGAGGAGTCATTTGGTAATTAATATGATACGTAATATACCCAAGATGCTGGAAAAAGTGACAATGTGCTCAAAGTTAAGTAAATTTTACTCCCTTATCCCAGACCCCAGTACATATAAAATCCCAAGCATGAGTGAATGACAAGGGGAAAAATAAGACAGAAGTTATTATCTAGAAAATTCTGGCCAGAAATTAACATAAATCAAAACTATATTTATGGTGTTTATCATCTGGATTTAAAAATAAAAAATAAAAAATCTACAGAGAAAACTCACCAACAAAATCATAGGGTGTCAAAATCTGGAGAGATTTGCTTAAGCTAGATATCTGCCTAAAAGAGAGAAAAACTACTGAGGTTTAAATAGCCAAATAAGGGGCAACTAACATTATGAAGATAGTGAGGACAGTCAATGAAAGACTAAATAAACACACATGTTTAGCCTGAAAAGTCAAAGTGCAAAGGATCTGATTTACATTTTTAACTTTTAGGAAGACTACAAATTAGAGTAACCACTAAGTCAATGCCAACTCATAAAATATTGGTAGCTAGGGGGAAGGACTTGAAGTTTAAACACAGTGGTATTGGCCGGGCACGGTGGCTCATGCCTGTAATCCCAGCACTTTGGGAGGTCAAGGCAGGTGGATCACAAGGTCAGGAGATCAAGACCATCCTGCCCAACATGGTGAAACCCCGTCTCTACTAAAAATACAAAAATTAGCTGGGTGTGGTGGTGGGCGCCTGTAATCCCAGCTACTCAGGAGGCTGAGGCAGGAGAATCGTCTGAACCCAGGAGGCGGAGGTTGCAGTGAGCCGAGATCAGGGCCATTGCACTCCACCCTGGGTCACAGGGCAAGACTCCATCTCAAAAAAAAAAAAAAAAAAAAAACAGAGTGTTACAAGTAGGACACAATTTTACTTTGCACAGCAAGTAAGTGTCTAGAACTTTGTGTCCTAAAACAGATTTTTGCACTTTTGATAAACACGCTGAGGACAAGAACTCTGTTTTACACATTTCTGAACCACCTAGCTGCTTCTGCCAGAACCAAGACCCAAATCCAATATAAACTAGTTACTAACAGGAGGTCTATTAAATAAGTGAATATGTAAAAGGCTGGTGAACTTAGATGAATGAATGGGTAGCAGATCCATAGTAACTTACTAAGGAAACAAAAATTATTTGGGATGTAAGCCTTACTTTTTTTTTTTTTTTTCTGAGACAGACTCTCACTCTGTCACCCTGGCTGGAGTGCTGTGGCACTATCTCAGCTCACTGCAACCAGGTTCAAGCAATCCTCCTGCCTCAGCCTTTTGAGTAGCTAGGATTACAGGTGTGCGCCACCATGCCCAGCTAATTTTTGTATTTTTAGTAGAGACAGGGTTTCACCATGTTGTCCAGGCTGATCTTGAACTCCTGACCTCGTGATCTGCCCACCTCGGCCTTCCAAAGTGCTGGGATTACAGGCGTGAGTCACCGCATCCAGCCAATCCTTACTTTTTAATACATGAACATCTACTCTTCCTGTAATAATCAACCAACTAACAAAAAAGCAATCCTGGCATCAAATAAAGATAAAACCATGGGTTAGGTGGTCATTGGTTAGGGCCAATGTATCAGTCAGGATGGGCTAGATTAAGGCCACAAACTACCCGGTCTCAGTAGTTTACAATCACAGAGATTGATGTCTTCCCCAGTTGACTGATTGCTGGCTTCAGGTGAGCTGTGTCAAGACATTGCTAATCTCATGACAGGAAGATAAGCAAAAGATACAGAATGTATGATGGCGAGCCACAGTGGGACACAGAGAATATTTTGAACAGTAGCTCAGTCCCACTACCTGTTCAAAGAAAAGCTTTAGACACGTTACATTTAACAGAATGTAGGAACAAAGAACGACTCATGAATCAGGCAGCCCCCCCCGCCCCGCCCCCAAACCAGAATAGAGTCAGAGCAACCCCAGGACTGTTGCATGGATAATGTTTACAGACAGAAAAAGAAAAGTGGCATACACAAAATAGAAGTGGATACAGAAACAGCTGAATTGGTGATAGATCAGTGTTTGCCTTCTAGGAACACAGGTTGAACGGTTGGTCCCCATGATTGGCTGAAACTCAACTGCTCAGATTGGCTGAGACTCGGCTACTAGTTACAATCGTAGGCTGCTGTCTGTTTAGCCATCAGTTTCGGTTACAGGTCGCTGTGCATGGAGAAACTGTTAGGCCAACCTTAAAATATGGATGGAGGCAACTTTAGGCCAAACTTAATTCAATGTAACATACCCCAGATGATCATTCTAATTTTCAGTTAGGCGATGGCAAACATGCATTCTACATGATCCTACAGATAGCCCATATCATTGTTGTTCTAACAATTTTAAAAGAATTATTTAAAGAAACCATGTTCTTGATGTTTGAGGACCAAAGCAGAAAGTGACAGAAACAACTTCCTAAGAAATTTACTGTCTTCAGGAGGGAGCATGAATAAAAATCATGTCTACCCAGTCTTTCACTAATAGCTTTGGGGTAATGTTTCTTCCCTTTCATCATCATTTACGCAAAATGTCACACGGCACATTCCTTCATGTTAAACAGCAACACAACATCACCACCAAATAAGAGCTAATATGTACCTGGTAGTTAATATGTGCCAAGAATTTTTCTAAGTGCTTCACAGGCATTAACCAATTTAATCCTCACAGTGACCCTATGGGGTAAGAAATACTATTATTTCCATTTCACAGAGACCTTATGAAGGACTTAGTCGTATTATTTCCATTCAACAAGTGAGAGAAAGGAGGCACAGATAGATTAGGTAGATGGCTCAAGGACACGTAGCTAGTAGGTGGCTGAGCTGGGATTACAAACCCAGGTAGCTCCAAGTTCATGTGCACAACCTCATTCTAAATTGTCTTGCTCAGTAAAACGGTGCCCAATACATAGAATGTGCTCAAGAAATGCTTGTTGAATGACTGAACAACTCAGCCCCAAAGGCATGAAATGGTGGTTGTGTTTTTGAATGTCTCTCCCTATCTTCACCCTTAATCTCCACTTTCTAATGTTCCTTTGGGAGTTTTCTGCCAAAGTCATACCTGGGGCGGGGGGCGGGGGGGGGGGGGAAGAGAGAGAGAGAGAGATCTAATTTTCCTTTTAACAATTTCGCAATTGAATGTTTCACAGATGACAACCAAACTAGTTATGTCCCACCTGTTTCTCTGCATTAGTTTTCCCAGCACTATACATAACCTGTACCAGTTGTTTACTCAAATCGGGAGAGAACCTTCTTCGGAAAAGTTCCACGTCTTTGGCAGTATTGAAATCAGCTTTCCCAGAACAGAAGTGGGAGGGAGTCCTAGACCCAGATCTGGGACCCCCATCCCCATGAAGAAATCAGAAGCCAGCAGCCGCCCATCCTTGGGTGTTTTGTTGTTTGAGCGTTTGCTGCTTGCCCATGGTGGTTGGTAATTGCTGGATTCATTGTATGCATTTGGTCTCTCAGGTGTATTTCCTAAACCAACATAAAAAGAAAATGATAAGGGCAAGCGCGTGGAGGTGTTTATGTTTTCAGCTCCAGCCAATTACTTGAGACCTAAAATAACAGTTAGTGCAGATGGAAGGGTGCGGATTATGACGCGAACTACAATGAAAACCCAAATCTCCTCTTGCAGAGCGAGCCCGGCACCCAGCTGTCGTCCACTTGCATTTAGTGTGGCTGCCACCCAGCAATTAGTACGCCTGGGCTGTCCTTTGGAAAAGGAACACAGAAGAACAATACCACAGCAAGTTCTCCTGGACCCGAAAGCAGGTGAGTCCTGCATGGAGAAAGCAAGGTAAATGATCCCTTTTGCCATTGTTTCTCACTGGTGGCCAAACCGTTAGCAAGGTGAGTCTGGTATTTAACACTTCTCCAGGTCCTTGAAAAGGTTGCAAGAAAAAAGAAAAAAAAAAAAAAATCCACAGCAGCCTGCAGTGATTGAAGTACTCTATTATCTTCTCCTGTATGCTTAAATAAACCCCCAAAGCTTTCCGTTTCTTAGGTGATATGTGTAGACATACATATCTCACATCTTGGCTGTTAACAGGGATTGCCAGATTAAATGAATGAAAGTAAATGAATTAAATTTGCCCAGTTAAATTTGAATTATAAACAATGAATAATTCTTTACTATACCTGTGTCCCATGCTGTATTTGGGACATGCTAAAAACTCATTCATTGTTTCTGAAAACTTCAAAGTTAACAATACATGCTTTTTTTTGTTTTTCTGTTTTGTTTTGCTAAGTCTGGCAAGCCTACCCTCAGTACATCAAAGATATATATCCTTGGTAGGGATAAACTTGAAATTCAAAGGAAGCGATGGGCCAAGAATATGTTCCTCCATTAAGGTGAGGGTTTGAAGTACAGTGGAATCGCCTGATTGTTCCAAATGTTTTCAGTCTACTCAGAAAGAGAGGGTAAGCTGTAGCTCCCTAGATTGGATAAGTGATAGGAATAAAAATGGAAGTCTTGGAGTTAAAAAGTGTGTATGTTGTGTAGGTTAATAGGTGAAGGGTTCTGACTCTAAAAGAATTCATGGTTGAGTCTGCTTCTCACTACCTTCAGAAGCAGGTCCTACGTAGTCCATGATCCACACTGTCCTGAATACAGCAGAACACAGAGACATGGTTGTCATCCCCGAGTCATGACTCCATCTCTTATTTTGAATTTCCTTTAGCTTCTCTGAAAAGGGTGTACTGCGAGGTACACGATTCCAAGCAGAATGAAACTATTTTATCAGCATGATTTCCTGGTTTCATCTGAATTACCTGGGAGACAGAAACCTAGAAGGCTGTTGTTGAACACTTGAGTAGATTCAAGGAAAAGATAGGTGCTGTGTGGGATTAAACACAAGTGACAATATATTTATAACTCAAGCATCAGACAAGATAATCGCTGCATATTAAGATGCTGAAGAAAAAGGATTAATCATTTAACTTATCATTAAATCAGTTATCTCCTCTAGATCTGCCGTCTGTGTGGCTGACTAACTACAGGAATGGGGAATACCCAAAGATAATATGTTAGGGCTTGCCCAAACATTCATTCCAAGTGAGGCCAGAGTTTAAAGTGAAATCAATATCCTGGACTAAAGCGTGTGTGTGTGTGTGTGTTTGTGTTTGTGTTTGTGTTTCTATGTATGTGTTTTTGTGTGTATCTGAGTTTGTGGGTCTGTAGAGTTTTTGCAGTCAACCCTAATAATAGCAATTTATATTCTAGAAAAAAAATGATTTTAAGTTTTATTTTTCTCAATTAAGCCACAACTCTACGTTCTTCTATAGGTAGAAAACAGGTGTAGAGTGCCATGGAGAATGCAGCTAAATCAGAAACTTTCTGAAGAATCATTTCGCTAGACAGTCCTCTAATTGCTTCCTCTGATTATCATAAAAATAATAAAGATTTAGTAAGTGCCTATGAGTTAAGAAGTATTATATTAACTGTGTTGCACACTGAATTAAACAAACCTTCTTGAGGGTCTCATGACAAAAGATAGACTATACTAATCCAATTACCTAAAGCCAAGAGCCGGATCTTGGGCATATCTATATTCAACTATCCAACCCAGCATTGATAAGGGGAAGGGGATGAGTAATAATTAATAAATAAATCCACTGCTACTCACCCAGAAGATGTATGTACCATTATATAAGAGCCTCATCATGGATATAAACAGTTATTTTAAACACAAAGAATTCTAATCAAAAAAGCCACTTAATTTTTTATGGTGGCAAAATATACATAATATTTATCATTTTAACTGTTCGTTAGTGTGCAATTCAGCGCCATTAATTACATTCACCTTGTTAAGCGACTATCACTGCTATCCATCTCCAGAATGTTGTATCTTTCCAATCTGAAATTCTATGCTCATCCAACAATGGTTTGCCTTTCTCTCATTCTGTCAGTCCCTGGTGGCCTCTATTGTACCTTCTGTTTCTATGAATTTGTTTGCTTTGGCTACCTCATATAAGTAGAATCATACAATATTTGTCCTTCTGTGTCTGGATGATTTCACTAAATATAATGCTTTTAAGGTCTGCGCATGTTGTAGCGCACATCACAATTTCACTTCTTAGGGCAGAATAATATTTCACTTTACACATATGCCACATTTTTTCTATCCACTCATCCATTTGACTCAATGGACACATTGTGTTGTTTCCACTTTTTGAAAACTCACTTGATTGTTGTCTTCCACTATTCTTGTAAATATATTCAATGTGGGTGATCCTTTCTCTGGCCTCTCACTTAGATAAGAAAATCCTATGGTCACTCTAAATCACAGAATCTCAAATCATCAAAACTGAAAACTTGATTTGACTCCCATAGCCACAGTTGGCGCCTACTGGGACGACTGCTTGGTTGGGTTAACGGAATGTGGCCAAGCTCCTTTTTTCCAACAGCCTAGATTCCTCCATCAGCCCCTACACCTTGCTAACCAAGACATCTCACCCTGCCATGCTGGGGAGGGTGAAGGGAGACAGGGAGGAGGATGAGGAGGCTGCTTGTCTGCTGCTAATATCAGATGGCTCGGCTCTCTCTGGGCCTCATAGGTGTTTATTGCCAATTGCTTCTGCCCTGTGCACTTTCATGGATTCTACACTGATTGGCACTCCCATTAGGGTCCTTCTGCTGAAACTGCCCATACAGAGCTATGCCCTCTCTAGGCTATTGACCTCTCTTCCCTTCCTTCTTGGCTGCTGCTCCCAGTGGTCTATATCATAACCTCTTTGGGCTAAAATCTCCTTGCCTGAAAAGTCCACCTTCTTAGGCAAAATCCCTTTTAAAACAATGCCTAGCCAACATCTCGTTTAGGGATTCCATATTTGAGGATTCCTAAAGGGGCATGTGGGAAGTTCCTAATGCTATCCCTGTCTATCCTACTTTACAAGAGGCCACTTCCACTCTCCCAGGAGATGAGTCAGGCCTCGGCTGAGGGACACATGATCCCTGCATGATCTGATTCAAGCCCCTTTTGCTAGATTTCATGTGACAGACAGGCTCCCCTCTATGCTTTGGTCACTAAGGTCAGAGAAGACAAGTGGATCAGTTACATTTCAATCACTCTCTTCAAAGACTTCCTTCTTCAGTGCCCACTCTTGACCTTTTTATATCTTCCCTGAGGATCAGTGTCCAAATAGTTCTTGAACACTCTTTGGAAATCCCTGGACTCTGGCTCACACCTTACTCTGTTATCCCATATTCATCATATCTCAATAGCACAGGTGGCCACAGCATCCTACCAAGACTCATCACCTACAGCTGCCATGAACTGTTCTTCATTTCGAAGGATCATCCCTATTTACCCCACAACAGCCCATCTCAAAGAAGCTTTCAAAATCTAGCTGTTGGAAGTCCTAGCCAGAGCAATCAGGCAAAAGAAAGAAGGCATCCAAATAGGAAAAGAAGAAGACAAACTATCTCTCTTCACTAGTGATATGATTTTATACAGAGAAACCCTTAAGACTCTGCCAAACGACTACTAACTGATAGACCATTTTAGTAAGGTTTCAGGATACAAAACCAGTGTACAAAAATCAGTAACATATCTATAAATCAATAATGTCCAGGCTAAGAGTCAAATCAGGAGCACAATCCCATGTGCAATAGCCACAAAGGAAATGAAACACCTAGGAATACAGCTAACCAAGGAGGTGAAAGATCTGTACTAGGAGAACTTCAAACTACCACTGAAAAAAATCATAGATGACACAAATAAATGGAAAAACATTCCATGCTCATGGGTTGGAAGAGTCAATATTGTTAAAATGGCCATACTGCCCAAAGAAATTTACACTACTCCTATCGAACTACCGACGTCATTCTTCACAGAATTAGAGAAGACTCTTCTAAAATTTATATAGAACCAAAAAAGAGCCCAAATAGCCAAAGCAATCCTAAGGAAAAAGAAGAAAGCCAATGACATCACTCTACCCAGCTTCAAGTTGGGTATAGCCTTTAGTATAAGGCTATAGTAACCAAAACATCATGGTGCTGGCACAAAAACAGACTTGTGGACCAATGGAACAGAATAGAAAACTCAGAAATAAAGCTGCACACTTGCAACCATCTGATCTTTGACAAAGCCAACTGAAGTAAGCAATGGGGAAGGACTCCCTATTCAATGAATGATGCTGGGATTTCTGGCCAGCCATATGCCGAAGAATGAAACTGGGCCTTTAACTCTCACCATATACAAAAACTAACTCAAGATGGGGTAAAGATTTAAATGTAAGATATCAAACTATAAAAATCCTAGAAGAAAACCTAGGAAATACCCTTCTCAGCATTGGTCTTGGCAAAGAATGTTTGGCTAAGTCCCCAAAAGCAATTGCAACAACAACAAAAAAATCGACAAGTGGGTCCTAATTAAACTAAAGAGCTTCTGCACAGCAAAAGAAACTATCAACAGATTAAACAGACAACCTGCAGAATGGGAGAAATTATTTGCAAACTATGCATCTGACAAAAATCTAATACCCAGAATCTATAAGGAACATAAAAAAATCAACAATCAAAAAACAACCCATTAAAAAGTGGGCAAAGAACATAAACAGGCACGACTCAAAAGAAGACATATCTGTGGCCAAAAAACATATAACAAAATTGCTCACCATAACTAATCATCAGAGAAATGCAAATCAAAACCACAATGAGATACCATCTCACGCTAGTCAGAATGGTTATTATTAAAAAGTCAAAAACAACAGATGTTGGCGAGGCTATAGGAAAAAGAGAATGCTTGTAAACTATTGATAGGAATGCAAGTTAGGTCAGCCACTATGGAAAGCAGTTTGGAGACTTCTCAAAGAACTTGAAACAGAGCTACTATCATTATACCCAAAAAACACATGTACTCATATGTTCATCACTGCACCATTCACAACAGCAAAGACATGGAATCAACCTAGGTGCCCATCAGTGGTAGACTGGATAAAGAATCTATGGTACACATCTACCATGGAATACTACACAGCCATAAATGAATGAAATCATGTCCTTTACAGAAACATGGATAGAGCTAGAGCCCATAATCCTAAGTGAATTAATACAGGAACAGAAAACTAAATACCACATGTTCTTACTTACAAATAGGAGCTAAATGCTGGATACACATGGACATAAACTTGGGAAAAATGGATACTACAGACTACTGGAAAGGGAAAGGAGGTGGGCTGTGGATTGAAAAACTGCGTATTAGGTACTATGCTCACTACCTGGGTACAACACACTCATTAACAAATCTGCACATGTACCCTCTATACCTAAAATAAAAGTTGAATTAAAAATAAGAATTTGGCCGGGCGCGGTGGCTCAAGCCTGTAATCCCAGCACTTTGGGAGGCCGAGACGGGTGGATCACGAGGTCTGGAGATCGAGACCATCCTGGCTAACACGGTGAAACCCCGTCTCTACTAAAAAATACAAAAAATTAGCCGGGTGAGGTGGTGGGCGCCTGTAGTCCCAGCTACTCGAGAGGCTGAGGCAGGAGAATGGTGTAAACCCGGGAGGCGGAGCTTGCAGTGAGCTGAGATCCGGCCACTGCACTCCAGCCTGGGCGGCAGAGCAAGACTCTGTCTCAAATAAATAAATAAATAAATAAATAAATAAATAAATAAGAATTTAAAAATTAAAAAAAATAAAAGCAGCAACAAGGAGTACTAAAAATCTTTCTTTACATGTAATTTATCTCTGTTCTATTAAGTACATGCTCTATTAATATTTTTGAATTTAATTGAAACAGAAAAGCCATATAATCAACATATATATTTGAACAACATCAAGAGAGTAATCATTAACTTCATATGAACTTTCTATTCAAGCACAGGAGGAACTGCTTGTCTGCATGTCAGCAAAATTTGATGTCACCCTTCTGTTTAGTCTGATGAGGCGTCATGAAGGAACAGACCTCAAGTAACTCTTTCTTATCAAATCTGTTGACCTTTCCATAGTCTTTGTTTTTCATGCCTCTCTCTTTTCAGCATCTGACTCTGTTTCCCTTCCCTCCTTCTTCCTCCGTTGGCTTGCACTATGCTCCCTTTATCTTTGTCCTACTTCACTTGCCAGCCTTCCTCTGGCTCCTTTCTCCTCCCACTTCTTTCTTATATTCATTCCCCACCTTCAGTTTTATATTCTCTTTCACTTTGCAAATTAACTCACTCAGTCTCGCAGCCATAGCTGCAGCTCCATTCTGATGCTTTCAGAATCTCTGCCTCTTCCCCTGCAAGAACTATTGCCACAATAATTCCGTCTTACAAGCCACCCCAAAACTGTATGGCTTAAAACAACAATCCTGTATTATTGCTCGTGTTTCTAGGAGAAAGCAAGGCAGTCTGCTGGTCATGGCTGGGTTTGGCTGGCCAGTTCTTCTACACTGGGCTGGAGCTCACTTAAGTGGCCAGTGGTCAGCTAGCTATCAGCTGGTCTAGGATGGCCTCAGCTGGGAAGACTGGCTCTCTTCTATGTGTCTCACCTTCCCATACACCAGCCCAGACAGCCCAAGCATATTCTGATGTGGAAGCACTTTTCCATTTTAAGCCTCTGGTTACATCAAGTTTGTGACTGTCCCATTGGCCAAAGTAAGTCATAAGGCCAAGCTCAGGGTCAGAGTGGGATGAGACCATAGTTACAAAGGGCAAAGGGAAAGACTACAAGGAGGTCCAAAAAACTGAGGCTCTTAATACAGTCAACTATCACAGTTCCATTGCTTTCCATTCCTGCTACCCACATCCTTAGATAAGGAGCTTGTTACTCCATAGCTGACATACTACAACCTCTGCTCCCCCAGCCTGTAGTCCTAATAAAGCCTCACCCATCCATTTGTCCATTAATTCATTCATCAAAAAGTTTCTACATATCAAACACAGTGATAGATGCTGGAGATACAGTAATGAACAAAAATAGCCAAGACCTCTGCTCTCAAGAGTCAATAGATTAATAAAATAATCATAGAAATATTTAATTCTTAGAATTATATAATTCAAAAGAATTATAGGAGGCCAGGCGCAGTGGCTCATGCCTGTAATCCCAGCAATTTGGGAGGTCGAGGCAGGTGGATAGCTTGAGGTCAGGAGTTCGAGACCAGCCTGGCCAACATGGTGAAACCCTGTCTCCACTAAAAATACCAAAAATTAGCTGGGTGTGGTGGCACATGCCTGTAATCCCAGCTACTTGGTAGGCTGAGGCAGGAGAACCACTTGAACCCGGGAAGTAAAGGTTGTAGTGAGCCAAGATCGCACCACTACACTCCAGACTGGGTGACAGAGCAAGCCTCCATCTCAAAAAAAGGAAAAAAAAGAATTATAAGATTACAGGAAAGCAATGTTGCTATGATCCTTGGAGCATGCTACACACTAATTATAAAGAAGGGTAAAAATCATGATCCCAAGCAGGGTGTGAGGGGGCAGACCCAAATGTAAAATCTAGCAGATAAGAAGATGGAAGAAGGACTCTTAGAGTTAGGTTTTGAGGAGAAGATAAAGCTAAATGCACACATACATACATATATATACGTATACACATATACACTTGTGTGTGTGTATACACACATAAGTAGGTATGGCCATAGCCAATATAGAGGGGTAGATAGAAAAGAGGTCCATCAATCATGGAAATGTGATTTAACAGTAGCAGAAATTGGCAAGTGAGACCAATCAAAAGGACAATGATGGGATTCCTTGTTTAAAGACAGAAGCACCACAGGAATAGGTTAAAGATCACCTGCAAAATTTGACAGTGCATGCTCCGTGACCTTCTGTTCATTGAAAATTGATAATAATACTAATGCAGACATAAGAAATAACATTTCCAAGTCGCTCAGAATTTCTTTAAGAGCCCCAGGTGATTTCTGAAACTCCCTAATGTCTGTTCAACATCAACTCCGAGTCGTAAGGTCTGGAGGCTCAGTTCACACACCATGCAGTCCGCGTGGGCAAAAGACCATATCCTTGAGACTCCATTTTCACTAGAAAGTTAGAGAATTATAATATAAGCAATGCTAAAATGTGAAAAAGGATAGGGAGACCAACTAAGAGTAATATTCCACAATAATTGAAGGCCTTTACAGCTCTGATGTGTCTGGCATACAAATATCATTGCCCTCTGACTATGGAAACCAGAACAATACTCTTCCTTTTCACCCCCCATAATGCTTTAGTTCTGCCAATGTTTGCTAATTCTCCAAATTATCTTATCCTAGAAGGATTAGTATCTCAGGTATAAGCCTCGTGTGTGAAACAGTATCTTCAATTAATATATATTTGATTTCATATGTGTGTATATATATACAGATACACACACAAACATGCACACACATCTTATACTTGTTAGTGGGAATGAAAAATGGTGCAACTGCTATGGACAACAATGTGGAGGTTCCCCAAAAATTAAAAATAAAACTACTATATGATCCAGGAATCCCACTTCTGGGTATTTATTCGAAAGAATTGAAATCAGGATCTCAAAGAGGTATTTCTTTATACTCCCGCATTCACTGCAGCACTATTCGCAATAGGCAAAGTGCAGAAAAAACCTAAATGTCCATTGGCAGATGAGTGGACACAGAAAATATGGTTATATGCATATAGTGGAATTATTCAGCCTTAAAAAAGGAGGAAGTATAGCAATATGCAACAACATAGATGAACCCGGAGAACATTATGCTAAGTGAAATAAGCCAGCCACAGAATGATAAATACTGCATGATATTACTTAATGCGAGGTATCTAAAATAGTCAAACTCATGGAATTAGAAAGTAGAACAGAAGTTACCAGGAGAGGAGGGAGAAATCTGAAATTGCTCAATTGGCATAGTTTTAATTAGGCGTGATGACTAAGTTCTAGAGATGTGATGTATGGCATAATGCCTGTATAAAAGTATTTTTAACAGTACTGTATTGTACACTTGAAAATTTGTTAAGAGGATATATCTCACGTTAAATATTCTTACCAAAATAAATACATATATAGTATACATTATATATAATATATATATGCGTAATATAATATCCTATATGGTATACAATGTGTATACATACATCCACATATATTTCAAGAGCCAGTGATGGCTTTATGTGATGGATCATTCACAACCAGCCCAAATGCTTGAAAGATCATATCCTGGTAGTTGTAGTTACATTAATGTGGGGGTACAAGGTGATTTCTTCTTTCTACTTTGAATAAACTAAAAACTTGAGAAAGAGATGAAATCAGAACCAGAACGTAGACAAGATCGTTCTTCCTGCTGTCCTTCCAAACATCCAGCCAGTTTCTGTACTGGCAAGAGGAAGAAAAGGGAATTTAAAGAGGAGAAAATTAAAATACACACCACACAATTTTAAGTACAATATTTTGTTTCTCAGGTGAGTGGATATTTTTATTTGATTTGGACATTTTGAGGATCTGAAATAATTTTAGCCTGAATCTGTAGAGCTGAATATTACTTTTTCAAAAGAGCATTTAATTCAAAAATTAAGTGGTGAATACTAAAGATCTCTGTGGCATCAACTACAGAGGGTATTTTCAACTCGATCCTACTGGGTCCTCTCAGTTAGGGCCCTAAAGGCATGCCTTTATAATCCCTGGCAAGTGCAAATATTAAAATTCACATACTGGATGTTTCCATATTGAAATATCAACCACAGATCTCTTTCTTATTCCATTCAAAACCACTTTGCATAGTCCAGTTACTGATCCTCACAGCATCCCTGTGAAAAAGGCAGTATTATGCTTTAGTTTCTAAATAGTCATGTGAAAGTTTGGTAATTTGCCTACCCCAGGGAAAAGAAGCAGCATTTCAATAAGAGTCCAAAGTTCCTGAATCCAGATGCTTTGATCAGACTTGGGACATTAACCATTATTTGCCACATAGACTGAAGTATTGAATTGCACACTATCTAACCAATATGAATTCTGGCTTCTCTAACTCCAAGTAATTTTAGTTTCCTCATTTCCCTTTGCTTTCCCTGCCTGGATCTCAGGCTATAATTAGCCTCAGGTTGGAGGAACTGGCTGGAAAGTTCAGTACCAACTCAGAATGTTTTCCATCATTTGACCAAACCTCGAATGCTGAACATTTCTAACATTCAAAGAGGGTTTGTTTAAGTTTTCCAGTTTTACCCTCCTGGTTTCAAATGCCACCAGAAGCAGAAGGGCCAAAACTCTGTAAGGAGAAGCTATTTTAAACAAGCTTTCTGGCCCAGAGCAGCCTGAAAGGACCCAGATGCATCTGAGAGAAGTAGCCAAACCCCTGGGTGCCTGCGCAAATGGAGCCTCTGGAGCCTGGGAGGCTTGGCTCTTCCAAGGAAGCACAATTCAAGAGTGGGCCCCTTCTTTTGCAGCAAAGCAGGGCATGACCTCGGCAAGGCAGTGGCTGGAGAGTGGGGCCAGGCAACCCTCGGGGAGGGGGACAGCCCATGGCGGGACTGCAAGGCCACCTGTGACGCTGCCTGCCACGTGGACACGTGCTGGGAGTCTGGAAGAACTCACAGGATTAATGTGTTTCCAAACTGTAGACTAGGTGAAAACTGAGAGTCTGGTGCCCCCGGAGGAAAAAGCCTTCTGTTTGTATACACATGGTCACCAGCTAGGCAGATGGAGCACATGGGAGCCTCCCTACATTGTGTGTCAAACCTCAAACTGTAAACTTGACCCAAACGCGGCACTTGAGATGAGAAGTCCGAGTGACAATCCAAGAAAATGCTACCTTAGAGGACATGAGCCTTGCCTCTTGTGGGTTTCTGCTGTCTAGAAACATCCAGGGCTTACAAAATTATGTCAGAGCAACCAAGTAGAAAAGTTTCAGAAAGCTCAAAGGAAGAAAAAGACATCTCAAAGAACGTAAACACTAACCATGTTATTATTTCTTTACTAAATTCCAATAGCTGCAAGGCTTTCCTCGGCAATGCTTCTCAAACTTTAATGGGTGTAGGAATCACCCGAGGAACTGTAAAAATACAGATTCTCATTCAGTAGGCCTGGGATACAGCCCACGATGCAGAGTCCCAACAAGCTCCTGGCTGCCATCGACACTGCTAACCCACAGTCCGCTGGTAGAGGAGGAAGCCGTTGAAGCTCTTTCCTTTGAAATAATTCTCACTAGCTGCTCTTCATATAATTACATAACATTCAAGTGACAGGTTGGTTTCAATGTCTGCCTTTTTTCTTTCTTTTGTCCTTTTGGAATCGTATTTCCCCAACAATACATCTTCATCTAGGAAAGGTTAAGAAGTAAATACTGAGGCTGGGCGCAGTGGCTCACGCCTGTGATCCCAGCACTTTGGGAGGCTGAGGTGGGCATATCACAAGGTCAGGAGATCGAGACCATCCTGGCTAACACGGTGAAACTCTGACTCTACTAAAAATACAAAAAATTAGCCGGGCGTGGTGGTGAGCACCTGTAGTCCCAGCTACTCAGGAGGCTGAGGCAGGAGAATGGTGTGAACCCAGGAGGTGGAGCTTGCAGTGAGCCGAGATCGCACCACTACACTTCAGTCTGGGCGACAGAGCAAGACTCTGCCCCAAGAAAAAACAAAAAAAAAAAAGAAGTAAATACTGAAACTCTTGCTTGACTGTAAAATAAAGTCTTGGGTAGCTTAAATTTGAATTGCACCTTTATCTAAAGAAGTGAGAGGCTTGTGTGGAAGAGAGATGTGTCCTGTGTGGGCACCATCAGGAGTGTCCAGGAAAGAACATCTGTAACAGCTGGGCCTCTAGGACTCCCTAGCTATCTCAAACCATTGGATTTGCCAAAAGCAGGTTACAGTCATCCCATGAAGCTTTGATGTCTACGTCCCAATTTAAAAATCATCCCTGACCTCATTGTCATCATAGCATGGAAGTTTCTGGCTAGGACCTCTGGTAGAAAACAGATTTAGAAAATAAGGAAAATCCACGCTACATAGAAAAAATTCAGTAGCATTGTCCTCCTGGGATTTTAGACTCCATCCAATTTGGGTGGTCCATCTCTGCCTCCATTTTCTGGCCATAGAATCTACTTTATAATAGACATGTGGAGTTCAGAGACAGCGTGCGGCAATCATGTAATGAAAATCCCTAACAGAGGGTACTTTAATTGGATTGGACTGCACACAGAAGTCTATACATTAATTACAGGGTTATGCAGCAAAACATCTTTCAACCCTTGCTGGTATTTTCACAGGGCCATTAAAACAGACACCTGAGCATTTTCTCCCCACCCCGCCCCCCAACCCATGGTGGCATTTAGAAGCTGCAGCCAATCTAAGCGAGAATGAAAACTGTCATCCAATTCCTTGGCAAAGCCACAGTCCACTGCAGCCGCTTGGGTACAATTCCCAAGCCAGAAGCCCAGGGTCTGAGTCACTTGCAGGAACTAGGACAGAGGGTGTGGGTCAATACACAAACTTAGAGAATCCTAACCAGTTCTAGTTAAGATAGGATTAAGCATTTTTCCAGGCGATTCATTGATGACAAACGTGCCCTTTTGTCTTGGGCTCCTAGGGAAGTGGTAAGGCCAAGTTTACCAGCAGCTGGCTGAGGCTTTACTTATTGTCATGACCTGGAGGGTGCCCAGAAAAGCTCCAACTGTTGCCTCACCAAGCTGTGAAGTTATGCTGCGGCTGCCGTGGCTGTTAACCCCGCCTGGGAAGGCCGTGCAGGGCCAGTGTGCAGGCCTTTGTATTCTGCCCCCTGGTGCCCCGTTGAAACCTCAGCCCCGAAGATGACAGCATATAGTGAGGCTTCAAGGAGCCCCAGCCTTAGAGTGTCTTTACACTCTAACCTGTCCTACGAAGACCCCACTGGAAGGTATAGATATCTGGCTAGAGCTAGGCCCAAAGAGAAAAGTTGAGAATTCGGGCCGTTCACTGCCACATCCAAGCCCTCCTCCCAAGCATCTGTACACCTAAGGCTGAAAGCATCTGGGGAGTTTCTAATATTAAATCTCCCAAGGATATTCTGCACGGCCCCTTGAATTGCTAAGTCATTATGAAGTGTGAGTCGACTCTGCAGTGGCAGCTGCACGTTTCAATCCTCAGCTCTTAGGAACCTTCCAGGGAATATTAAGTGTGGGAGAGAAAAATGAACCTGGTTTGGGGTTCAACTCAGGCTTGACTTTATTAGGGAGGGTAACAACACAGGCACATTAGGTTCATTGTGTTCACAGTGGATTTGCACTGAGATGGAGTATGAAACACGCATCACATTTAAAGATTCACGAGCCTCATAAAGGAGATGTAGCATTATTATTCCTTTTTAGATGTTAGCAAAGTGTCAACATGTGGCCAGCTAACTTCTCACAAGTGTAAGAGAAAGCGGTCTGTTGAGTTTCAATTTCTGCTTTAGTCAAAACAGGAGTAAGTAAAAATTGTGTCTGTTCCTTTTGAAAGGCTTGTGCCATGGAAGCTGCTGTCATTGTGTGTCTTTGTGTGTGTGATTAAGTGGATGAGGGAAAACCGAGGGAGTGTTGTGGGAGTTCAGCTTTTCTGAAGTCCTGTGCTGGCTACTTAGAATCCAGGACTGGCATTTACAACCCATCATCACACAGGTTCTCTTGACCCTGTGTGTCGAAATTTCACGTGCACAGAGTGAAAGATATGGACAGATATAGGCAGAGCAGAGCAGAGCAGAATGAATAAGGTAGTTAATTAGGAAAATAAGTCTTTCTTCATCTTGGAACTACAAAACAAAATGATGTTTTGTGTGTCAGCAAGTAAAGCCAGTGGGGCCCAAAAATGAAATACGTATGACCACAGTGGTTTGCCCACTTACAAAATTGTCCCATTTTTAGCGTATTCAAACAGGCATGTCTTTCTAAGGTAGAGGACACGCTATATAATATTCATTAGTCAGCCCCAGGAGAAGCATCTTCTCCTGGTTCCCCTTCTATTGTGAGATCCTCATGTGCTCAGAGTGTAGTTTTACCTACAGGTGTAAATTAGCCTATTCATTTGAATTGGACTAGAGAAAGGCAATGCAGGGAGCCTTCCCAAGTGACAACACAAATAAACAGCTGCAGATAACCACTGCTTTGTCCCAAATACAGAAATTCTCTTTGCTTTGTTTTCCTTTAGCTTCCTAATTTGCATGTGTGTGTGTCTGTGTGTGTGTGTGTCTGTGTGTTAAGAGTGTACTATGATCTTATCTCTTTACTGAGATACATACTAAAGTTGTCCATTTAGGGGGAATAAAACCACATAATTTTAGTGTCATTAAAATAGTCTTTTTATTTCAAAAGTAAAATTCTTTTCCTTTCCCGGGCTTTAAAATACCTGTGAGTTGCCAGCCCGTTGTAGGGGTCAGACTCTCACGAAAATATTTCTTTTTATTTATTTTTCCCTTTTATAGTTTCACTTATGCCATGATAGACTTTACCAAGCACTTAACTCTCCCGGAGCTGATGCCTAGCATTTTAAATGATGGGATCCACATCCTGTCGGAGCGGCGGCTTGATGCCAGCGTTGAATTACTATTGAATAAGCAGCAATGAAATCTTTATCAAAATAATCAGTAGTTCCAAAAACCACAAATAACAACAGGAGCCGAGTTGTACTAAATCAGCAAAGACCATTGAGATATAATAAGTGACTGAGTCACTTTTTTCTACATCCCCCCTCTTGCAAAGTCTACTCGGCTATTTTCTTGCACAG
The DNA here is from genome assembly GCF_002776525.5 of Piliocolobus tephrosceles. Lineage (NCBI taxonomy): Eukaryota > Metazoa > Chordata > Mammalia > Primates > Cercopithecidae > Piliocolobus > Piliocolobus tephrosceles. The sequence goes on from NC_045452.1 coordinate 44,066,028, forward strand.
CCTGGGGGAGGGCAGGTGGAGGGAAGGAAGGGCATTGCTCAGAAAGGAAAAAAAAAAAATTGACATCACTGAAGTCACGTGATCGGCAAGAACCAATTGAGATGGGCTGTGGAAAGGGGAACAGTTAAATTTGTAATTTGGGTTGTGTGAAAACTTCTTTGGGCCTCATAAACAACCACAGAACCACAAGTTGGGTAGCCTGGCAGTGTCAGAAGTCTGAACCCAGCACAGTGGTCAGCAGGCAGGACGAATCACACTGAATGCAAACCACAGGGTTTCGCAGCGTGGTAAGCATCACCAACCCACAGCCAAGGCGGCGCTGGCTTTCTTTTTTTTTTTTTTTTTTTAATCTTTAACAATTTGAATATTTGTTTTTACAAAGGTGCATTTTTTAATAGGGCTTGGGGAGTCCCAGAGGTATCCAGCAAGGGGGGAAAAGAAAGAGAGATGTAGGGCTAGAAGGGTGAGGGTGAAACAGTGACCTGTCTTGGTTTTCGCTCTGAAGGTAAAAGAAATCATTGAGTCCCCCGCCTTCAGAAGAGGGTGCATTTTCAGGAGGAAGCGATGGCTTCAGACAGCATATTTGAGTCATTTCCTTCGTACCCACAGTGCTTCATGAGAGGTGAGTACATGCTGGTCTTGTAATATCTACTTTTGCTCAGCTTTGCCTGTAATGAAATGGCAGCCTGTTTCACCTCGGTGCAGAGATACCTCGGTGCCTGCCGGTTCCCTGTCTGGTTTGTGGGAGGAATTCAAACTGAGGCATATGATTACAAGGCTATTGGATTACTTACTCATCAGATGGAAGCTCTTCAGAAATGTTTTAATAAATACTTAGTTATGCTGTTGGAGTGTTCAGTCGGTGCGTGAGAACTTTGTCAAGTGTGAGTAAGTTGTGCTGGTCTTGTTTAAAGGCTTAGAGATTACGAAGCTTGCACGAAGCTCCCTGGGTTTTAGTTTGCTGTCCCTTGCCCAGAATGACTGTGTCTGAGTTATCCTGAACTCGGCATGCTGTGTGGCCCAGAATGCAGCCTGCCCTGGGGCTTAGCAGGCACATGCACAGAGCCAGCCAGGAGGGCTGGTGCCAGTGTGGGGCAGGAGGTGGAGGCTCTCAGATAGCCTTGCACCAGCCTGGGGACTTCAGGGCCAAAGTGGCAAGGCAGCTGTCTCTACAAGGCAGAGAGTACAGGAGCCTGACAGACTTGGTTAGGTTGAAATCATCAGCACGGGGCTGTGCTGTTTTTCCTTGTAGCCTCAATGCAAACACACGGCCAGCATCTTTCAAGAAAGAAAGGAGGCAGACTGTGGCATACTGAGGTCTCTCTGGAAAACGGCAATGAAGAAGGTTCCTAAGTTAAGCATTCTCACAGCTGAAGTCGTTAGATTACAGGCTTATGAATAGGAACAGCCAGGGTGGAAAACCTGTCTCCATTTTTGAAACCAGCCTCTTGAAATGCACAAAGCTGTGGTTGAGCTGTGAGTGTGTGAGTGTGTGTGTGCCTGTGTGTTTTGTGTATCTTTCGTGGTAAAAGAGGGCTGTGCTTAAACAAACAAAAATAATAACATAAAATGTCACAAAGGCATTGCCGTGTGCGTCGGGGCACGCACTCTGACCAGTGCCTGCAAAGTGTTTCTTGATGGTTTGGCAAAGCCGAGATGGAGTGGGCTGGGATAGGAGAATAATTAATTTTCTGGCTACAGACTCTCTTGAGCACCCAAATAGTATCTGTGACTCATTATTTATTCATACAGCTAAGTGAGCAGGGGAATGCAGAGGGTTTGCCAGTCACTTTATCACAGCAAATGCTATTGTGAATGCACAGGGCTCTGTGTTTCCGGGTCCCTAATATTAAAAAAACTTGACGAGAGAGAGAGAGCGTGTGTGTGTGTGTGTGTGTGTGTGTGTGTGTGTGTTGGGGATGGCAAGAGAGAAGTTAAAGGGAAAGAGAAGAAAGCAAGTCGTTAACCAAGCTCAAGTTTCAAATTAAAGAGTTTTCAAGTGCTTCTTTACTGGCAGCAGAGGGAATTTTAGTGAAGTTGAATCATGCAGACATGCATTAGTCACTAGTCTTGCAGCGTCGTTCTGTTGGTAACACAGACACACCGGCCACTGGTAAAAAGCTGCAAACGGCTCCCTGGCTGCGTTTCCTCTGGGCTGCTAACAAGCAGAGGAAGCAATATTTGTTGAATAACAGAAGCAAAGATCTTCCTGACTTTACTCCACTTTCAATACCCCCTCGGAACGTGTATTGTTTCCTATTTTATCAACTCAGGAAGGCAGATTCCGGAAATTTTTAAGCATTCCATTGAGCAGTAGGTTGGATTTCAGTGTGCAATGCTGGCCCCTGGGCTCTCCTTACTGGCCAACAGCAAAGATGGTGAGGGACACGGTGACCTGTGCAGACATCAGGAAATAGCAGGAGTGTCTCCCGGACAAGCCCAGGGCTCCTGTGCCCAATGGACACTCCGCTGACCTGCCCTTGATTAGGAACGAGGGTCGGTTAGTTTTCACGGGGGCAGTGTAGGGAGGGGCCTGAGCTCGCAACAAGACTCAAAAGGGCTAATCTGGAAAGGTTTTTCCACTCCTTCCTTTCAGTGAAAGGAATTCAGGGTTCTTTAGAATCTCTAATTTGATAATATAATATTGATATTTGCTATCAGAGGGCCAGGTGAAATCTTGGCAATTTCCTGGTTAATTGCATCCAAGTGATCCATCAACAGAAAGGTTTAAATTGTCCAGGTTAGCTGTCCCCATCATTCACCAGAGCCGGAGAGGTGGCAAAATATCATTTCTTTTGGTACCGTTTGGTCATCATCTTAGAGCCTGATGCTAGAAGAACCACCATCCCTGCCAACAAATGGCTGTTCCCCAGAGTTCTCAGCCTGTTGCCATAGCTGGGCCACTCGCAGTGGTCAATGCGGTCACTTCTGGCTGCCTATAATTTACAACGTGTGTTCCCTCCCCAACGGCAACTGTGAGCCGAAAGGGAAGGCAGCATCTTTGTTTTCTTCCCGGGATGGTACTTTATCAGCCCATGCAATTCTCACAGAAGGAAACCTGTAACTCATTTTGAGCCAGATACCCATGTGGAAATGGGGGGAAAGAGAGGAGTGAACCCAAGCAAACCATTGTTCCCTTCCTTGAGAGAGGCAAGCCGGAGTCTGAGAGACTGGCACATGAAATTGATGTGGTCTACCACAGAAAACTCGGGGCTTTTTCTATCACACCACACCAGGTTCCCACCGAATTTGCTTAGGAAAGAAGACAAGATGCGATTGAAATTTCCTGGAATTATCACACATGGTGTGCAATGTAAAATTCTTGCTGAACTCAAACTTGGGTTCCCTTGAAAAGTGCAGTGTGTCGGCAGAAAGAGTTGAGGTAGGTGTGGAGAGGAAAAGCCTCGGCATGTACATACTTTTGCAAAATGGCTCAGGTAGCCTTGTTCTTAGAAGTGGCTTAGTGGTCTATGCAAAGCCTGAACACTCACATGCCTCTGCGTTCCTAGAACCACAGGTAAAAATCTCAGCGAGACCGACTCCCTGCTTGTCTTCTCAGTGGTTCAAGTTTACTCCACTGAAGCAGTCTTTCAAAGGGAATTGCTGAGTACAAAGCTGCATATATAAAGTAAGTTCTTCTCTAAGCATCAGCTTGCCGCTCTTTTCAGAAGAATATTGATTAAGACACTTCTTCTGGCTTGCCTGAACACTTAAGATCTGAAGATCTTAAGAGTTCAGGCTTAAGCCACAAAGATTTATTTTCGCACACTTCTGGAGGGAGGCTAGAGGTCTGAGATCAAGGTGTCGGCAAGGCTGGTTTCTAGTGAGGCCTCTCTCCTTGGTTTTGCAGAAAGCTGCCTTCTCCTTGTTTCATCACATGGTTATCCCTCTGTGTGTGCTGTATCCTAATCTCTTCTTATAAGGATACTAATTGCATTGTATTGGGGCTAGCCTAATGACATCATTGTAAAACCCTATGTCCAAATAGAGGCAAATTATGAGCACTTTGGGGTTAGGACTTCAATATATTAATTCTGGGGAGACACAGTGCAGTTCCTAACAGTGGGTCTCAGCAAATCTGACTCACCCTGGCCCACAAGGAAACTGTGGGATGGGGCATCCTGGCTGCTCTCCTGGATGTTGAAGAATCAGACTCTAGTTCCTCATTTGTGAGATGGAGTTTCACATCTGAAACTGCCCACACATTTTGAAACTATAAAAAAAAAAAGGTGTGATAAAACTATCTAAACTCACAATCATGCCTTTGCCATTTAGACTTTTCGCACGCTAAGAAGCTTTAGAAAATGACAAGTAATTTTGAAATGTTTAAGTGTTAAAAGAGCAAATGGCGGTTCCCCCAAAGAAACCATCTCTTGGCTCTGCTTTCTTGAGGAGGATTGTCTTTGTACTTCAGACTCACTTTGCTAGTGGGGTTTAGGGGGCTGTAGGAGGCCCCTCAGCTGCTCACACACCGAGCACAGGGGCACAGAGCAACCAGTAGCAGAAGCACCTTTGGAAGCAGCAGCTGACCCGATTCTGAATGGCAAGGAGCATTTTTGAGCTTTTGAAAGCAAATGAGTAGCTGAGACGTTCCTACATTCTCTCAAAATAGATCCGAAAGGTGTGCTCAGAAAAGATGTAGCCCTTTACTGAGAAATCAAGCCTGGTGAGATGCTGGGACAGAGGAGGGCTGCACGGCTGCTGTGCACACACAGACTTTAATAAGGAGCCCAAGGCCTAGAAGGAAGAGTCTGGAGGAATAAGGGCACCTGATATTAGAGAAAGCAATGACAGGAGGTGCGTGCAGGGAATGTGCTCAGATGACACAGTGATGGCCTTTTCTTTCTTTACTTTTTTCTGACTTTCATCAAATAGCATATAGAACTTCTCTCTTGAGCCTTAGTTTCCTCATCTGCAGAGTAAGGGTAGCAATAGTACCTGTTATTAAGGTAGCTGTGTGGTCCGAATTAATCTGTGTAAGGTACTTTGCCCAGCCATATAAAGTAAGCAATAAATCTGAACGGTGGCTATCAATGTTCAGTTATCTAAGATGGCAGCCCATCAACCCCTGTCTGCTCTAGGGAGGGAGAGGTCACAATGCCCCGGAGGACATTACAGGAGGCTCGCTGGAGAGAGGGGCACAGGAGTTGGAGGAGGGGAAGGTGGGAACAAAGAAAAGAAGGAAGAGTGATCTAGGCTGAGTGTACAGCCTGGGCAAAGTTAGAGCTGCAGGATCCCACATGGGCATGGATGGCAGTGGGTAACTCACCCTAAGGGCTTTTCAACAGCAGGTCAGCCTTCCTTCCTTGTGGAGAAAGAGCAAGAGCCCTTTATGAAATTCAACTTAACAAGTTTTGATTTTAAATACGGAGGCTAGTTGGCGCACGATGTCATGCTAAGTCTTTGGTCTGAACACACAAGGCCAACAGAGATGTCTCTCTTCATTGAGACTGCTGGTGTAGCTTTATTTTCTCCAAGCCTCTTCTTAAGGAAAAAGCCATTTTTCCTGTGTAACTATGAGCAGGTTCTCTGGGCCTCTGAGAGACTCCCATTTCCCCTGCTCCTTGGGGACACTTGTGATCATGTTCTTTGTCAAAGCCCACACATGAAGGTAGCTTTGATGGCTTGTCTTGTTGGAGGCAGCAGAGGAGGCCCACACAGGAAACTCAAGCAAATTTTCAGTTTCTCAGGTAACTTCCTAGTGACCTAGATGAGTCAATAGATGTCTTTGTGTCTCATTTGAGTTCTGCAAAATGGGCTAATAATATTCTAGACAAGCTTGCATCCAAATTACCAAGTTCCTGTTGGAAATCTTTACATGCATCGGAAAGAGGTACCATAAAACACATCACAAATCTTCTTAACAACACAAAGCCACTTAAAAATATTTTATTTTCTGTTAGAAAATAGTTCTCCTATCATTTCACACATGGAAGATACTTTCCCTCATTTTTGCAATTGTTTTCTCCAACTCTCATTTTTCAAGAAATCTTCAGAAGCTACTCTGGTGCCTGAATAGACATTACAATGTACAAAACACTTTTTCTGCAACTCTTGTTTCTCGGCCGCCTCTGCTCCTCCCCGTCGGATGCTACTAGTCCCCTTCTTTAGCCTTTTCGCTAAGCCTCCAGCCAAGCCGAAGAGTTATGTCTTTTTTGGCCTTTTCCCCCTCAAAAAATATAATAACTAGGATGTCCTAGAGTGGTCAAAAGGGAGCATTTCCTCTGAGATCTTTGCTGACCATGAACACAATCAGGGAGTGCTTTGAGAGACCACAGGCTGGCTCCTGAACACAAAACGGGGCTCAAAACCTCCTGTCGTCTTCAACATGCTGGGAGAATAAGCTCAGACACACTCCTCTCACTTGCACAGGCTTCACTCTTTGCCGGGGAGACACGTCCTGTGCTCTCTTGGCTCTCTGAAACTCTCTCTTTCTCTCCCTCCCCCATCTTGCAATGACACTGAGTAATGATGCCAGAAAGGAGCCACGGTGGGGGAATAAACACTAAATCCGAAACATGACAGAAATTATGTATTTTATTGCAATGACAGAAAGAGAGTAAAGCTCTTGCTCAGGTTTACCCATGAAAATTATGTTTGCCTGCACATAGGGAAAAGCTGAGCACAGTGGCTTGAGCAGTCGGGCACTGGTCTGTGTGGTGTACAGGAGTTCTGAAGTGAGCAGTCCAGGCTGACACGGTGGGATGCAGGACACTCCTATGTTTTGGGCCCACCATGCTGAGGCCAGGGAGCGATGGCCTGCACCTCTGATCTGTCCAGGCAGAAAGGACATGGGAGGCCTCAACTCCTTCTTGTGGGGCCTGGTATTTTTATTCAGGAAGGGAGGCCCTTCTCTGCAAACTTTTGCTGACATATTGCTTAGGCCACAGTGAGGTCACAAGCCTCTGGCTGGAGGGAACTGAGGACAATGGAATTGTCACTTTCCAGCCTGGAGAGTGGAGGGAAGCAGAGAGGAAGGTGGCTGGGAACAGATGCCTTGTGAGCCCAGAGCCGTATCTGCCAGACCTGGTGACAAAGATAGGCTGTGCTTTCTCAGCCATATTTTGTATCATTTGTTTTCTGTGCCAGCTGGGCTTTGGAAACACATGCACAGAAACTTTTTCTTCCTTCAGTCCCTCTTGGAATTTGCAGATGGATGCCGGGGGGAATATTTATTCTTGACCCACTGAAAGCAAAATGGATAGGAGAAGGGATGAGGTGGGGCAGGGGCCTGGTTAAATGGATCGAAGTTCACAGCTTTTTTCAGTGTCAAAGCCCCAAATCACACTTGAGCCTCTCCTCACCTTAGAATGAGCAACAGAAAACCAGGCAGCCTGTATCTATGGGAATGTTGCTTGCATCAGAGCCACCGCACCTTGCTGTGAGGGTGATCGATTTCTCGCAGCTGGAAATAGTTGCTTCCCACCACCCCCCCATCTTCCTCACTCTTTTAAATTCTCAAAACTCCATCACCCAGCCTCCCAAACTTGTTTTAATTTTTAAGAGAATTCTTTTCTACAAAAGAGGGAAACTTTCTTTCAAATGGCCCTCCACAAATTTCCCTAAAGATGATTTGATCTCTGATAGAAATATGAAAAACAGGTAACCAGATAATTGCCCTCTATCTGGCTATAAACACTTATTCATACGTTGACTTTCTGCAAGTTACAGATGCTTTTTGCTTTGTAATTACTGGCCCTGTCTATTTCCTCTGCGTGGATGCAAATCTTTCTGCCTGAGAAAGTCATTGCTTCATTAAAAAAAAAAAAAAGAAAAAGAAAAAGAAAGAAAGAAAGGATGAATGAAAAGCAAGTCGTTATTCAGTTTTTCTCTTGAAATTAGAAATTTCTTTTTGTTTTGCTTTCATTTTGTTTTTCTGCAAGATCGGTGTTCATTTAGAGAATTGTTGATTTTGTATGCAGCACTGCCCTCCCATTCCATGGTCCATATGTGTCTGTTTTTTGATGGACTTCTTTTTAAGCAGTGAGTTCCCCAATACATTTTTGGAGCCCCAAATGGAAAAAGTCATCAGAAATAGAAATCTCAGTTTGCTAGTTGGGCTTGCTTGATGGCTCTGCTGATTTCTTTCTTTCTTTTTTTTTTTTTTTGTCTTTTTTTTTTTTTTTTTTTTTTTT
>NC_045452.1:44074262-44093753 GCF_002776525.5 Piliocolobus tephrosceles
TTTTTTTTTTTTTTTTTTTTTTTTTTTTTTTTTTTTTTTTTTCCTTTTTGTGGAGAACGGGGTCTCGCTGTATTACCCAGGCAGGTCTCGAACTCCTGGGCTCAAGCTATCCTCCCGCCTCTGCCTCCCTGAGAGCTGGGATTACAGGCGTGAGCCACCGCGCCCAGCCGGCTCTGCTGATTTCAAGACTGATGCTGCTTTGCGTAAATGCGAAGTTCATGTGAAATTGATTCTAAATCAAATACTCAATGTGTTCAGTCTTGAAACATGTCCATTGGGAAGGAGAACTATGCAGCTCCAACATGTGGCAAAGATTCTACTTTTACTTTCTTTGCCAACATCCAACTTTTGCTCCTGGGCGTTCGAATATCCTCTGTAGAGACTGTGACTTCTCAAAAGAAACTTTGCTAGTCTTGGATGGAGAATGAAACAATAAGATTTGAGCAATAAATCAACTATAGCCTGAGAGCAACACCACAGAGCAGCCTCTGTCATCTCCTCTCCTGGGGAGGTACATTGGTCTTGATCAGCTCTCACAGACTTCTGAAAGAAAATGTGTAGGTTTTCATATATATGTTTTTCATTGTTAGTAGATCCTAGAGAAAGACCTAAAAAATCTTGCAGCAGTTAGCTTGCCAGATGGGGGGTATGTTAAAAAGAACAAACAGAAGTCAGAACTCTGAACACACCGCTGGGTATTCCATAGTCACATTCCATCGTGGGTGAGTTTTTGTTGTTGGGTTTTGTTTTTGTTTTCGTTTTTGTTTTTGTTTTAGATGGAGTCTAACTCTGTCACCAGGCTGGAGTGCAGTGGCCCTACCTCAGCTCACTGCAATCTCCACCTCCCGGGTTCAGCCATTCTCCTGCCTCAGCCTCCTGAGTAGCTGGGATTACAGGCAGGCACGTGCCACCACGCCCGGCCAATTTTGTATATTTAGTAGACATGGGGTTTCACTGTGTTAGCCAGGATGGTCTCAATCTCCTGACCTTGTGATCCGCCCACCTCAGCCTCCCAAAGTGCTGGGATTACAGGTGTGAGCCACTGCGCCTGGCCCATCATGGGTAAGATTTTTAAGGAAGACTAAAAATATCAGAGTGGCACTCATTACCCAAGAGAGAAGCACTTTCCCTTTTTCTGTGCACAATTTTGTAATATATGTAGCTATCAATGTTTGTTTCTTATTAATGCCCCCAGAATGTGCAAAAGATAATTTAGGTTAACTAAGATATATTGGTTTTGGTGCCATTTTTTCCAGGAGCAGTTTTAACACCAACCACAGTTGCTGCACTTTCTTACACAGCTTCTGTTTGCCCTTTGAACTCTGTGCACCGAGCCCCTCATTCCATACCATCTGCAGGCTGCATCTGGGCAGCGTCATCCAGCTCGCTAACAGTCACAGCTGAACTTGACATTCACCCACTTTGAAAGTATAGAATTCATAAAATCTGAAACCACATATGTGTATAAAACCCATGCAAGAGTGGAGAGGAACTAAAAGGAGGAGAAAAAGTAGTTCTCTTCAGGAGTGTTCTCTCTTATCTCAGCCCTTCTCATGTAACGAATGGGTGAATGGGTGAAAATGAAATTATTTAGGCATCGACAGGTAGGAACAGAAACTCAGGCTGCTATTTTATTATTATTTATTATTATTGATTCTACTGTTTCTAAAGATCAGAATGGCTTTTACTTCCGATGTTCTAGAGGAGAGGAACAACGTTAAGCAACCTTAAACAAATATTAGCACTGTGAAAGGTGCAGGGTCATATAAAGAAGTAAAAGTGCCGACAATGAAAATTCTATCCAGCTGTCAATCATTCCATATCATTACTTCATTTTTTTTTTTTTTAAGACTGTGTCTCCCATATGCTTCCCTCCAGGTTGTATTCAAAACAAAGAACTAATTGTATTACAGATGTGAATAAATCTGTTAAAAAAAATAAATGAACCATGAGACATATGAACTATAAGACATTGGTCTACATTATGCTTTGTAAGTTTTATGTGCTGTGTTATAGAGTTATATAGAGAGTTATATATATGTAGTTCTATATCGTTTCAGTTGGCATCTAAAATTATGTAACTATTTATTTGTTAAAACTATAATTACAAATATTTTTAAACTGCTAGAAAGGAAGAGCAGAATATTTGGCTGGAGTGATTTTTACACATCTCTCTACCTTAGGGCACCAGAGGGGTTCACTGGCCCAGGGTTCCACAGCTGGTTGGTGCCTGAGTCAGAATGAGAAACCAGGTCTTCTCAGCTCCTGTTACCCACAGTTTTACAGACACTGAATTTATGAGGTGGATTCCATTCAAGCATCCACATAACTAGCAGACACTTCTCCTAATCCTCCTCAATTCCCCTTTGCATTGCTCAGATACCACAATCCTTTACAGGTTAAATCCTTTCACCTTGTGAACTCATTAGGCAGGGCAATGTGTATGAATCCCCAAGTCATTAAGAACGTCCTTAGGCTGTGTTAGAAATGCAATTGCCATAGGAGTAACCGGCCCCTGCTGCCCTTTGGATGTTCTCTTACCCCAAATCCAGCACCACCTTGGTTAAGCACCTGCCATGTGCCTGCGCACCTGGCTCCTTAGGCAATGTTACAATTAACCAGGTTGGTTTTGATGAGGGTCTAGGGCAAAATCTGGATGAACACAACAGCCACTGTGCACATCCATGCAGAGGGTTCAGAGATGGCCTTGGTCAAGGCTGCCAGGCTTCAGCTCTGGAAGGAGCCCTTGGAAGTGGGAGATTTCATCTTTGTATAAAAATTGGAACCCAAACTATAATTCCCATCAGGGATATATATGCTCACATTACTCCTGATTCAAAGCTTAGAAGTGGCCTCAGGAGAAATAAAGGTCCCTCTCTCTCTCTCTCTGTGTCTCTCACACACACACATGCACACACACAGAGGCCAGCATTCAAAATTCACATGCTTAGGGAATCCATTGGGACTTCTCCCCAGGATGTGCTGAATTCAAGGAAACTTCTCTAGGTGTAGCATAAACTGCTGAAATGCTCACCATCAGCCATTTCCAGACTCTTGATCTTGCCACCTATCAGTAAATATGGTTTCACATGCCCCACTATCTATGCATGGTTATTTCCTTATAAATTATATGCTGTACTCCTGTATTGATATAATTACAGTATGTGCATTATGAAATACATCCTCCAAATAGAAATTAAAATGAAATTTTAAAAGCACTAGTTGTTTTTCCTACCCCTCCATGGGCACCCCAATTTGAATCAAAAAATTCCTAGGTACCAACAAATGTCATGTCTCTGCTCACCAGGACGTAGCTTCTCTCTGCAGACCTTTATTTCTTACCCTGGAGGCTTCAGTCCATGTTGAAGTGTAAACTCCACTCAGCTCCTGGAGGAATCATGTTTTCTTTATCACCAGGGTCATCTTCTACGAGTTGCCTTTGATAGGGAGGTCAGGAGGAAGACAGGCCTAAGCACAGGGGTGGGGTGGGGGAGCAGGAAGCCTGTGGGCTTTAGAATTGAGGAGTTGGTTTCTCCCTGTCCCCAGCATCCACCACCTGTGTGAACTTCAGCCATTTATCGAACCTCACAGAGCCCCAAGTTTCTCATCTGTAAACAAGGGGAATGAGCCCTACTTTTCATGGTTGTCAAGAGGATTTGAGATAATATGTATAAAGCAGTGGACACATAGAGGAAGTCAATATGTAAAACGTAACTCTGAAAATGCCACTGAAGGAAGGCTAGGGACAGGAAAGCTATCTCCACCAACCTCAAGAACATGGCCCCAAAGCTGTTCCAGGAACCGGGCATGTATGAAGAAAAAAAAAAAAAAAAAAAAAAAGAAATATCTGCCTCTCTCATCATGTAGCAGTGCAGAAATGATCTTGGTGCTCTTTGGCAGAAGGTTGAGTTTATGAACATTAAAACTGATAGTAATAACAACTAGCATTTATTGAGCATATGCTATGCGCAAGGCACTTGCACCATTGCAAGCATTTTCTTGCCTTACTGCATTAAAATTTTGGCACAACCCTGTGAGTAGTTGCTCTCATTATTAATCCCTCTTAATGGAGGGGAAGCGTGGCCTGCCAAGGTTGGGTGACCTGCTTGTGGTTACACTGCTGGGAAAGGTGCAGGTGGGGTCCAAACGGAGGCAGTTCCTGCAGCAGAGCCCACTGTCTGTCTGCCCGTGGAGGGGACAGGTGGGTGTTGAGAATATCTGTTTGGCACATGAGGGAGCTTAGCCTTACAGAGTGAAAGCCTTGCCAAGGCCCCATGGACGGGGGGTGACGCTGTGGGGTGGCACCAAGCTGGGGCACTGGCCACCGTCCTGGTCTGCTTTTCTGACTCTGGATGCATTTGGTGGTTTTATGGCCCCACCATTGGTATCCAGACGTCTCCTGCTGACATGTTTCTCCCGTCAGAGCTGAGAGAGATGTTCAGGTGGTTCCCAGCCAGCCCAAAAGAAACACGCCTTTAAGCCACGGGTGCTCAAACTTGTTCCCAAGATGATGGTGACACGCAGGGGTGGGGAGAAACCGCTGCTATGCCTTCTTCCTGACCGACCAGTTGTTTTCATTTATCAATCTGAGAATCCATCAGAGGTGACATCAGGGTGACGTAAATTAGGCACTTCTCATGAAAAACTTAAGGCGACACTTGCTTCCATTGTTGTACAAGGCTGACCTTGCATTTACACGGGCTTGAGAGAGCACCACCTTGAATTTTGTGTCCCAGGTGCATCTCTTGCCCTATCCCAGTCCAGGCTGTGGAACACGTGTACACAAGAAACCACAGAATGATGTGCCCAGCAGTCAGGGGCCTGCCATCTGAGTCCCTCCTTCAGGGGTGGACCACCCTAACCCTGACTGACCCTGGCCAGGGTTTTTCATGAGGCTTGCCCCAACCACTTCCCATCCACTTATTCCTGAGGTTAAAATAAAAATTGTACCCAGAAGCAGTTGTTTCAGCTGTGACAGCAAGCAGTGGCCTCAGTCACTCCTGTAAACAGGACCTCATACCACTAAGTGTCAGTGGCATAACAAGAGTTGAGATGCACACACCTACTGGTTGGCCTTTGAGAACGGCCTTTCTGCAGAGACATTTGTCATTTCAAAAAGTCCATGTCACCAATCTTCTGACATCATGACAATTCCTTTTGTCAAGTAGTTGGGGGGGGGCGGTTTCCCCTTTTTTTCCCGCTTCACCTTTATTGTATAAAGGGCATTTCTCCTCTGATTATACTACAACAAGCTACTTCTGAGTCACAGAAAGTTCCTTCCCTTTCTGGAGGGGTTCGGCGTGCTGAAGGATGCAATCATAAATGACTTGCTCCCCCAAAACCCTGCTCACAGCCAGCCATGTGAGTGCTCTGATCAATGAAAATGCAGGGGGCTGGCCAGCCTCTCACAGCTGCTGTGCAAGCATCTTAACAGGACAAATTGAAAGATGTACAAGCTAATTATTCTCCCCAGTAAAAAATAATAATAAAATAAGATCATAAAGCTCCTTAGGAAAGGAACCTGCTTTTCTTATACAGAATGTACAATTAACAGGAAAGTAAAAATTTCATGCTATAAACTAGAGATCATATTCTGGGCATCCTTGTGATTTGTTGTGCTTCTTCAGGCTTATTTAGCACTGTGTGCACACACAGCAGGCTTCGGCAGCCCAGCTGCTCCCTGCTCCCTCTTCTGTCTTCCCTCAGGGATAGTGGCCTCTACTGTCACCTTCAGACCCAACTTGGGTTCTTCCTGAGGATTCCTGGCTCCCAGACCCACAGCAGCCTCTGGGGAGGCCCAGGGTTCCTGACCCTCAACCCTCTCAGTTCAGGATCAAACATATCATTTACACGGAAGCAGTTGGAGTTGTTTTAAACAGCCACTTCACATCTCTCTATTCCTCTTTTCAATCACAACCACGTGACCTGAAGGAGCAGAAAGTAGAGAGAGACCTGCAATGAGCCTGGACATCCCCCACCTGTGCCCCACATGGGTTCTCAGTCTGGAGTCCACGTCAAACAAGAGGGAGAGGGAGGAACCCCCGTGCCGTCCCGTGTCCTCCACACTGTTTTCGTGAACAATTCTGGCTGACCTCCTAAAGTTATGAGATGATTCCATTTCACTGTGGCTTATGAATAATGAGAACAAATAACATTCACTTGCAGTGGTGTCAGGCACGCTGCCTCCATCGTCTCTTTTAATCTAAAACCTTACGATAGTGGCACAGTTGCTAATTCCCACTGGCTAAAAATCAAAAATAAAATGAAGCAAAAACCAGGTTACAAAAGCAGCCCGGGCCACGCGGCTTGTAGGAGGCAGAACCCGGCTGGAGTCCAGATTCTCTTTGGCTTTCCAGCTCCCATCTGGCCTCTCTGTGATGTGATGGAGTAGGGGGAGGGGAGTTTTACAGGTGCAGCCTGTGCGGTCTGAGAGCCTGTGTTCAAATGCCAGCTCTGTCCTTCCCCACTGAGTCACCTTGAACAGGCTACTCATCCTTTCTGTTCCTCCCTTTCCTCATCTATACAGTGTGACGATGATGATTACCCGTGTGGTTCTTGCGAACACTGAATCAGACATACACAGAATGCTGTCTGATACATGGTCGCTATCATCATGGGCTTTTCCTTTCTACCCTGATTTGCATTTTAAATTAGACACTATTTGACTGGATTTTCCCATTTTCTTCCTTACGCACTACGCAAACCAAATCTAACAAGTGAACTCCAAGTGTGTCATCTGAGTGAGTGCACGTGGTCACTAATGCATCCTTGTACATTGGATCTGTTCACTCTGGCAGCAAACGGCTGAAGCTGGAGATGAGGTGGGGAGTATAACAGGAACAGACTCAGGCTGACTGGGGGTCTCGGCCCTGGTCGATGTGCCATTGTACCCTGATCTTCCTCCTGTACATCTCTCTGGTAAAATGAGAGAGCTAGTGGCTGAGCTTACTCAGCTGCCATGTTCAAGGTAAAAGGCATCACGCAGGCTGAGGATCTGGCCTCTGCTCGCGGGGTTTCCTGACTTCGCCACAGTTGACATTTGCAACCAAATCATTCTCTGTTGAGGGGACTGCCCTGTGTGCTGTAGGTGGCTAAGCAGCATCCCTGACCCACACCCACTAGACACTAGTGACAACCCTTCCCTCCTCATGTTGCCACAACCAAATGTATCTCCAGACATTGCCAGATGACCCCTGAGGCGTAAAATCTGGAGTGTTTTTTGGAGAACCACAGCTCCAGAAAGACCTTAGAAACCAATGTATTTTTGCTGCTTCCCACAAATAAATGATGTGGCAGGTTTGACCATCTTTAGCACGTTTGCCTCACACACACCTAATTTGACCTCTACCCGACCCCAGCCCCCTATTGCTGGCTACAGATGTCCACAAAAACTGATAGTGTGCCAGGGCATGAAATTAAGACCATCAGCCATGTCCCCAAAGCAAAGAGCAGAGAAGAAAAGGCAGCCATGACTCTGGCCTGCTGGTGCAACAAAGGCTTGCTATCTCTGTTATCTACACAGTGGAGATAATTACTCTCCCTAATTTTACAGACTGATGACTGGGCTATAGAGTGGCCAGGTAATTCATCCAAGGTCACACAGCTGGGAAATGGCAGGGCTGCACTCAGTCCTAGTCTGGTTTTGAAGTCTGGGTGCCTGACCAATAAGCTGTGCATTTTTCAAGAGAAGGCCTTCTAGAGAGGATGTGACTTTGGTACTCTTATCCTGTGAAACAAACTTAAAATGAGTTATCTTGGTCTCTAGTTATAGATGTCATAGGAAGTAGGACAATGATTTGGTAATCAAAGAGCCCTTAACTCTTTTAAAATTATTGTCAGTACATAGTGCTGTAATTCTGAGTCCTCCCAGTACCTGATTTTGAATAACTCATTTTCCTTCTCCTTTCCTAGTGGGGATCATCAGTATTTCTTTGATGACTTTAAAAATCTAGGAGGAAAGTAACCTACAAGACAAGATAATGATAGATTTCAAGGACCTATAAATAATACATTTAGTCAAAAGTTTCAGAAATCCCAATGCATATTTAGTTTCATTTTTCTATGTGTTATTTTCAAATCCTCTCTGGGAGGTCACTTCTCCATGCTTATTTGAACAACTTGAATTTCTCCCGAAATTTCTGGTAGTAGTCATTAAAGGCAGCTGACAAGGCTGCTGTTCAGCAAGAGAAGTCATTGCACAGGTTATGAGAGTTGGGATACGTGTCTGCATGAGGTGTTAGAGGGACAGAGAATAGGAATCCCACATCCCCATCACAGACATGGATGGACACACTCCATCCACGTTTGCTCCCTGAAGCAGTAGTACTTCCAGGCTGACACTCTGATGACCATGTCTTCTAGGATGCCCATTGGGAGATCATGCAAAGGATCACATTCTTCTTCTTGCTCTGGTTTATTTGGTTTATGTGTCCATGAAAGCTTTTACCAAAACTTAATTCCAGCTTTTCTGTTTATGAGTGTATTCTTTCAGAGACTCTGAGCAATTTGAGAGATGGCCCATATGTCACTTACCTCTCCAAACACAGAAACTGGCAGATTTTGGGCACCCAAGAAATGTTAGATGGATAGATGAATGGGCAAATGCATGGATGGACAGATAGATGAATGAATGAATGAATGAATGAATGAATGAATGAATGAATGAGTCAGCAGATGGAGAGATGGACAAATTGATGGATAGATAGAAGGATGAATGGAAATGAATGGATGGACAGACAGGTAGTTGAATGAATGGATAGATAGATGGATGGATGAATGATAGAGGGAGGGAGGGAGGGAGGGAGGGAGGGAGGGAGGGAGGGAGGGATGGATGGATGGATGGATGGGATGGATGGATGGATGGATAGACAAATAGATAGATGGACCAATGGATGGATGGAGCTTCACCAGTCCTGTGCTTATGGCTTGCTTACGTGTAAAAACCCCAGTGGGTACAAGCGGAAGAGGCCACATTGCTCTCCTCTCACATACAATCACAGCAGGAAGCAAGTAACTGGGATTTCCACCCAAACTTGGTTCCCCTTAACTCCTGTGATCAGCTAAGGGTAAGAAGCTGTATGTGGGAGTATCAGAGCAGAGAGGAGCAGGCAACATGGAGCTGGTTCCAGTTCTGTCCAAAGGGTGCCAGGCTGGAAGTCATGTAGGTGTCCCTTATGGGAAGCTGGATGAGGGTGCAAGAAGCATGTGAGAAACACCACAGTCAAGGGACTTCTTACTGCCCATGAGCTGATTGGCTCATGCTTTAAATTGAATACCTGTGTGGAAAACAAATGTCCATGACCAAGAGGATTCATAGTCACGGGACTGATCATAAAGTCTGGTCCATTTCCCACTGGGTTACTTATAGGACATCAATCAAAGAACAGAAAGGATGCCCTCTTTTCCACTTTATCAGCTTCAATAGACTTTCTTAATGGAAAATCTCAACTCCTATTTTTCCTCTTCAAAAAAGGTAACTAGTGGGATAACAGAAGAGGTTTGGTAAATAACTTACAGTAGATTTCATTCAGTTCTAAGTCTCACCTATTTCAATGACACTTCAGGAAACTGAGTGAGGGCACGGACTGTCCCACTTATCCAGCTTTGTTCTCAGTAGAGTTTCTCCATATCTTTCTATTTAGGGGAAAATCTCCTTCAGTGAAATGTTTAGAGGTGATATGACGTATGTGTGTGTATTCCTTTTCCATTTCAAGGCTGCTGGCATCTGTCAAACAATCTGTAAGTGCTGGTGCTCCTGATCACCCCTGATCATTCCCCAAAAGCCCCTCTGTACCCAAATGCTTCTCAGCCAGGCTTGGCCCCCAGTCACTTAGAAGCACCATCTGTGCCCATAGCCACATCCACATCTAAGACAGATTCCATCTGTGTTGAGGTTCATTCTCTGTTCCATTCAGGAATGTTCCTCCCATTCAGGAATGATCCTCCACCCAAATAATAACTTATTTTTTAAAAATATTTTCATGGACAGATAAAAGTGGTAGGTACTTTTAATGTACAGCCTTTTTAGATTTAATTTTTTAGGATTCCACATATAAATAAGACGATGCAGTGCTTGTCCTTCTGTGCCTGGCTTATTTTATTTAGTGTAATGTACTCCAAGTTCATCCATGTTGCTGCAAATGATGGTTTCTATCTTTTTTAAGGCTGAATAGGACTCCATTGTGTATATGTTCATCACAATTTCTTTATTCAATCATCTGTCAATGGACACTTTGGCTGATTCTTTATCTTGGCTATTATGAATAGTGCCACCATGAACATGACAATGCAGATATCTCTTCGACATACTCACTTCATTTCCTTTGGATATATACCAAGAAATAAGATTTCTGGATCATAGGGTAGTTCTATTTTTAATTTTGGGGGAAACCTCCATACAGGTTTCCATAATGGCTGTACTATTTTACATTCCCACCAAGAGAGCTCCCTTTCTCTGCAACCTCACGAATACTTGTTATCTTTTGACCTTTTTTTGAGACGGAGTTTCACTCTTGTTGCCCAGGCTGGAGAGCAATGGCACGATCTTGGCTCACTGCAACCTCCACCTCCTAGGTTCAAGCGATTCTCCTGCCTCAGCCTCCGGAGTAGCTGGGATTACAGGTGTGCGCCACCATGCCGAGCTAATTTTGTATTTTTAGTAGAGACGCAGTCTCTCCATGTTGATCAGGCTGGTCTTGAACTCCTGACCTCAGGTGATCTGCCTGCCACGGCCTCCCAAAGTGCTGGGATTAAAGACATGAGCCACCGCACCTGGCCATCTCTTGACTTTTTGAGAAAAGCTTTCCTAACAGGTGTGAGGTGATAGCTTACTGTGGTTTTAATTTGTATGATAAGGAGTGATGTTGAGTTTTTTTTATACTTACTGGTCATGTGTGCACCTTCTTCTGAGAAATGTTTTTTTCAAGTCCTCTGCCCAGTTTTTAAATCACGTTATTTGTTTTCTTTCTGTTGAGTTGTTTGAGTTCTTTATGTAGTTTGGCAATTAATACCTTATCAAATGCTATGATTTGCCAGTATTCTTTCCCGTTCTGTAGGTTGTGTCTTTATTCTGTTGAATGTTTCCTTTTCTGTGCATAAGCTTTTTATTTTGAAACAATCCCACTTGTCTACTGTTGTTTTTGTTGTGTATGCTTTGAGATCATATTCAAAACAATCTTTGCCCAGACCAATGGCAAGAAGCTTCTGCCCTATGTTTTCTTCCAGTAGTTTTATAGTTTCAGGTTTTAGGTTTAAGTCTTTAATCCATTTTGAGCTGATTTTATGCCCTCTTATCTCTGCAATTTTTATACTTTTCTTTGAGATTTTATCTCCTGGTTTCATTTCCCATGGGTCTATTTAGTCAATCTCCTTTTTCATTTATTTAGACCATATTTATTGATCTTGCCAGTTTAGTTTTTCCTCACTACTTTTCTCTTCTTCTCCATGCTTGTCACCTTGAAATATCTTATACCAGTGGTTTTTTTTTTTTTTTTTTTTTTTGAGACAGAGTCTTGCTCTGTCGCCCAGACTGCAGTGCAGTGGCGAGATCTTGGCTCACTGCAAGCTCTGCCTCCCGGGTTCACGCCATTCTCCTGCCTCACCCTCCCGAGTAGCTGGGACTACAGGCACCCGCCACCTCGCCCGGCTAGTTTTTTGTATTTTTAGTAGAGACGGGGTTTCACCGTGTTAGCCAGGATGGTCTCGATCTTCTGACCTTGTGATCTGCCCGCCTCAGCCTCCCAAAGTGCTGGGATTACAGGCGAGAGCCACCGCGCCCGGCCTCACCAGTGGTTTTAACTGGAAGGAGGAGGCAGTGTGAGGAGTAAGGGGGTCATTTGGCACAGTCTGGAGACATTTCTAGTTGTCACAACTCAGGGGGTAGAGGGGACTGTACTAGCATCCAGTAGGCAGATGCTAAAGATGCTACCAAACAGCCCACAATGCACAGAACGGAAATGTGATCGTGACGAGGTTGACAAATCCAACCTTGTACTATCACCAGGATCGTGGTTGTAGAGATGTGTTTCTGTCTTTCTACTTTTGGTGTTTTACTTTCTGGAAAGTGCCCCCCACCGCCTGCCACCACCACCAACAGCCAAAAAAATGGGAAAGCAATTGTGCAGGTCTTCAGAGCAGAACGCAAGTACATGTCAAATAGGAGACAGAGCATCTGAAGGGCCTGAGAAGCTAAGGTGGCCATAATCACTTGGGGATCTTCAAGGCCTTTCATGGTCCGGTATCTATGATGGGTAACTTAGCATGATAAAAGGGGGTACTAATTGCTGTATCATTCGAAGGGGGAAGCTATCACCTTAAACCTATGGTATGAAGACTCTCTAAGGATTTTGAGTGTCAGAGGAAAAGGAAGAAGACTGACAGAGCACAAGAGAACCCAGCCTAAAGAGTCAGGGCTGGAGATAGGCCTACCATATCACAGGTTAGAGGTTGAGGAGAGGAGAGTAGGACTTGCCAGAGTCCTAGAAGCAGAGTTGGGGGCACCACTGAAGTGGTGAGGAGGGTGCCAGGTGACCAATAGAAATATGCCTGAAGCCCAAGAGGGAAGAAATTCCTACAGAGGTCAAAGGATCCCCTTAAGAGAGAAGCTAAGCACTAGGACCAGCAAGCTGGACCAGGAAGAGCAGTAGGCCTGTGATTGGGATGGTAGTGAAGGTGCCTGAGGCAGGGAATGGCTAGGAACACTAGGAAGCATTTCTCCAAAAAGAAACCTTGCCAAGGGCTGGGTCCTTGTAGGTTGCCAGCACCAACTGTGTGCCAGGCTCTCTCAGGTGGTCTCCATTCCTA
Source organism: Piliocolobus tephrosceles (assembly GCF_002776525.5). Lineage (NCBI taxonomy): Eukaryota > Metazoa > Chordata > Mammalia > Primates > Cercopithecidae > Piliocolobus > Piliocolobus tephrosceles. The sequence goes on from NC_045452.1 coordinate 44,087,064, forward strand.
CCCCACCCACCTGCCCAGTGCCTTAGAAGCCAACATTGTTATGCTGATTCTGTTAATGAAAACAATAAGGCTCAGGCTCAGAGTTTAGATAACAAAAAATTTGAAGCTCAGAAAGGCTAAGCAAGAAAACCAAGGTGACATGGCCAATGATGCTAGCTGTGTCAGGATCAGAACTGAGGTGTATTGACTGCTTTCCATTAAACCATGTTTAGCTAACTTACTAGTATACTACCGTTCTTTCAGTCTGCTTCATTATATGTAATACACTTGAAATTTCCTTTAACTTGAGCTGAGAGCTGGGCATTTGAGTTGACAACCCATCAGGCAGAAAGGAAGAAGGGAAGCCAGCCGGAGCGGAGAGAAGCCACCAAGAGCTCCATCACTAGGCAGTGACAGTGAAGGGCAAGCATCCATCGTCTGGTTCAGAGGTTTGGTGACCTCAATTTCAAGTGGAAAATTAACTATATTAAACAAAAAGGAACCCCCTCTCCAATTCACACTGCAGACAGATGAGCGGGGGGTCTACGTTCCCTTTTTCCCACTTCCTCTGTGTCTTTGATGACCGTATAACCAGATTCTCATGACACTCTCACCACTACCCCATTTCCCTTCCCAGCTTCTTCTGATCCTAGACCCATAGAGAGTGTCCCTGCTTAATAACACTCTGTAAAACATGTTGGTGATAGAGAAGCCATCGGTAAATTTACTGAATGATCCATGTGGACATGACACTGTGTTAGAAAGTAGTCTTGAACATAAAGATGATACAGTACGAAATGGTTTCAGAGAACTCACTGTCTGGTCAAGGAGGCAAAGCCTAAGCATGAGAAATATTCAGTCAACAAAATGAGAATCGAGTAGACTATCATCAATACCACAGCAGTGGTGGACCAGGAAAGTAACTGCTTGCTGAATGGGAAGCCGTGATCTGAAGAGGGTTCGGAGAGGAAGATGGAAGTCATTTTATTCCAGGGCTGGGGAAGACAAAGGAGAAGAAATGAATGAGGCAGCCAGGTGGCTCCAGGAATGCCCGGGGCAGTAAAGAAATCACTGAGGCTCGCCTGTGAACAGCAAAATTGAAGTCAGGTCTTTGAACGCTGCAGTGAGAAGGCTGGACCTAAACCGGCAGACCAGGGACTCCTAAACTTGGCAGTACGTGAGAATCCTCAAAGTGTTTGTTAAAATGTAGGTTCCTGGCACCTACCCTGAGAAACCATGATGAGTCAGGCAGAGAGGCCCAAGAATCTGCATCTTAATAGCCCTGGAGTCCCAGCCATACTTTGAGAACCTTTCTGTAACAGGAAGTCTTTGACTGGTTTTGATGAAGTCTAAATGAAATCTTCAGGAAACTTCAGGCCTAAGCAAAACTGAGCAGAACCTATTTTTACAGCTGACAACTAGCACTGCCTCTGGAGGGACCTCTGTGTTCTAGCTACTGTCTGGAGATTTTATTCACATACCATGGATTTCTTAGTCTCTCAGTTCTCAGATACTATTACTAATTAAACATGACTCAAAAACATGCATTTTTAAATGTAGGCCACAAGGTCTTAAAGCCAGTCTGAGATAACATTGGGTCTAGAATATTCAAATATGGGCTCCAGATTCTGTACCATTACACAAAACTATCCAACTTCTGAAAAATGTGGACACGTGTGAGTTCTACCTGCAAGTTGCAAATGTTTCATTGATAGGAAAGAACCTGTGGTTGGGCTGGGGTTTTTGTGTGTGTGTTTACATTTATTTGCCACATCTCACCCTTCCTCCCCCATCTCTTGGCTCAGAACCTAACCTAAACTCTCCTGAATCCCCAAGGCCACTCCCAGCTGGGATTTTTTAAATACCTTAACCATTTCAAACTTTCCTTCCCTTTGGAACCTAAAGGAATTTCATTTTCCATTTTCCATTAGCAAGGTGGCTCCTGTTAAACCAGGGCCTCAGGAATAAATACATCTTGGTTTAGATATTTGCACATCTATTAGGTTTTACTCTAAAGCGGACTGTCCCGACGCCTTGCTATTCACAGTGTGGCCTTTGGACTGGCAGCATCACCACCACCTGGGAACTTGTTAGAAGTGCAGAATCTCAGGCCCCAGCCCAAACCTGCTGAATCATCGTCCCCATTTGCTCAAGAGCCGCGTGATTTGCCTGATTTTCATACACATTAAAGTTTAAGGAGCCCTGTCCTAAATCTCCCGCCTCCAAGCTGTCCCCGAAATGCTGGCCTCTCTGCCTCAGAACGCTTGCATAGATGGGGCAGTGGAATCAGTTTCATGTGAGGGTAGGGTGCGGGCTTCACCCTCTCCCGTCGCCCCCTGCCCCTCCACCCTGCCCTTCTTGATGCTGTCCCAGCGGCTGCACCTGCAGAGTTTTCACTTCTCTGGGAAGCCTCTTGACACAGACCCCGGTCCTTGCCTCTAGGGTGGGGCCGCTCTACCTCTTTTCTTTCAAAGAGCCTGGGATGCTGACAGCCTCAGATGGAGGCATCCTGTTTGTCGAAAAATAAACCGGCAGTTAAAGCAGGGTTGCGAGAGCGAGAAAACCACAGGCCTGCGCGCCGCTGATAACGCGCAGGCAGGCAGCTTTTGCAGAAGTTCCGTCGCTGCGGCGCGCTGCGCACCAGAGCTGCGCCACCGCCTCCCTTCCTGTCTGGGCCGCTCGCGTCCCCGCCGTTTCTGGCTGTTGCTTTTGCGTCGCTCTTTCAGTTACTTCGCCCATTGCTTTTTCTAAAGGATCCCCTTGCTGCTGCGCCATGAGGGACGACGGATCCACCAACTCCCCGGGCGGATGCGCGCAGACCCTGGACCCATAGGGGGCCAAAATTTACGAGCTGTCATGAAAATGACACCGTTTAAGAGAAGTTGAAGTTGCTTTCTCTTCTGCAGTATGTAATGCTTTGACCTGGTTAAAAAATAAATTAATTAATTAAAAAAAAAAAAAGAAGAAATACAGAAAGAATACATCCTCATGAGGCCTGTAATGCCCAAATGAAAAGGGAGCCCAAAGTCCAATACCCAGATTGCTTTTATTCTTGGAGCGAGTTGACCTGGCCTGATTCTATGCGGTGAATAACTAATTATCAATCTTCCCCTTTTGAGGGGTATTAAAGACTCTTTCCCCATTTGCCTGTTATCAGATAAGCTATGCAGATGAGAAGTCAGTGGGTAACCACAGGTACAACCACAATATTCACTGGAAACCAAAAGATTTGACCCCCCGAGGTAAAGAATATACTTGAAAATAAACCTGAAAATAGTTTTGCAGGAGCCGAAAAACTCAGTGTTCCCGAATCAGTAATACAAACTTCTCTGAGCATTAAAAAGTACAAACACCCCTAAAAAGGACATCTTGAGTAACAGAAAATGATGCCTACTGGGGTTGATTGAGTCCCTTTGGAAGAGACCCCTGTACTATGGCGCACCATAGTCTTCATCATTGTTGGGGCCTCTGCAGTTGTTCCAGCTACCCAGTGTTTTTTTTTGTTTGTTTGTTTTTGTTTTTGTTTTTGGTTATTCTTCATGTCCAAAAACATAGAGTAGAAACAGGCCATACTCATTCCTTAATCTTCCTGTGTTCACACTGAGTAAGCACCCTAGATGAGTAAGAATCTACCTTATTTTTAAGAAGTTGCAGAGAACCATACGATTTTCCCTTTTCTTCCCCTACAAACGTCCTCAGGTTGGCTAACTTTCCTATTGAGCAATTCCTCGCGGCAATCACTCCGCACACCTCTCATCTGAAAGGCTGTCTGCCCATTCCTATGAGCTTTTCTTCCTCTGTCTCATGGCCTCACTCCTAATTATTCATGTTCTCCTGCTGAAGGCTCCTTGACCTAAATATAGAGAGACCCATATATTTGGCTACTTATGTAGAGACCCTAATAATGAATAACGCAACTTTATGATGACATAAAGGAGTGAAAACTCAGGCCAAAGAAAGTTTAATTCTTAGGGAAGGAGGAGAGGGCTGCCCAGGGATAGCATGTGCTGGGTGTTAATAGCCACGGGCATAGCCTGTTGGGGAAATTGGCTCTCTCTTGAGTCTGGTGTAGGGCATGGGAACGTCTCAGGGAGGAGCGGATAGGATGCTGCTCAGGTTGAATAGGGCTGGACCGTGAGAGCTTTGAATGCACTTAAGAAGGAACTTTCTTCAGTGGACCAGGGCCAGGCCAGATTGATGAATGATCGATTCCTATTATTTACCTTGAGGTCCTCATGGGGACATTTTAAATGGACTTCTTTCTCATTTATAAACTGTCATAAACAAATGACTAAAAGATGTCTAAGTGGTGGCTAGAAAATAATAAACCTCATTTTAGCCATATATTTCAGAATTTACACATCTGTTATTGTAGCGTCCTTCAAAGTCATCCCGTGGGAGGGAGAGGGAGCACCATTCTAACAGCACCATTATTACTTTAAACATCTTCGGATCTGCTTTTTTAAAATGACTTTCAGAGTTAGTGTATTGGCTAAACAAGTAAATCCTCCTTACTTTTAAATCACACCTCATTTTTGAACAAGACAGATGTTGTCAAGCTTCCTTGATCACCTTATTTGTCAACAGTCTTGATCTTAAATGGCTTCTGGCTGCTTCTAAAAATCAGACCCATCACTTATATTCCAGACACTGCGGTTATTCTAAAGCATATGCATCACTGTATGAATTCCAACTGGATGCTGAGAATTTCATCATCACTAGAAAAGAATGTCAAGTTGCAAAGTGACTAGGTTGGAAGAGGCAGTATTAACTACAATATCTTAGGTATGTGTTTAAAAAGTCATCTCCAACTTACAGTCACACCTAGTTAAAAAGAAAAAAAAAAAAAAACCTGGTGCTGTCATAATGTAGTACTTTCAGGGCAGGCACCTAACTATATAACTGATCCTCACTTTCTGAGAAGTTAAAAGGATAGGATGCAGAAAGCGAGTTAAAAGTCAGTGAAGCCCTTTGGAGAATGCCCGAAGATCTACTTTTACCACAGACATGCTCTGATTATTAATAGCACACAGATAAAGACATTGTATTGTATTAGGGTATTGGTTAGGTTGCTATGATAGAGAGACTGCAAATTATCAGGGCTTAAGCAAGATAGAAGTGTGTTTCTCTCTCTTGTAGAAGTCTCAGTAGATTGGCATGGCATCTTCACAAAGAACCATGTTTCTTCTACCCTGATGGGCTGCCTTCTGCAATGACTGGCATTTATCTCATGGCTCAAAATGGCTGCTCCAGCCCCCAACATCACATCCACATTCCAGCCAGCAGCAAGAGAGAATATGGAAGGAGAAGATACACTCCTTCCCTTGAAGAGCAGGATCTGAAATTTGCCCAGACACTCCTGCTGACAAATCATTGACCAGAACGTAAAGAAACATATGGAGGCATCTAGCTGTAAAGTAGGCTAGGAAATACCAACTTTTGCTGTGCAGATATGTGCCAGGCTAAATATTTGTTTATTGATTTGTATTTATTTAATATGTTGATATATATTTACAATTAGTATAAATATAGTACATATGTAAACTATATAAATATAATATATAGTAATTTAATACATGCATATGATAAAATATATTTAATATTTAATTTATGTATTTATTTTTACCTAAACCTCCTGGTACCCACAGATGCTCTCCTTATTCTCACTTTCATCCCTCCTCAATTGAGCCATCACCCCTGTGAATCAGGCAATGTTGACTAGATTCCTGTGCCCCCCCTTTCTTTCCCCACATTCAGGCTCCAGTCCTGTCTTTATCCAGATTCATTTACAGCTAGAGACTAGCCAGGAGAGAAAGCAAACCACTGGCCTCAACTGGGCAGGGCTGGAGCCCAAAGTGCAGGGAAGCCCTGCCCTGCCCTGCTAACCCCGCAGGTCAACTTGAACCACCTGAGTGCCTGTGTGGCCTCTCTGCTAGGGAGGAGACAGTCATCGCCAGCCCAGCCCCCTGCCATGAGCTGCAGCCTCAGCCTGATCCACCCACCTGCCTGGGACAGGGAGAGAGTGACAGAGGAGAAGGGAAATGCTTGCAGGTGAAAATCTGCCTGCTCTTCCTGCAGCAGTGACATGTGGGCTTCGAGTAGTTTCTGTTTGCATCATCTCACAAGGCTTGATTGCTAATTTTCAGGAGTCTTGCAGGCTGGCAGTTAAGCAAAGACATTATACAAAATTAAATTATGCAAAGTTAAGAGTTAAACAAAGGCCAGGTGTGGTGGCTCACACCTGTAATCCCAGCACTTCGGGAGGCCGAGGTGGGCTGGTCACTTGAACCCAGGAGTTTGAGACCAGACTCGACAACATGGCAAAACCCTGTCTCTATTAAAAAAAAAAACACAAAAATTTTCCAGGCGTGGTGGTATACGCCTGTAGTCCTAGCTACTGAAGAGGCTGAGGCTGGAAGATCGCTGGCCCTGGAGGCTGAGGCTGCAGTGAGCCGTCATCATGCTACTGTACTCCCGTCTGGGCAACAGAGCAAGACCTCGTCTCAAAAAAAAAGGTCAGGCCGGGCGCGGTGGCTCAAGCCTGTAATCCCAGCACTTTGGGAGGCCGAGACAGGCGGATCACAAGGTCAGGAGATCGAGACCATCCTGGCTAACACGGTGAAACCCCGTCTCTACTAAAATACAAAAAATTAGCCGGGCGTGTTGGCGGGCGCCTGTAGTCCCAGCTACTCCGGAGGCTGAGGCAGGAGA
>NC_045452.1:44094153-44123423 GCF_002776525.5 Piliocolobus tephrosceles
CAAAAAAAAAAAAAAAAAAAAAAAAAAAAAAAAGGTCAAAAACACTAAACAATCATCTCTGCCTTATTATTATTATCATTGAGAGGGAGTCTCATTCTTGTTGCCCAGGCTGGAGTGCAGTGGCGCGATCTCGGCTCACTGCAACCTCCGCCTCCTGGTTCAAGCAATTCTCCTGCCTCAGCTTCCTGAGTAGCTGGGATTATGGGCACTCGCCACCACACCCGACTAATTTTTGTACTTTTAGTAGAAATGGGATATCACCATGTTGGCCGGGCTGGTCTCGAACTCCTGACCTCAGGTGATCCGCCTGCCTCGGCCTCCCAAAGTGCTGACATTACAGGCGTGAACTACCACGCCCAGCCCCTGCCTTACTATTTTACTGCAGTTTATAAAGATCTATATGCACTTGGGAGTATTTGTCTCTTATCTTTAAATGGTGGAAATGCTCTATCATAGGGTGTTGCTGTGATAGGAACTATAATGATCAGCAGTGATTGCTAAAATCTGCAAATATTATAACTCAAGGCTGTTTATCCTGAAGAGCTGATTGTTAAACGTTCCCAGCTCCTGCTGGTTTAGGGATAGGAGATTACTGATACCAGACACCCTTTAGGCTCTCCTGCCGGGGGCAGGCTAGAAAACCAGTGGGCTCCATCAAGAGTAAGACCAAAAAGGAACCGCTCTTTACCCCCCAGCCTATCTCTCAACATGCCCTTGCCTACACACACCTGGTGTAGACACTTCCACTTTCTTTCTTCTGTTCAAAGGTAAGCCACATTCCTTTGCCCGGTGCTGCTGGTAAACCACAGAACCGCCAATCAGCTCCTTCAAGACTATTGTCTACACCCTCTCTCAGCTACCCGTTAGCCCGTGTTCAGTCTGGAGGGGACAATGATCCCCAGCAAACTGCTTCTGAAGCTTGAGTTGACTGTTTCACAATATAAACACATATATTTCACGTTGGTATGCGTCTTGGGGATCATTCTCGCCTGCACCTGGAGTTCTTGTCAGTCTCTTAAACGGGAACTCCTACCCTTTTGGAAGCACTGAGAGAATGGCTCTGAGCTTCTTTCTGCCTCTGCCTTCTTCTGTCTTATGAGAGGAGAGGCACATCCAATGGGAGAGATTGGGAGAGGCCTTCTGGGGACAGCCTGCCTGATACGGTGCATTCTCCTCTGCCTCTGTCTCTCTGGATGAGGCCTGAGGCAGGATCTGCTCCCACCCCAACTATGCCCTGATCTCAGGGCTCAGCAGAGATGAGGCCAGAGCAGGCCCCTGTGGCTGGCTGGGTGGGTCCCTGCAGGTACTTCTCCTGGTCCACACTCAGATAGAGACTGGAAGAAACCCCAGATGGGCTCCGTCTCCAACTCAACTCCAAGCAAAATGCTGATATTTACTTCTTCATTTGATTTCAGGGTTTTCTCAGTTGCTTCAGAGCTTGACATGGGGAAGATAGTAATGTTTAGCTCAGTGTATTTATATATTATGTGTGTGTGCACACACATAGTGCCCATAGTGTATTTAAGTTACTATGTTTGGAGCTTCTGTCATTATTGCTTATTACACAAACAGCACACAGAAAAATTTTCCCTGATAGAGAAAAGAAATCAGCACCTAGAAAGTTAAGACCATGTATTTAGTTAGTTCATCAACACTTAGACAGTGCTTGCTATGTGTGCCAGAAATTGTTCTAGGTGCTTTGCAGATCGTAACTCATGTAATCCTCAGAACAATCTTTACGCAGCAGCTATTTGCCCCATTTTGCAGATGAGAAACTGAGGCACAGATTGGTGCACAGGGTTACAGGGCCTTACTCAGACTTTCTGGCTCCATGGTTCAATGTTACTTTGCCAGTCGTGGGGAATTAGCATACTCCAAAACCGAGGGACGGAGTACCCACCTGGTGGGCACTGCCAAGATGGAATTTTCTCTTAAGACTAAAGCTACACATGTTATTGTCTCCCCAAAGTCATTACCCAAGTGCCTCAGCCAGCCAGCCTGAAGGTCAGCGGGAATGATAGGAAGCCCCAGATTCTTTGTGGGGGCCTCATTCCCCTTCTGAAAGGCTGCTGACAAGGACTTAGGCCAGAACGTTCCATAAGTCCCCATAGAAGCAAAGTGCACTTTGAAAGGTGGTAAATACATTTTATAAATGAGTCACTATTTAAGGGCATTAAGCAACCCACCGGCTTCATTTATTTAATGATTTAGGGGTTTTCTAGTCAAGATTCTCACTTGCATGTCAGCCTAGACCACAGAGAATCAGTCCTGGCTTAAATCTAAAACTGAGCTGGATGATGAAGCAAGAGGAGGAAGTCGATGCAGCAGCCAGGTGACGTTGGCAGCTTCCTCTTCCCCATCCTTGAGGGGACAGTGACTAAGAAAGCACCTGGACCAGTGCTCATGGGTGCTCATTGAAATTCTTTTGCATACGCCAAAACGTTTTGGGTCTCATTGCCTTCTACTTTATCCTCCCAGATCTCACCTCCGCTTGCTTTGCCTTCTCGATAAAAAGCTTCAGGAACAGCCCCAAAGGCCCCAGAAATTAAAACTAATTACATCTGTCTTCAGGAGCCACTTTCTCCATGAGGGCGATCAAACCCAAACACAGAAGCACTGTGTTTTCTACCCATGGGCCACAGCAGCCCAGGATTCATCTCTGCTCCATTAAAAGCATGATGCTGTGATGAAAAATGCTCAAGGGATCATTTCTTTTGTTTATTACCAGGTCCTCTGGAAAGTAAGGTTGGGGAGGAACTAATGAAAACTTTCTATAAAGAAGGGGAACATTTATGCTATTTCTGTTTAACAAAAAATCTAATTGCAACTCTTAAAGATTTAGAAAACAATACTTTTTCAGTTTTCTCTATTGCAATATATACAGTATTAAATCATTTTGACTTGTGTTGCTGTTTTCCATGTTTGAAATATCTGGAATTGGGAAACCCTAGGACCCAAGATGAATCCTGGTCCACCTAAGACTACGTAAACAGCCCATTATCTGCTTCCCCGTTACCAAATTTGTCATGAAATTGACAGTTTCCTGATAAGGCTTTCTATTTCTACAACAAAGCAGCCCTTCGCTAAAATCTCCTGGGTACAGGAGAAAGTTGAAGCCATGTGCACTGATCAGCACGCGATTTTCCCAGCAAGTAGCTGTGTGGAAAGGGCAGTGCTAATTGTCCCCTTGTTCTGGCATGGACTTGGCTTCTGCTGGTTTGGGTTTATGATTAACTAGGCAGAAGGCTGACTGCAGTTGTCAATCCCTTCTCTGAAAGGTTGTTTGCATAGATCTTATTCAGCTTTCTGGGGTGTGTGGGTATAATCCTGTATGAGGTGCAGAGGCTCAAGGGCTCAAGGACATTTGCCACATTTTCTTGCTGTGATTCCAGAATGCTTTGTCCGAATATAGATAATGATTGAATTATTTTAATTTTTTAAGCATTAGCATTTTCTATGAGGTTGTTGCTAACTTGCTCAGTGCATTATGCCAGGCCTCTTACAGACGTAAAAGAGAGCTATGTATCTTTGTCTCCCAGCAGTTTGAGGACAGAAGACATATACATATATGGAATAGGTGGGTAGAATCCTAAAGCTGCACAGCACTAAGCAGGGCATGCAGTAATACCATAGCCATTCAGACGACTGGAAGGCTAGAAGGTGTGTGGAGCCATTACAGAAGCCTCAGGCCAACTCAGGATTTTGCCATTAAAGGAGAACAGGGAACGGTATCCAGGAGAAGAAAGCAGCACCTGTAAGGCAGGAAGTGCCATGTGTGGTTGAGGATGATGAGTGGATCGCTTCAAATGAAGGGGGTGCAATGTTAGAAGGTGATGATGTGATAGTTGACCAGTTCAGGTTAGCCCAGGCCAATCTAAGCCAGATGGTAAGACTTCCTCCTGAAGACAGTAGAGATCTATGGAGACTTTTGAGCTGAAAGTGTGGTGAGATTATTCCCTGTTTCCCTTCAAACCCCAAAGAAAACTAAGCTGCCTTTGCTCAAACAACTAACATTGGCTGAGGGTGCTTGGAGAGTCAGTCCTGAGCTAAGTCTTAGGCCTCCAGAAAGATTAAGATAATCCCTGTTCCTGAGGGGTTCCTGATCTCATGCAGGTTCACCGCAGACCATTGGGCAGGTTGGATACTGTAGAAAGGCACCCCGCTGAGGGGGTCTGTGGGAGGTGAAATCCAGCCTGGGCTCTACTTGCCAAATCAAGGGTCCCAGGGTGAGGTGTGACTGCATAGAGGAAGGGGCATCTTTTTCAAACAAAAGGGTGATCCACTCACCAAGCTGTGTCCCTGAGGGGCTGCATATGTCCAGAGTGCCTTATTTAATTCCCCCAAGTTAAGTGGTAATTCAAACAATATCAGATCACACTAAGAAATCAAATTACTTGGCAGGCCTACAGAGGAAAGATTTCTCATGAAAGGTTTGTAAGATATATGCATTCGTCTGCTCAGGCTGCTGGAACAAAGTACCACCGACTAGGGGACTCAAGCAACAGAAATTTATTTTCTCCAAATCCTGGAGACTGGAAGTCTGGGATCAAAATGTTGGCAGGGTTGGTTCCTTCTGAGAGCCATGAGGGAAGGGTCTGTTCCAGGTTCACCTTTTGAGATACTAGGGGCTGGGCCTTGGAAATATGAATTTGGGGCCAGGCGTAGTGGCTCATGCCTATAATCCCAGCCCTTTGGGAGGCCAAGACAGGCAGATCACTTGAAGTGAGGAGTCTGAGACCAGCCTGGCCAACATGGTGAAACCCTAAAAATACAAAAATTATCTGGATGTGGTGGCATGTGCCTGTAGCCCCAGCTACTCCAGAGGCTAAGGCAGGAGAATGGCTTGAACCAGAGAGGTGGAGGTTGACGTGAGCCAAGATTGCAGCAGTGCACTCCAACCTGGGTGACAGAGTGAGACTCCATCTCAAAAAAAACCAGGAACTATAAATTTGGGGGTATGGGCACAATTCAGCCAGTAACAATATACTATAATCTCCATATTATTCATGATTTAATATTTGAGGTGCCCTGGCTGGCCCCAAAGCTACCAGCCCTTCCAATTCAAGTGGATGGTTCCACTGTTAAATCTTCATTGTTTAGCTAAAGACTTTACTTCTTTCTCTGAAAGGACTGCTGGTCATTCATATCCAGGGTGAATGCCCCGCAGATCCTTTCCTGAAGACGGCGATGATAAAAAGCCCATTGGAGAACACAGAGCTATGAGAAAGATGGCGAACACAGACTCCCCAGTGCTCAGTCCCCCAAAACATAGACCCGGAGTGATTCACAGCAGGGCAAACTTGGAGTCCCCAAGTTCCCTGCTCATTTTATAGATCAGACCCTTCTGGCCCAGGGAGATAAAGTAACTTATCCAAAGTCACACAGGATAGCCTGAAAACTAGACCTCAGGTGTCCTCATTTCAGTATCCTTGGACCCTATCACAACTGGCCCCAATACCCCCTCATGTTTTCCAGTTGCCTAGGCATGTGTGAAATGAGCCTGATCCCCAACCCAAATGTGACACTCTGACATCTGCAAAGGTGGGACATGATGCAATTGTCCCACCCCTCTCCTTTCAGCACCCTTTGTTCACTTGGAGCTCCCCCAGCACAATAAGCTTTAGATTCTTCATTCCTGACAAGCCAGATAGGTTGTGAGAATTATTTAAATATAAAAAGCACGTGTGCTTTGCATATTGAAGTCTCTGATCTCAAACTCTGGAAAGAAAGGCTTTATCCCTATCAAAGGCATTTCTCACCCTAAGAAAGTAGAGGAGGTCTGGGTGCAGGGAATGGAAGGTAGGCAAAGGCTGATTCCCCACTTTGTGCCTCCTAAATCGCAAGTGATCCCAGCTTGATTCTGAGGGAGGTTCCCAGCTCCACCCACTCCTCCCCACCCCCTCCCACTGTGGCCTCTTTTCTGTTTAAACCCTCACCCCCTTCCCCTTACTGCTCTTTGGGCCCTCACCCTGCACTTTATGAGCTTCTCTGCCTGCCACCCACCCCTAGGCAACGACTACTCTGTATCAGCTACACACACACACACACACACACACACACACAATGTGCACACATTGCAAGGCTGAGAGATTCTACAGATTCTGATACAACAGGCTCTTGTAGTCGGCTAATGTAGATCCTCTTGGGTGGGAAGGACATGAAACAGCCCTGGATGGAAGGGAGCCTGCGGCAAGTGCTAGGAGGTCCCCAGAATTCCCGTCTTGGTCCCTTTATACCTGGACCCTTCAGGCCCCAGAAATGGGGTATCAAATGATTACACTAGCCCCTGGACCATGGATCTGGATAGATTAAGGCTGTTTTATCCCCTCAGGCAGAAGAAGGAGCAGGATGAGGGAATTGAACTCTATCTGTTTTATAATTTGCCTCAGTTCAAGAAAGGGAGAGGATGCTGATTCTTCCTCCTCCAATATGTAGTCCCTCATTTTAGGACCCAGCTCTCCAATGACTTCTGCAGCTGGCACATGGCAGGCAAAACAAACTCCAGTGGACCTGGGCCATTCCGGAAGCCTAATTCCCACTGGTAACTTTATTTTAATAGAAAGCTTTACTGAAGCCCCAAACAATGGACTCACCAGTGCTCTTTAGGAGAGAAGTCTACAAGAAGCTGTGTACGTCCTGCAGCATTTGTTCTAGATCAGCCACCTCACCTTGTGGTCACACCCCACGCACAAGGGAAGCAGAGAGCACTGAGGACAATGGCATGTCTGTTGCAAACAGACAGCAATGGAAATACAGCTAACCATACCCAAGGCCTGACTTAGGCAAAATTGCAAAACAAGCATCGTTTCCATTATGCGCAGCATCCCAGTTTGGTCTCTTTCCCATTGATGGGCTCTTCAGAGTTTTCCAAAGCTGTTATTAGGTGACCAGGCTACTTGAGTAGTTCTGAAGCCTAAACTAACATGCATCAAGTATACTATCATAATGAAATAAAACTCACAACAAAGGTCACCCAACACACGTTTGATAATTTCTGTAATTGCTATTGGGCTGCAGAGTGTGGTGCAGGACAGCTTGTACATTGGAGTCATAAAGACTGAAGCTTAACTCTCTGCCCTATTATTAACTAGCTCTTGACCTTGAGTGACCTGTCCACCTCTCTGAATCTCAGTTTTGTGGTCTGTAAAACACGGACAACGCGTACTCCATAGGGTTCTTGTGAAGTTAATGGGAGATGATGCAAGTAAAGTTCTCTTCTAGTTCAGGGCCTAGAACACAGTAAGTGCTCAATAGATGCCCCTTTGCTTCCTTCTTCCTATATGATCACTAAGTATGCCCAGTAGGCAATTGACTTTTGCATAATCAAAGCCTGTGATGAGTTTTCTAGTACTTGTTATGAGTGTCTGTGTTTGATGTTTGCACCTGAGCCACCACCACTTCCACCACTGGCATCATTGTATCTCCTTATTGGTGAGTAGGATGAGTTTCTTTTACCATAAAGCACCTTCTGTGATAAAGCAGCCTTAATCCTCCCAAACCCATTATCCCATGGTAAACCTTCTCTTGTCTTCTAAATATGCTCAAGAGCTTCTCTTACCAAAACCGAGGGGAAGAAAGCCAACACCTGAATATCCTCCCTTGGCTTCCCCTAGCAACAACAATAAGAAGAATTATGAATTATTATGTGGTGTCTATTCTAAGCACTTCCCGTCCATTAACAAGTTTAACCCTCACAGCAACCCTTTGAGTTAGGTAGGATTGTGATCACCATTTCACAGATGTGGAAACTGAAATGCAAAGGGATTTAGGAACATGCCCAGGATCTCACAGCCGGGAAAAGGCAGAGCTGGTGAACGAGCCTGGGCAATTTGGCTTCAGCATCTCTGTGCTTACTCCATGTTGCTGCCTCTTCTCCATCGGCTGTTTTCTCTCCCTCTTCTCCAAATCTGTCGAGTTGAGTGCACTCCCTTCCTTGTTTCCTCAGTTCCTACCAGGACAGCTGTGTGGGCTGTGCAGTGCACGCTCTGCTACCCAGACCTTGTGGGAAACCCAGGGAGGGAAGACCAGGCTCTGATTGGAGTATCGCCACGTGCTACTGAGGGAGACGCACAGACAAGTCACAATAGTGCAGCAGCGAGTGCTGTGATGGATGTTCACAGGGAGCTGAGGGCTCCACAGCACACGAGAGTAAACGGCTGCCTCGGCAGAGAGGCCTCAGCCCTGTCTGTGGCTGGAAAGTGAGCTCTGAGGATGCCCTGGCAGTGCCCGTGGAGGAAGCTCCGATTTGCTGACATGGGTGCTGTTACCAAAAGCACACATTATAAAAACTGTGGGGCAGTGGTTTCTACTGGCTCTCCTGGCTTAACATGTTATGGTTCTGGGTTTTCAGAACCACTGATAAGGAGAAAGCCATATCATGCTTGACCTTCCCAGGAACTCTTTGGAGATAAGCTGAGCACGGATGATTATCTCCTTTCTGTATGTGTGGAAACTAAGACTCATGCATTATGAAATGTACCCAGGGCTAGAGATGACTAAGTATCGATCCTAGACTAGAAGGAAGGTCACCAGATTCCTAATCAAGTGTGTCTTTGCCACTACACCTCACCTGAGCAACTACACCACCTAGGCAGGATGTATCATTGTTTAATTCAGTCGCTGCAGGAGATTGAAATATTAGACTGATTATGTATGGCACGCAACATGAAAACTGAACTCTTAGATACCAGCTGAAATTGTTCATTTCCTTTAGTAATCAAATTAATTAAAGTACAGCTGATTCTGGTTAACTAAGATATTAATTTTTTTAAATTATGTGTACTTTTGTCTTATTTCAAAAGTTCTTTGGAGCAATCTTAAAACATCACACATGTTTAAAGAAGTGAACATGACACATAATCCTAGTAATTATTCCAAGTCTCCTGTTATCATTTTGGTATCTTTTCTTCCATAATGTTAAAATGTATTTTTATTTGGCATCATACTCAAAGTACGGCTTTGTGAACTACCTTTGTCTCTTTTAAAATGTTATGAATGAATATATTTTATTCATTTAAAGTTCTTCTAAACTATCATCTTAATTTTTGCATGGATTTCCATAACACAGTAGTTTACTTAACTGGCCTTAAACTGTTGATAATTTAGATTGTTTCTAATGTTTCACTATAATAATGTTGCAATGAACACCTCTGAGCATAATCTTTGGATGCATTTCTGATTATTGCCTTACGATAAGTTCCTAGAAATAGACATCTGTTTCAAAGGCTACAAGGATTTTTAAGAGTTTTGGTACTGACGCATTGCCCTTTCAGGAAAGGCTGTACCAACTTACATTCCACACCACAGTGCATGAAGGTGGCTATTTTGCCTCTGCTCTTATCATCACTGGACATTATCTCCACTTTGTTTTATTATTTTTTTCATTGTAACTCCTCTCCAATTTGGGGATGAGGATCTTTAATAAACTCAACTTTGCAAAGACCTTCACCACTTGTAATAACTTCTCAGAGTTGCTCTGTTATTGTGGGAGCCATTTCTTCCTGTCTGCAGAACTATGAAAAGCAAATAATGAACAAACTCAGTTGATATTCAGTTATAAACTAGATTGATATGTATAAAGGTGCCTATGTGTTGGTCTCATTTAGAGTAGATTTTATAATATGCAAGTGTCAGCTGTCAAATGTGTTGCCTCAAACTTTTTCTGGGCAAGGCAAGGGTGACAATTCAGCTAAATCTATAGACACCCAATATAATGTTATTTACTTACAAGTACCAATGGCTTAAAAAAGGCAGGACATTTTAAAAGGTAAATGATGTAGATGTGTGTATTCATACTGGGATAGTATGTTTGTAAACATGCAGTAACATGGACATTCACGTTGTTCTGTCATGGCAAGAACTAGTGTTTAAATCAGCAAACTGAAGTCTGTGGGCCAAATCTGGCCTGAGCCTGATTTTTTAAATAATGCCTTATTGGAATACAGTCATGCCCGTTCATTTATGTATTATCTATGGCTGCTTTCTTGCTATGACAGAGTTGAGTAGTTTTGATGAAAACCTTATGCACAAAGCCTAAAATATTTATTGTCTGACATTTTACCATAAAAGTTTACTGATGCCTGATTTCTACTCGAGAGTATCTAAAGGGTTTTCACCAGGGACACTTCCCTTTGTCTTTGCCATGCTGTGAGAGCAAGTGTTATTATTCATCTCAATGTATAGATGTGTAAATGAATCTCTTCAAGGTTAAATTACTGTCCAAGGTCATGCTCAGAGATTTTGTCCTATATCTATGTCCATATAGATGTCAAACCTGTGGGTCACTAATTCTTATTAATCCGAGTATTTTGTACATGAAGAGAGAGTCCGCACCTCTAAAAGTGGATACCATTCCAGTCAATCTTGCCTTAATGATTCAGAAACCTGAAGCATCTTCAGAAATATCTGAGAATTATACAAAAATCTATTAATTTATCATGGCTCAGAATTACAGAAGTGAGAAATAGTCTGGAATCCCCTATAAACCTTGTAAAAGTGACTGTAACAAAGGAATAATTTCCCACTGTAAATTTATTAATATTCTACGTGTTTTTCTCTCATAATCCTAGAAAAGGATGTCATGTGGGTATTTGGTCTTTTGGACTGCTGGGCCTGATAAACAGGAAGGTCCTGGAAATTTCACCATGAACGACTAACACGTACTCTCAGAGCAAGGCATCAAGACACATACATAAATAATAGATACACATACCAGCCAATTTTTAAACTTCCCTATTAAATTTGAACCTCACATTAGATACGGAGGATTAAGCTAACGATCATATTTACTTTAGTCAACTTATTTTTTAAAAAATCACCCTAATTGAAAGTTTGTTTCTGACCAGCTACCTTCTTAATCCTGTAGCACCTGCCAGAAGACATCCAATAACCCACTCTTTAGGTCAGAGAAAAACATACAAAAGAGAAAGCTTTGGCTGGAATGACTCATGTTACAAGCCAGCTGCTTTCCAGAATCCGTTAAGCTTCAGGGTCCAGATCTCTTTTTGTGGCTTTCTACAGACTTTATTTGAACAGAGAAATTATAACAACACTGGCCACATAAAAGTCAAGGAAAGAAGCTAGTTGGGGTAGCAAGGGTGCCCCAAATCTTACTATACTTTAAAACAAAATGGTAATTAGCAAGAATTCTTCTCTGTTTCATGGTAATAAATGCTCTTCTGCTTCCACTCGCTGCTGAAGTGATGAAACTTGGATAGGATCAATTCTGCCTGACAGTCAGCAGAGCACCTGTCCACAGGCAGTGGCCACGGAGGGCACTGAAACCCCTCCTGGCATTTTTTATTAATGTAGATTTATTGCTTACCCTCCTCTGTTTCCTATGGCCAATGCCAAGTTGTTTTAAGTTCTTCTTTTCTGTTTCAGCCCGCAGAGGGATCCACCGGATCCCCGTACATTAACATATGAATTGACAGCAAAGAGCAATGTCTATTCCAGGGATGGAATCTTGAGTTTATCCCAAGTGACAACTCTTATGAATTAGTAGTGGCTGTCTCAGTGCCCTGGAGCTGGGGCTTGAGAAGGAGTCTCGGTAGGAAAGTTGCCTGGATCAATCGTCATGTGTGTCATGGGCTTGGGATCAGGAAAAGTCCTGAGAAGGCGAAGCATCTTCAATGTTCCTGAACTGCTTAACCTTTTCCCCGCTTGCTCCAAGAATACTCACCAGCAGGGCTTGCAGCATTTATCCCCAGTTAACTTTACCATGAAATATCTCACTTTCACTGTTGTTTGCATCACTCTATTAGTTTGGTGCAGAAATAACTGCATTACTGCCATTACTTTTAATGGCAGAAATAACTGCCATTACTTTTAATGGCAAAAACCACAATTATTTTTACACCAACCTAATAGCAAATCGACTTCGGAAACAAAGGATATCATTCTGTTTATAGCATTCTGATTTTGGTAGTGGCATCTTCATTTACAAAATATAGTAATTCTCAGTCACTGAAAATGTGAATCTACTTGTGATATTCACATCATTCTCAAACAGTTGTTGGCTAAAGATTCATTTGATGAGTCCGATTTTTCCAAAATAGATGATTCTGATGTTTCAAATGATCCTAATGATAGTTCTATTTGGAAATAACTCCAAAAACAGTTTTTAGATTTTATTTTCACATTGAAAATCAGACAAATTTGCTTCAGCCTCAGTGAATGTGTTTATGTAAAATTACATGAGTGCTGGCAGTGAGCTGTACCTTTTTTTTTTTCTGAATGGGAATGGCCTGGGGTAGTTTCCTGTGTAGGACTTTGTGAATGAGTGTGTGTGTGTGTGTGTGTGTACTCAGGGTGGTGTGACTGACCATATTTTATGTTTACCTGTTGATTCATTTAACAAACTATTATTAAATATTACTTTCTAACCAAGTAGCATCACAGAAGCTAGGAACAGAGAGAAATGCAACAGACAGTCAGGCAAAAACATTCTTGTCAACAAAGGACGTGTCTTAATGTGAAGTGTCTATTAAGAAGGCACAGAGCACCTAACTGTCAGGTGCTTTGAACTGCGGCTTATTTAAATATTAAGGTAGAAGACCTGATTTTTTTTAAAAAAGGAGCTTACTCGATGGATTAAATTCCTAGCAGTTGTTGTTACTACCCCAAATCTGTGGTATTGGATATGTTTTTAAAAATAATGATGTTTCTGGAGCTTGTGGAGTAATAATGCCTTGCTATTGGCATAAATGTAGGGAGGAAAAAAAAACACCTTGAAACTAAAACATGCAGTATGGTTTTCATATGCCTTAAAGCCAGAGATGAAACGGAACCCAACTTAATATTGCCACACAATATTCAGCTGTCACAGACTTCCGTGCTTTCTCCGAATGGTTCTAACCTAGTCCCTCGTTACCAATATCAACTTTTTATTCAGTTCTGTGTGAACACTCAGGATAGACTTTCATCCAGTCTAGTTCTACTAGGGTGTGATTTGTCTAATACGGCTTGAGCATTAACTGATAGGGCCTTAATGCTTGGAAGTGGCATATGGTCATCTGCTCATCTTTTACACATGAGAAAACTAAAGCTTAAAAATGTTGAAGTATTGGGCCCAAGCTCCATGTTTGGTTAGTCAGAATTTTAAACCCTCCTGGAAAAAAATCTAGAGTCACCCTTTAAGCATTTAGCTTCCATATTCTTTACTCAAGCACCTTCATTCCATCTAAGTCAGAGAAGCATGGTGTATCCCTATTGTCCCTTAAGGGCTGGCGACAGGAATGAGCAGGGCCAACTCTGACCAGTCCAGGTCATGCTGCATAAATGGGAGAAGTGCCGATTGTCCTCTAGCAGGGCTGGCTCCATGAAGCCTTTGAACCATCTCAGTCTCCGTTTTTGAGTGGTGCATACTTAGGTGGCTGTGATGCTCATATAAATGTGTCTTATCCCAGGAATATAATAATGTGTAATTACCACTAAAATTGCATTGACCAGAGTGTAATTATCCTTTGGAGAATCCGTCCAAACTTCATGGTCTTGTAGTGCCTCAAGATTATATTGGTGAACAACGCTCACTCAGTGGGGTTTGTGTGAAAATGTTGGTTCCTTCCTTGTGGATAAACTGCCAGAAAGCGGAGAAGACATCGGGCAGGATTTATTTCCGTCGTCAAAATCATGTAACATTTTCACAAACCCAATTTGGGTCCCTAAAAAATACATGACCTAGTAGAGAGTTTTATCCTCACATCAAATACTAACAGTAGTTTTACCAACATTTGTGAGATTTTAAGAATAGGATACATCATGGAAAGTTTCGAGTGCAGTGGAGTTGACACAGGGTTAAAAGATGCAGCAGGACCTCCCTCCTGATAGATTGGATTTCCTTTTGATGCAGTTCTAAATTCTTTAGGGCCAACAGGGAGACCACCGATAATTGCCTGTAATTCAACACACACACGCCCCGCTCTCCTAAAGTCAAGCATCAACCTCTCCATTACAGTCAGGGGGCTCCGTTTTCTGTTGTCGCTGTTTTTCTTTTCTTTTCTTCTCTTTACCTTTCTTGCCTTTGGATCAATGACTCTTTTCATGCAAGGTCCTACTTGATGTTCTAATAGAAGTGTAATTTTATCTTCTTCCAAAAGCCTACCTTCTTCAAAGCCTCTAATGATCATTCCATAATCAGTATGGTTAGAAGCATCGAGTCCACCACTAGGTATCTGCCATATCGGTGATGAAGGAGGACAGGGTGAAAGTGGCAGCATTAACTGTACTTGAGCATGTCCTGGACTCACCGCGATAGAAGTTTGATCTTGACGTTAAATATTCTCGCAGTGCACATTCAACAAATAGGCTGATGTAACAAAGTTAGAAAGTCTGCCTATGCATATGGGCATAGCCTACCTTTTCCCTTTTTTTTTTAAATGCTACTGTGGTCTGCCCCATCATCAGGCCTCAAGGAATTCTCCCAGCCCAAAGCTGAGACAAGCCTGAGCATTGATCCTTCCAAGGACGTGTTAGGTTGACCCTCGTCTTTGACTCAAGTCACCTTCACGTATCGAACACCTTCCACATGGTGGCTGGAAGTTGATGCTAGTTGTTAAGGAGGAGGGAGGATCAGAATGTGAAGAAATAACCTCCAAATACTAAAGAAGTCCTCCTCTAGATGGGAATGAAAACACTCGCATACATTCCCCTACTATGCAGCCAACTTGAATGTGTACATGGCACCACCGTGAAAGTGCCATTGGTTGTAGGGAGATGAACCGATTCTGTCTGGGGGAGGGGCAGGGAAAGTTTTTGGAGAATGCGGGTTTTAAGTGAGCCCTCAGGTTAGATGGAACTCCCCAAAGCAGATGAGGGAGTGAAGAGGACATTGGTACCAAGGAGCACCACGGATCAGACACTTAGAGCTAAAATAGTACAGCATGCGTTTGTGAAAAATAGCATGGCCCAGTAGTGGCGGCAGTGGGTAGATAGGAGGAGGCAATGGAAATAACAGAGAATAAACCTGTATCCATAAAATGGGGCCGAGTTCTAAAGGGCTGTGAATGCCAGGCTGAAGAGCTTGGGTACCAGGGAGGATCAGGGGCATATTTTAAAACTGGAACATGAAGTAGTTCTGGATTATAAAAGGATCTCATCCACGTTTGGGGGTGATATGAAGATAAGTAAGCTGATCAGTTTGGAGGATGTTGAAACAATAAATATCACAAAATAAAAGGGCCTGGACTAGGGTGGTGGCAGTGAGAGTGGAGAAGAGGTAGGAGAGAGGCCACCAAGGAGGTTGGCAGATGATTTGCTCCTGAAGAGCAAGGAGTAGAGACCAGCAAGAGGTGATGTGAAGGTCTGGACTCTGGTAGCCAAAAGGGCTGTTATCCAGGAGGAGAAGCACTGCAGGGAGACCGAGGGTGGAGCCAGGGAAGGGGAGGTGGTGGCACATGTCTGAACATACTGAATATGGTGATGGTGGCTTTAGCACATCCAGAGGACGGTGGGCCACCTGGAGAGCAGGGCTAGCTGCAGGGATGCAGGAGTGGAGACCCAACTGGGCCAGGGCATTAGGGCACAGTTCTGAGGTGGGTCTGGGGAGGGCATTTCCCCCAAAGCCTGAGAGAAAATGTGGTGGCAGCCACAGCACCTGTCCAGAGCACAGCTACATGTCCACTGCCCACACCACAGGGCTCAACCTCCAGGACAGCCCTGCCCCACTGAATAGGACACAAGCCCGTAGATGAATATTCTGTAGCCACAATCAAGTAAGTGAACAGAAACACATGAGATTAATTTACTAATTTTTTTTTTTTTTTTTTTTTTGAGACAGAGTCTCGCTCTGTCGTCCAGGCTGGATGGTCTCGATCTCCTGACCTCGTGATCCACCCATCTCAGCCTCCCAAAGTGCTGGGATTACAGGCTTGAGCCACAGCGCCTGGCCAATTTACTAATATTTTTAACCCACTATAGCCAAATGTTACATTTCAATATGCATTCTATATAAAAATCATTAATGCCCTAGCTTATGCTCTTTCTCTTTCCCAAGTCTTTGAGATCTGGTGTGCAGGTTACACTTTCGAGCTGTCTCAGCCACGTGCTTGTTGCCCACATGGGGCTAGTGACACCAATACTGAGCAGTGCAGCTGTAGAAGTCACTTAAGGTACCTCCTAGACAGGGTAACAGTGTCATTTGTCCTTCTTAACTGGGTACTTCCCAGAGTGGAATAGAAGGTGGCAAGTACAGTAAATGGGGACTGTCCTGGGTGAATCAGGAGCTCCTCTCTTCTATCTTTCCAGCACGTTCTGCCTGGTAGAGAAAGGCTCTGGACAGGCCTTGATTCAGGCTCAGCCTTCACCCACTCTAAAGCACCACTGAGCCCCAGGATCAAAAGATGTGGTGACACCACTTCTCCATGCTCCTCATTCACCACTCAAAGGAAATATTAATAACGATAATATTGACCAGCATATACTGAGCACCCTTTATGTGCCTGGTGCTGTGCCCCGCACTTCCTATGTGACAACCATGATACTGGTATTATTGCTGTCCTCTTCAGCTCCAGAGAGGTTGCCTAACTTTCCCAAAGTCACCCAGCAGAACAGGAACTCCTATCCATGTCTGCCTGAGGCTGGTTCCCAGGCCCTTAACCTCTGAACCTTGTGGGTAGTTCTCCTCTATGTCTGCTAGAGGAAGGGTGCTTTGGAAGGCTTGAAAGAGAGAGATGGGGAGAGAGAGTAGTGTGGCTTTATTGTGTTAAGCAGATGACGTATCCTTCTCATTGTGTTTCCTGAAAAGGACACTTAGTTCAGCTTGCCTACTTGAGGCTTTTATGGAGGCAATGCAGATTTTCAATAAAAACATTGAGGCTGTTTCTTGTTTAAATCTCCAATCTTCGATGTGTGGGTGCCTCCATCTCCTTCACTGTGTAGCCTTTCTCTCCAAGGCAACGCATACAATGACTCCACAATCCAGCACCTGGATGCAACGCTTTAGTTTAGCTCCTCAGCACGCAAAGGCTTGGTGACCTTAGTAGATGAGACTTTTTGTCTGCCTTGTCTTAGAGAATGACTTAAAATTGGGATGAGCCTGCCAACAATGATGTGAGCAACTTACTCACTGTCAGGGACCCTGGAGAGATGCTTCCCAGCTGTGAAGATGTCATCCATGAAAACACCATCCCAGTTATTCCAGCTGGAGTGGACGTACTGGTCGCCACACATCTCAGTTGAAAGAAGGTGACATTAAATGTGTCAAGGCCATGAGGCACGCCTGCAAATGTGGCAGGAAAATCACATTTGCATAAAATCACATCATAATAGTACCACGCCATGCTCACCTGATACTGGCATGAAATTCAAAGGGTGCTTAAAAAAGATAAGAGATGGAGGGGAGGAGACTTCCAGCTGCAGCCAAAAGCCATGTTCTTCCTCCATGTGCAGCATTTATAGCGTGAGGGAAGGCACCTAGCTGGCGAGTGCTAAGCGGGTGTTTCAGAGTCGGTCCAGCAGAGTCTGAGCTGTAAGAAGGAAGCGAAGGGATAGCTAGAATCATGAATGTCCTTTACGGGATGATGATTAGGTGCCAGGGATGAGGATGGAACTGTGGAGCCTGTCTTTTAAGTCATAAAGTATGTCTGGAAAACTGATAGTTCCTAGGCTTAAAAATAGAGAAGATGTAATATGAAGGTTCTTGGTATAGATTAATTCAATTATTGGTGGGGTATGGGGTGGGGCCATTGGTCTGATATGACTGCAATTTGACTCATGTGGAATTTAAATGTGGTGCTCTAGAGGATAGAAGAGGCTATTTCCTTGCATATACAATGAGTCACACAATCCTAATGGTGTTTATAGGACTATAGACAAATTGCGGGGTCAGTGGGGGTCTTTACTGAGTAAAATGCAGGCTCTCTCATCTCTGTCTGTATCTCTGTCTTCATCTCTCCCGTTTCCTCATCACTCCATCACATTGGGTCAGCATATTGGTATGAAGAAGAAATCTAACTCTAATAAAAATCATCATTTCTGGAGACCTCAGAATAGATCAATAAAATCTACCTATGCCTTCTCTTTCAACAACTCGGTGGTGACAGCAGGTTTTAAGGTTTATGCTGTGGATGGAGAAAAGCAGAGGTGGTTAGTCTTAAAACTATGGCACAGAAATTGAAGCTGATAAGAATTTTTTTAACTGTATCTTAGGAAAAGCCAAATCAAAGTCTCCCGGTGATAAGGAAGTGAGATGAATTCGAAACATGGGCACCACATCCAAGCTGTGCTCTTGGAGGCCTGGTGTGTGGTCCAGGGCCAAGTGTAAGCTGGGATCACAAGACAGACACTTCTCCAGCAAGCAGACAACAAGGGAAGGCCTGAACTTAAAGCTGCCTCTCTTGTGAGCCTGAAAGTTGAATGTCTCTGTTTCCCCAAAGACATGATCCCATGTCATTCAATAAAATCTTCAGGTCCAGAAGCATTAGAGATGTGGTGGAATCAGGTAAGGTCCTTCTTCAAACAATCCATCGACCATCTGGGAAAATTGAATGATGACTTCAACAATGGACAGGGTGATACAAACAGGGTCAGAGTTCCTGGGTTCTAGTGTAAGTTTTATCTGTGACTTTACTCAAGACAATGCCCTCAGCTAGGCCCTGAAATTGTCATGCTGTTCTGTGGAACACAGATGGGCAGCTGATTTTATTCGTGGTCCCTTAAGATGTGCCATAATACTAAGGTCTACAACTCAGAAGCCATGATGGGAGCCACTATGGCCCAGTAATTGAGGTCTTGTTAATTCATACAAAAGGAATGTCTTGGTTCTAGCTTCTGGGCTTCTTGTTTTCTAGAATTATTTGATACAAGAAAATTCTGGCATAACCACAGGCACTTTGCCATCCCGTGGAATGTCACCATCGTGGGTGTGACTGGTATCAAACCAGTCTCTTGGTCCAAGTGTACGCAAGTAGTCAATGGCTGGCAGAGTCACGATGAATAACCACAGTTCTGTATTTCCAAGTTCTCCCTTCTTTGTACCGTGTCTAGAACACAGTTAATAGCTTTCTCATCCCTTTATTTTCTCAACAGTAAATGGTGGTGGAAAAAGGTTTACCACTTTAAAGAAATCTTATATGGGTGGGACTATAGAATATGTGTGGATTATTTTGAAAATATGTTGGATCAATAGATAAATAGAATTGGAAGGTACCCGCCTGTGCTCTAGCCAAAGAGTGCATTTGAAAGAAATGAAGCTAAAGAATACGTGTTTTCTTTTCTTTTCTTTTTCTTCATGAGTATGTTAAAGATACAGTTTCTCCAGGTTGGATCACAGTGATCATTTTAGGTCCTGCAGCCCTTTCAGTCTCAGGGTAAGAAGCATCCATTTCTCATCTCAGGGAGACAGTGAGCTTCTCTTCCTAAGGGAAGCATCTGCCCCTGAGAATGGAAACACAGAAACTAAGCCTTGAAGAGGTGCCATTACAAAGTGTTGAGCTTGGAGATAAAGCTGTGGCTTTGTGGTGTTCTGTGGGAGATTTCATGGCTTCATGAAGTCAGTGATGTAATTCAGGCAAATGTTCCCAATATCTATTTAATATAAGACATGGTTGAGTCATCTTTTTTTAAAAAAAAAAAAAGACAGCTTTTCTCCTTCTTGTTCACTCATCATCATCAAAGTAAAAATCATAAGTTAAGTATGTGCAATTGTACATTTGTTTGGCATGTAGTCATGTCTACATGTACTGTTTCCCACTTCTGGGAGTCTCCCATTACCGTTCATCCTTGTTACTCACATGCAGGCGAACCCATGATTTTCCTACCAGCTGTCTACTTGCTCCCTTGCTATTGAGACTTGCTCTCACCCAGCCAAAGTCAAGTTCTTGGCATCCCACATTTAGCCATAACTGCATCTCCACTCATACGGGGTCCTTTGCCATTACCGATTAAGATGGATTAAGATACTGTGATGACTTTTTCAGACTGGGAAATGATTTCAAATGTACTCTCATTCAGGGAGCAGAACATTGGAAGGAGAGTTGATGATGTGAAAACAGCCCAAAGTGAATTTGCTTTTCAAGTGGGAGGAAATAGATTAACTCACCACTTCTTTGGGTGTATAATGAAGTCGTATTGTTCTTGCACCACCATGTTTAGTCACAATTTTAAATTCTGTTAAGGAAAGTGTGAGGCAAAAATCCCACTAGTAATCACTTATTGGTCTTGTCTCATTACAAAAATAATAAATGTTGATGTACTTGTTTTTCTCATATGTTTTACACTCATGCTTGCATTTGATAAATATTTATCTTGAGTGCCTACTCTGTGCCTGACATGTTTTAGATGCTGGAAATACAGCAGTGAACAAACATAAAAATTCCTGACCTCGTGAAATTTGGATTTAAAACGGGAATTAAAAAAATAAATAAGTAGGCCAGGCATGGTGGCTCATGCCTGTAATCCCAGCACTTTGGAAGGCCAAGACAGGTGGATCACCTGAGATCAGGAGTTCAAGACCAGCCTGGCCAATGAGGTGAAACCCCATCTCTATTGAAAATACAAAACTTAGCTGGGAGTGGTGGCATGTGCCTATAGTCCCAGCTACTTGGGAGGCTGAGGCAGGAGAATGGCTTGAGCCTGGGAGGTGGAGGTTGCAGTGAGCCAAGATCATGCCACTGCACTCCAGCGTGGGTGACAGAGAGAGACACCATCTCAAAATAAATAAATAAAACGCACTGTGTGGGAAAATGATACTAAGGGCAATGGAAAAGCATAAAACAAATAAGGGGCAGCTGGGGGCGCAAAACTGGTGAAGGAGGGGCACGTCGAGAAGTGATGAGCGTCATATGGCATACTCACCTGAAGGAGGTGACACTGGGAGCCATGCTGATGTCTGACTCAGGAGCACACCAGGAAGGAGAAACAGCAAGTGCAAAAAGCCAGTTAGCATTTCAGGATGGGTCTTATTTCTCCTGTAAAAATAATAATAATAATAATAATAATAATAGGATTTTGATGGGGGATTGCATTGAATCTTTAGTTTGCTTTGGGTAGTGTGGTTATCTTAACAGTAAGTCTTCCAATCCGTGAACATGAGGTGCCTTTTCATTCATCTCATTCTTTAATTTCTTTGAGTAATATTTTGTGGTTTTCAGTAATGAGTCTTTTGCCTCCTTGTTTAAATTTATTTGTAAGTATTTTGCTCTTTTCAATGTATTTCGAATGAAATTGTTTTCAATTTCCTTTTTGAATTGGTCATTGCAAGTATATAGAAACACAACTGATCTTTGTGTGCTGATTATATATTATCCTACAAGCTTGCAGAATTCACTTATTAGACCTAATGGGTTTTTATTTCAGGATTCTTTAGGATTTTCTACATACAATATCATGGCATCTGCAAAGAGATAATTTGACTCCTTACTTTCCAATTTGTATATCTTTTATATGTTGTTTTCTTAATTGCTGTCGCTAGAATTTCTAGTACTGTGTTGAATAGAAGTGACAAGAGTGAACATCCTTGTCTTGTTCCTGATCTTAGGCAAAAAGCTTTCAGTAGTTTATCATTGGGTATTATGTTAGTTGTGGGTTTCTATAGATGAGCTTTATCATGTTGAAGTTTTCTTCTACTCCTAATGTATATTGAGTGTTTATTTGGGTAATGGAAAAGTTTTGGGAAAAATGAATAATAATTATTATTGCCAAAGTTGTGAATGTAATTAGTGCCATAGAACTATAGTTAAAAATTGTTAAAATGCCAAATTGTATGTTATATATGTGTGTATATATATAACCATAACTCACAAAAAATAATAGACCAAAAACCTATCGAATTGTACATTTGAAATAGGTGAACTATATGATATGTGAATTGTATCTCAATAAGGCTATTTAAAAAACTTTTTAAAAATACAAATAAGAAACTATTGCAAATGGAGATTTAAAAAAATTATCGAGATGGTAAAGAAAGTGACTGTTTTGGAGGTAAAACCAGCATTGGTTGATGACTGGTAGATGGAGGGAACGAGCAAAAGAAAACAGGCATGGAAGTATCACATGTTCTTCAGCATAAGAAATCTGGAAACTGCAATTGCCATAGAGGACTATGGGAGGAAGAAATTTGGAGGGAAAGACCAAAAGTCTGAATCTAGAGACATTCGAGTCTGCCTTTTGCTTTCTGCTGCCTTATCCACAGCTCAGCCTGGCACCAGAAGAAGTGGCTCAGGGACAAACTAGCAACCAGGTGTTCCCTGCATGTGCAGGGCTGTCATTGAAAGTGACTTCCATCCCCATTTTTCCTGGAACAGGACTCAGATTAGGAGGCCATACCAAAAGGCAATGATGTGAGAGATGGTTGAGAGAGATAACAAAGAATTTCCAAGTATTAAGAGTAGCTAATGTTAATTATACAAGTCCAGAGAACATGAAGCACTCCACTAGGGGAAAATGAATAAAACAGCTGTCTGCATGCCCTTCCAGAACCTTCCATACAGTCATGTATGGTAAGCATTTTTTTGCCAGTTGGTTGTTAAGCTTTAGTGCCTGATGAAAATTATATGATTGTCTTCCCTCTAGATTTAAAAAAATCAGTAGACACAGTTTCCCCTTTGGGAATTATTATACCTCTACCTTGAGACAAGAATTCCTTAGATACTTTTCCGCCTTGAGTTTTAAGATGTTTCAGTGCCTTATATCCATAGTTCTAACTTTGGACATCATTTGCTTTTGTTTGGATTGCAATTAAATAACTGTGTAATAGTCAAATATTATAAGTGTGGCTCCAACGTCTTGGGTGAAAGCTCATCTCATTCAGCCCAATAAAGATGAAGCTTACCCACTAGGTAGAGCCAGCTGAAATCATTTGGAAAATTTCACTTAGCTTTAATCCAGCAGGTTCCTCTTTCTGTTGAATGGTATCAGTGGTGAGTTCCTTAGAAAGCTTAGTCTGACACGATAGTCACGCTTTTAAAAGGAGGAAGACCAGGATCTACATGGTCTTGTGCCTAACGGGAGAGAAGAGAGGAGCCAGCTCTTCCACTCATTTTCCATGTGCTTCCCATGGGCTGAAGGCCTAACCATGTGTGGTCACAAAACCCAGCACCGAAACAGCTGTCCCCTTTCATCTCGGTCCTCACATGTCGAACACTAGATTGTGTGTGTGTTTTCAATACTCTCTTCCAGGGAGTTCAGAACACACGTGTTCCTTTTAACTCCTACCAGACCCTGAGATCTGCAGGCCAAAAGGACCATTCTGGAAGGAATTTGGAAAGATCAGGGGTCAGCTGTTGAGCAACAGCCTGAGGTTCAGGAAGCACAGGTCTGCCAGGTCAGCCCCTAACTCACTCACCCTCAGCTGGGGGCTCCATGACCTTGATGTATCTTGGTTTTGTCACCCATAAAACACAGATAGCAACACTTCCAAAACAGACACTAAATGGAGTGCATTTTGTGATCTTTGGAGAAAAGGCAGCCTGTTAACATATGCTAACAACGTGTTATTCTGGGCAGGCCTGGAGCCACGGCCTCCCATTGCCACCAGAGTCATTTCGTTTCAAGAACCTCTGCCAAGAACAGCCTGATCACCCCAGCCTCCAAGCTCCGGCTCTGGGTCCAGCTGGCATGAGATAAAGGGCCACTCTGCCCAGTTGTGTGTGCTGCCCTGCTCACCCAAAGGCCTTAATTCAGGGCTTCCAGTGCTGATGGCCACTACAACTCACCAATTCCACCTAAGAACAGACCTCCTTATCACCACATGCCTGCCTCCCATCAAGTCTATTAACTCTCTCACTGGTGGGATAGAGCAGTCTAGGCTGGCTCCTTCAGAGAGAATGGTTTTGCTTTGGAACACAGATTTACCAATTGTACCTCACGAGTGGATATTTAGTAGGGTGAGAGCATTTGTGGTTTGTTTTGGCCTTAAGAAAAAAGAGGCCAGGCGTGGTGGCTCATGCCTGTAATCCCAATACTTTGGGAGGCCGAAGCGGGAGGATCGCGAGATCAGGAGATCGAGACCATCCTGGCTAACACAGTGAAACCCCGTCTCTACTAAAAAATACAAAAAATTAGCCGGGTGTGGTGGCGGTGCCTATAGTCCCAGCTACTCGGGAGGCTGAGGCAGGAGAATGGCGTGAACCCGGGAGGCGGAGCTTGCAGTGAGCTGAGATCGCGCCACTGCACTCCAGGCTGGGCGACAGAGTGAGACTCCATCTCAAAAACAAAAAAAAGAAAAGAAAAAGAAAAAAGCTGACCAGATGAGATGAGAACTGGGCTCTCTGGCTCTCTCTGCACTCTGTGGAGTTGACTTTCATGTTGCCCAAAACCAGATAAAATCCTCTGAGGAGGAGGACGAAGGATGAAGGTGGGGCAGGGAGCAAATGTTGCCAGGAACTGTCGCTGTTATCTCTGAAAGTCACACGGTGGTCTCTGGACGTTGTGTGGTCCCTCTGAGGAAGCCACAGGGGCATTCTCAGGAAAATGGGACTGATCTCTGTGGCCCCTACTCAGGTCCCCTTTTCCTAAGCCCCCTGCTTTTCCTCTGCATCCCGTCTCCCAGTCCTTCTTGCTTCCCTCAATATTTTCTTGAGAGGAAACCAGGGAAGCAAAGATACTAATATTGACAGGCTCAGCCCTTTCCTGATGGTCTTAAAGTTTCAAAGAGAAACATAGAAGATGCAATGCTTACCCAAGTCACACATCTTGAGTGGTAGATGTCTAGATAATGTCACCAGGGCAAGGCAGAGGCAAGGGAGATGGGGGAGGGGAGTAGAGATGGCCCTGGACGTGCCAGGTGACCATACGCTCAGCCCAAATGAGAGCATAGCCCGGGTGCTTCCACCCCATCTTGCAGAGCCCTCTTCCCAAATGCACCCCAAATGCACAGAGAAGGCCAAAATGAAGTACCCAGATTGGGGGTGTTGGGGAGACAAGGATGATGGGTTTGGGTTATGAAAATCATCTTGGGAAGTTTGCAGGAAAAGAATAGCGCCTGGCAGCTCCCCTTCTGCGCTGAGCTCCAAAGCAGGAGGAAGTGGGGTTGAATATCAGCACGAAGAATTTAAGATAGACCTAGGGAAGCATCTCCACACAGAAAGAGCTGTTCAGCCGGGTAAAACATTCCTGCCTGGGGTGTAAGCCCCTCTCTTTTAAAGTCTCCAAATAAGCAATAGTTCTATCATCTATTGAAGCAGATCGTCAGCAAGACGCCTTCCAGTGCCAGGACTACTTTACCATCTAATTTTAGCAATTCCTCTTGGCAAAGGAAGGGTTTCCCCCTTCCTCCGGCTATCTGGTGTTCCACACACCATCAGTAGGAACTGCTTCCTTTGATGTTGGGGGGTTCTGTGGACTCAAGGCCAGATACAACACAGGAAGAGACACACTCATAGGCATTACACTGCCCTATCTCACCGCAGCAATAAGAGGCCTGTATTTTTTTTAATTGTGAATTTGAGGCACTCAGTTTGAAAACTATGGGCTGTCAGGTTTGGGATTAAGACTCAGTATCAACCATTATGTCTACAGCCATGCAAAAGTCACTTTTTCTTTTAAGGGCTGGGATGTTTAAATCGTGATTTTATTTCAGTTGTTCATTTAAAGATTTCATTCATACTTTTAACTCATTGTAAATGAATGCAGTTGAAGCCCATCACTTAAAGATAGAAAGCGGCTGAAAGCCATGAGAATGTGTTTCTCGTTGTGGAAACAAGTTAAGTCATTTTCTTCTCCCAACTAAATTTCTTCAGTTTGGCTAAGGGAATTTTTTTTTAAAAGGAATTATAAGTTCCGAATTAGTTTTTCATCTCAAAAGTTAACCCTATGGAAAATGTGGCAATGTTTCTGAGTTTCACAAAATATTGCGATAGTATCTATGTCTTATTGCTCAAGATCTAAACTCTTATGTTTGAGAGCAGGGGTTTGCTGTGTATGTGTGTTTTGTTTTGTTTTGTTTTGTTTTAACATCTTGGCCTCACAGTGTAAAGTGATAAGCTCAGGAGGAATGTTGAATACCTACGTTACTAGATTACTTACGGCAACACTTTCTGTAACGAGGATCTCTCTAAAACTGTCTTTTTTTCCACTTACAGTTTCAATAAGAGGAGATCAGTTATGAAATTAAGTAGGAGAGAACAATGGAGAGAGAGAGAGAAAAAAAGAGTTCAGCATTCCTGTTTAAGCTAGCTAATATTTTTTAAATGTCGACACTGTTCCAGGAACTCTGCTTTTTAGGCCAAAGATTCTGCCCTGGTCTTTATCCTCTCCGCACCCCCAGCATCTCGTGGGCTGACACATCCACAGGGTTTGAGAAAGAGACACAAAAGGTCAGACACATGACACAGCAGGAACTCAGGAGGACGTCCCTGCCGCTTGCTCTCTTCTGATAGATCTCCCCCAGCCCCCAGTTCCCAGCCTCTGACCCCAGTCCCACCTTAATAATGTCCCTTTCTCTCGATTTTCTTTCCTGTACCACTTTTCCCTCCATTTAACCCTCCTCCTCATCCCCTCTCAGGCAGAATTGTCACACCTGAGCCCTGCAACTGAGCTGAACAATATATACAAAACTCAAGCCCAGTTTAGGCAGGCCTGACCCCTGGGATAGCTCAGGGCGGTGGTTCCTTGGGAGAATTCCTGCTTGATGAGCTGGAAGGTCCAAGTCAATAGCCTCATGGTCCCTCCAAGTCTGAGAGTCTGTCATTCTACACACCTGTCCACAGGCTGCAGACATATAAAGGTAAATGTTCAGGTATTAGAAAATATTCAAAGAATTCTCAATGTTCAAAATTCTGAAAAGCAAGTCTATGCTGAATGTGTGGTGGGGGCATTCTAAAAGATAAAAATGATGGATACAAAAAGCCAAGTGTACAAAGAAACACCTACATATACATACACAGACACCTACACATGTACATTCCAAGAGACAGAGAAAATAATTAAGACAGCATTAATTCCTAAATAGCCTTTTCTGTAAATTCCGTGACAACAAAGGACAAGGAGTAAATTGCAGTATCTAAAGATTTAAATATCAGAATACCTGCCAGAGGCCAGGCATGGTGGCTCACGCCTATAATCCCAGCACTTTGGGAGGCCAAGGCGGGTGAATGGCTTGATCTCAGGAGTTTGAGAACAGCTTGGGCAACATGGCGAAACCCTGTCTCTACAAAAAATACAAAAAGTAGCTAAACATGGTAGTGCACACCTGAAGTCACAGCTACTTGAGAGGCTGAGGCAGGAGGGTCACCTACACCAGGAAGTCAAGGCTGCAGTGAGCTGTGATCACACCTCTGCACTCCATCCAGCCTAGGTGACAGAGCGAGACCTTGTCTCAAAAAAAAAAAAAAAAAAAAAAAGAATAGCTCCCAGAAAGTAACAACTTTTGTTTCAAAGAGGTCAAGTCTCAACAGAGTTGTCATACTTTTTTTTTCAGTTAGGAAAAATGATGACTTTAATGCATTACTCATTTTATCACTTTTAATTTACCAAAACCAGTGAGAAATTGGGTTCCCAGCCAATGAAGTTCCACCCTTTGTGGTCAGAGCTGAAAGGGTCAGAGAGTCTGCTGGGAAGGGTGGAGCCTGATGTGTAGGACCCAGGGGGACACACTGGCCTCACAAGGTGGGGCCTCTGTGGCCACCAGCCATGCTCAGGAGCCAGTCACCACCCCTCAGTCCCCCAGCATGGCACAGCCTGCTTAGTATCCATTGCTGACTTCGGCTACCGGTCAAGTTTCCTTTCAGGCTTAAATGCCACGGGTGTCCATGCGGGTCTGATTCATGTTCTCCTGGACTTCTTGCCACCCTGTTCACGGGCCGGTCTGGAGCTCCAAGACACTTGCCTGCGATGGCGTTGCAGTTCCAGCCAGGAAAGCCAATTACTTGCTTCAGAAGTCGGCTGAAGTCTCTGAGGGTGTACGGGAACAGAAGTGCCCAGTCAGTATTTAGGCTGGAAGTTAATTCCTATTTTCTTAGGTCAGTCTACATCTATTGTCCAGTTTAACTACAACCACAAAAGTCTGCATATATGTGTATGAGTCTAACATACCAAAACCCTTCATTATGTCCTCATCAGTAGAAGATAATAGATCATTTTGTTTTTATTTTTCTGTTTAATTTTCAATTTTTATGGGAATGTAGTAGGTGTATATGCACCTAGGCATATAGGTGTGTAGTAGGTATATACGCATAGTAGGTGCACACCTGTGGAGCTGTGATCACACTGCTGCATTCCTATGCACCCACTGCACCTATACACATCTTGTGTATGGGGTACATGAGATGTTTTGATACAGGGATGCAATATACAATATACAATAATCACATCATGGAAAATGGGGTATTCATCCTCTCAGCATTTATTCTTTGTGTTACAAACAATCCAGTTATAGTTTTAGTTACTTTTAAATGTACAATTAAATTTTTATTGATTGGGTCACCCTGTTACGCTATCAAGTACCAGGTCTCACAGATTATTTCATTTTACGTAGTTTACACCCTAGGTAAATATTTGACCCTTCCTCCAAGTTTATAAAATGTATTTGAAATTTTTCTTTAATTTTCTTTAAAAAGATATGAATGGCAATGGTCAAAAAAAAGTTCCATCTAGATGTTCTGGTACTGTTAAATGATCCAATGGTTGTCAAAACTTGCTCTATGTTTACCATCACGACCTTTACTTTCTCCTTCTTCATTCACTAAGGGGGCCTGACCTTTCTTCTGTTGCTAACGGGGCTTTTGAGACAATTCCATTTGTTGCCAGCCGGCTCAGAGGGAACAACCCTTTCCCCAAAACCACTTGCTTGACTTCAAAGGATATGAAAAAATCCGCTTTTAGGAAAATTAATGAGTGGAGAATCTCAATGAGTGATGTGGAATAAATTAGAGCATTACATTTATGCCAGGTCATTCACGCCACATTCCTCAGTCACATGCCCGTGTGTGTGTGTGTGTGCGCGCGTGCACCTCTGTGTGTCTGTGTGTGCCTGTGTGTGTGTGTGCGTGTCTGTGTGTGTATGTGTGTGTGTATGCGTGTGTGTGTGCATGTGCTTGTGTGTGTGTGTACCTGTGTGTGTATGTGTCTGTGTGTGCATGTGCTTGTGTGTGTCTGTGTACCTGTGTGTGTCTGTGTGTGTGTGTCTGCGTGTGTCTGTGCATGTGTGTGTGTGTGCATGTGCCTGTGTGTGTACCTGTGTGTGTGTATACTGTGTGTGTCTGTGCGTGTGTGCGTGTGTGTGCATGTGCCTGTGTGTGTACCTGTGTGTGCATGTGTGCGTGTGTCTGTGTGTGTGCGTGTGCGTGTGTGTGTGTGTGCACGTGGGTGTGTGGTGCGTGTGTGTGTCCGTGTGTGTG
>NC_045452.1:44423433-44581774 GCF_002776525.5 Piliocolobus tephrosceles
TTCTAGAAAGCCTGCTTAATAATGCAGCCTGTTTTTATATACCCCCGTGGTTTAGGTTCTTGAATGACAGAGTAGTCCAATCCCTACAGTGACTCAAAAGGGAAAAAATGCGGGCACCAAAAGGAATGACTGGCTGTGTGGAGCCTCCTTCCTTTCCTCTGATTGCGCCCTCCCCCTTGGAACTGCTTTCAACTGTTACTCCACACCTCCCATCCGGCCCTGTCTTTTCACCCACTCAGATTTCACTAGCTTGGAGGAGACATCAGTCATGGCATATCCCAGTCACCAATTGCCACTTAACAAATTACCCAAAATTTATCAGCCTAGAGTACCTGGTTTATTGTACCTCATGATTTTGTGAGTGAAGGATTTGAGTGAGGTTTGCCTGGGTGATCCTTTTGTTCCATGTGGCACTGATGAAGGTTACTCAGCAGTGTTCCGCCAGCAGATGGGCTGATCTGAGATGCCAAGACAGTTTCATACACATGCCCAGTGTCTTGTGGATGGTCTGGTCTGAGGAGGCCAAGACAGCTTCACACACATGCCCAGCATCTTGTAGAGATGGCTGGAAGGCTGGGCTCACCTATGATTGTCAAATGGAGTACCTACAGGGAGCCCCTCCAGCATGGTGACCTCAGGATGGTCAGTGAATAAGGCAGAAGCCACACAGTCTTGCATGACAAAAATCACCCAGCATCGGGTACACTATATTCTACTGGTTACCAAGTAGTCACTAAGGTCAGGCCCAATTCAGAGGGAAGAGAATCAGACCTCACTTCTTAATAGTATTAAATTAATAGTATTAAAGAAATGGCAGCCATCTTTAATCCACCACACCATGTGATTCCAGGCTGTGCCAAAATGCTCACAGCATATGTTTTTGGTTTTGGATTTTTGTTTTGTTTTGTTTTGTTTGACACGGAGTCTCACTCTGTCACCCAGGCTGGAGTGCAGTGGCGCCCAGGCAAACCTGGCTCAAATCCTCGCTCAGCTCACGGCAACCTCAGCCTCCTGGGTTCAAGCGATTCTCCGGCCTCAGCCTCCCAAGTAGCTGAGGCTACAGGCACCCGCCTAATTTTTGTATTTTTAGTAGAGACAGGGTTTCACCGTGTTAGGCAGGCTGGTCTTGAACTCCTGACCTCATGATCTGCCCACCTCGGCCTCCCAAAGTGCTGGCGTTACAGGTGTGAGCCACTGTGCCGGCCAAAGCATATATTCTTAATTATATTAATAAATGCTTTGAGCATTTTAGTTATGTACTAACTTGAACTGGCTTAACCCATTTATGCCTGAGGTTGCAAATTTTTTGTGTGAAAAAGCAGACCTTGGCGATGACCTTGAGCAGTAGGATATAAATAACTCCCACAAGCTTAGTGGTCCAGTAATGGAACACTAGGCATCAATGGGTTAAGAAAACCTTAGTAGTGTCTGAAAGCAATGGAGTTGTTGTTTTGTACTCAGCCGTGGGTGGTGCTACATATGTGCAGGACTTCCCTTAGCAAGAGCCTCAATGCCTGGAGACTGGCAGATCATTCTTGCTTTATTGCTGTTATTTATGATTCAAATAATCATAATATATTCGTGAAAAGGGCAGCTAACAAAAACAAATGCCCCCTCCATGTCTAATGTGTTCATGCCTCTGAGTTTTTTTTTTTTGAGACGGAGTCTTGCTCTGTGGCCCAGGCTGGACTGCAGTGGCCGGATCTCAGCTCACTGCAAGCTCTGCCTCCCGGGTTCACGCCATTCTCCTGCCTCAGCCTCCCGAGTAGCTGGGACTACAGGCACCTGCCACCTCGCCCGGCTAGTTTTTTGTATTTTTTTGGTAGAGACGGGGTTTCACCGTGTTAGCCAGGGTGGTCTCGATCTCCTGACCTCTTGATCCGCCCGTCTCGGCCTCCCAAAGTGCTGGGATTACAGGCTTGAGCCACCGCGCCCGGCCTTCTGAGTTTCTTTAAGCATTGGATTATCTGTTTGGCGAGTTACGTAACACAAAGAAGCCTCTGAGTGCAACCTAAAACTTCATCCAGTTTGATCATTTATGGGAAGAGAGTTGAAGGTATCCAACCCGGAGTTAAAACAAAGAGAACAAAGCTGGGGGAGAGAGTTATTTCTTTCCGAGGTTCTTTGAACTCACCTCCAAGGCTCTGACACCAAAGGCACCAAAAAAGTGTTGATTTTTCTCATTTAGGGAGAAAGGGTGTCACTGGATCTCCAGACCAATAACACCTTTAGTTTGTGTGGCCTTCAAAGCAGATGATGGCTGTGATGTGCCCAGTATCTTGGACAGGTCATTTGGCCTTCATGCTAAGTACCCCATTAGAATATCATTGTGTGTTCCAGCCAGGGAATAAAACAGTGTCCTCCCTGCTCTGATTCGTCATCCCCATGTCCCCAGGTGGCTAGAGGAGGACCAGGGTCACTGCTGGGGGAACTGCTGGAGTGCATATGAGCTTCCTCCTACTGGACTGCAGCATTCTACACCCCACCACCATCATCCCACCAAAGCTAGGAAAATAAAAGTATAAAGCCTGAACAATGGGTCCAGGCTTTCTTCTCTCTCAGCAGCCAGCCACCCTCCCCAGTGGAGTCTCCCTAGCTGGAAGGCAAAATCTAGGTTTATGGAAGAGGACCTGACTGCCTGGCTTCTCCAGGATAGTTCTGAACTCTCACACCTGGAAACCAAAAGGGTGCCATGGAACTGACAGCTACTTCATCAGCACTGTGGTGCCTCTCCTTTGTAAAAATAAGTGCTGCCCCTTAGAGATCAAGAAATAACTGCAGAAAGGAGACATGGAATGATCTAGGTCACACTTCCAGGTCCTCCTTGCTTGTGTACTATAATTACAGTGATTTATTTTCCTCTCTCTCATTTTGGCCTTTACTTACACTCCTCACTGTAGTCTCCTACCATAGAAAGAGAAGGAAGGAAATACTCTTTCACATGCCATAGTACTTTAATAGCTGTTGAGTTAGTATGCTCAAAGTTAATGTCTGCAAACACAATCTGGCTGCTGAGACATCACTGGTTTAGGTGAAAAAGAAGTTATGAGATAGTAATATAAAATTACATTCAACAAAATATATAATTAAAAACTGACCACCTGACAGAGTAGCTATTTCTACATGGCTGCCATTCATCTGTTGTGCAGATAGATTGATAAACGGATTCATATTCCAATAGAGGGGCATATGGCAGGGGGCCAGGCCTCATGGTCAGAGATCTAGAATCTAACTTTCCCCTAGACTGTTGTCACTGCCCAGCCTGCCAGGCTGCTCTTCCCACCTAGCCCAGCAATCTCCTGTGGTCTCCATCCTCATGTTGCATGGTAGTTGTTTTTTTCTGGATCACTGTCTAGGTTGAAGTTCTCCAGAAAAGCAGGGGCTGTGTTTGTTCTAATCACTGTTACACCCCCAGCCCTAAGCACAATGTCTGCTACTTGGCAGGTAACCAATAAATGTTTGTTTTAAATATACATCTGGGTGCAAAACAACACTTGGTAGTGTGAAGGACAAAAAAAAAAAGCAGCTTTTACTTCTCCCTACTTCAATAGACTCAACTTTTATGTGAACAGCCATATACTATTAAAAGAAGAGAAACAGTGAGTTGAAGGATAAAATCCACAAACGTAGTAAAAACCTGGAATATGTCAACAGAGTCTGTTTTCCACAAAAGCTTCAAAATTATTTTTTAAACAACTTTTGATATTTGAGCATTTCAGTTTTCCCTCTGTATTAGTCCATTTTCACACTGCTATAAAAACTACCAGAGACTGGGTAATTTATAAAGAAAAGAGGTTTCATTGACTCACAGTTCCACATGGCTAAGGAGGCCTCAGGAAACTTACAATCATGTTGGAAGGTGAAGAGGAAGCAAGGCACTTCTTACATGGCAGCAGGGTGGGGATAAGGGGGAGTGCCACACTTTTAAACCATCAGATTCATAAGAACTCACTCACTATCATGAGAACAACATGGAGGTAACTGCTCCCACGATCCAATCACTTCCCACCACATCCCTCCCTCAACATGTGCAGATTACTTTGAGATGAGATTTGGATGGGGACAAAGAGCCAAACCATATCACCCTCCCACTCCTTAAACATAAGCTATAGGTAGGCTTCATTGTCCTCCACAATTCTCTGGATCTCCTCATTCTCTATAAATTTTGGTCAATTCTTTCAACAGACCAGAGCACAAATAGACCATCTGGCTAAGAGACACAACCTCAGAGATAATATTTTTATATCACTGCATCACAGGCGATATTTTCACAATGGTTTTGATTTGTGGGAATCAAATAGATTTCAGTGAATAGTATACAAAGATCAAAGTGATATATCTTACATTTGAAGATGGGGTGATATAGGCATGAAGTGATCCTGCTATCTATACAGTTTAAACTTTGTTTTGAAAAGGGATTCTTACCATGTCACATGGAGTTTCATTCTAAAAGGGCATATGCTTGATAAACTGTAACTGTTAATTAAAAATAGAGGGAAATGGGGAGGACTGGAAATACCTGATTCTTCAGTATTTAAGAAGTTATAGAGTGTAAAGTAAAGCAACATTTAAAGATGTCAGTGAATGAAGTTGGAGATTCTAAGAGTGCCATCATCATCCACACTTTGCTTTCCCATGCATCAATTACAAGAAATTACTAAGACTAAAAGGATAAATTTTCCAGTGCAAACAGCGCATTCCTATAAAAATGTATGGAACACATATGACAGACAAAAGTCTAACTTCTTTAACATAAAAGTCAGAAAGCATACGTCAAAAGCCCATTTGAAAAGTGCAGAGAACATAAGCAGCCAGCTCACAGAAAAACAAATATCAATATATAAAAGTATACTTATTTACTTTTTAAATATATAAAAGTATACTCAACCTCACACATAATAAAATAAATGCAAATTACATGACAATGGACATCATTTTCACCTCTCAGATTCAAAATATTTGATAATACCTCAGCAGAGAAGTTTGGGGAAATAAGCATGGCACTGATATAGAGTCAAAGGAGCATTACATGGTAGCACCTCTTTGAAGAGGAAATTTGGTAATGGTTATCAAAAGCTTAAATATGCACATCCTTTCCCCTATCAATGCCATTTCTAAGAGTTTAGCTCCTATATACTACTATACATCTGCGGAGGGATATTCACTATACCATTATTTAACATATCAAAAAGAGGAAGCTACCTAAACAACTACCTATGGGGAAATGATTATAGAGTATATGCATCACCAGAATACTATGACATTTTTCACAAGAATGTGACAGAGCTAGAGGCACTGATAAGGAGCAATTTCCAAGACATATTGTTAAGGGAAGAAAGCAAGATGTAAACCAATGTATTTCTGGTGTACTATTTTTTGTGAAAAAAAAAAAAAAAGGTGGTGTTTTAAAAATTTGTCCACAAATTCTTTGCCTTTTCTTTTAAGTGGTGGAGTCTAACTCCATTTTCCTTGAGGACTGGACTTAGTGATCATATTTCTAATGAATAAAATAAGGCAGAAGTTACAGCATGTGACTTCTGAGACAAAGTCATAAGAGGTATTATGGCTTCTTCCTTGGTCTCTCTTAGATCCCTGCTCGGAAAAAGCCAGATGCCATGTTGTGGGGACACTAAAGAAGGCCTATGAAGAGGCCCACATGGTAAAAAACTAACTGCACCTCCTGCCAAATAACATGTGAGTCAGTCATCTTGAAAGTGGATTATCCAGCCCTAATAAGTCCTTCAGATGAGACCATGGCCCTAGCCCCAATCAGTCCTTCTAATGAAACCACAGCCTAAGCCCCAGTTAATCCTTCAGATGACATCACAGCTCTAACTGTCATCCTCACTGCAACCACATGAGCCAGAACTACCCAACTGATAAGGTTTGGCTCTGTGTTCCCACCTAAATCTCACCTTGAATTATAATAATCACCATGTGTCAAGGGCAGGACCAAATAGAGATAATTGAATCATGGAGGCAGTTTCCCGCATGCTGTTCTTGTGATAGTGAGTGAGTTCTTATGAGATCTGATAGTTTTATAAAGGGCTTCCCCCTTCACTCAGCACTTCTCCTTCCTGCTACCATGTGAAAAAGGGCATGTTTTCTTCCCCTTCTGCCATGATTGCAAGTTTCCTGAGGCCTCCCCAGCCATGTAGAACTGTGAGTCAATTAAACTTATTTCCTTTATAAAT
Organism: Piliocolobus tephrosceles; assembly: GCF_002776525.5. Classification (NCBI taxonomy): domain Eukaryota; kingdom Metazoa; phylum Chordata; class Mammalia; order Primates; family Cercopithecidae; genus Piliocolobus; species Piliocolobus tephrosceles. The sequence goes on from NC_045452.1 coordinate 44,429,628, forward strand.
AACCCAGTCTCAGGCAGTTCTTTATTGCAGTATGAGAATGGGCTAATACAGTAAATTGGTACTGAAGAGAGTGGGATGCTGCTATAAGGATACCTGAAAATGTGAGAGTTACTTTGGAACTGGAAAATAGACAGAGGTTTGAACAGTTTGGAGGGTTCAGAAGAAGACAGGAAAATGTGGGAAAGTTTGGAACTTCCTAGAGATTTGGAGGGCTCAGAAAACAGGAAGGTGTGGGAAAGTTCAGAACTTCCTACAGACTTGTTGAGTGGCTTTGACCAAAATGCTGGTAGTGATATAGACAATGAAGATCAGATTGAGTTGGTTTCAAATGTGGGTGAGGAACTTATTGGAAGTTGAAATAAAGGTGACTCTTGCTTTGCTTTAGCAAAGAGACTGGCAGCATTTTGCCCCTGCCATAGAGATCTGTGGAACTTTGAACTTGAGAGAGATAATTTAGGGTATCTGGCGGAAGAAATTTCTAAGTGACAAAGCATTCAAGAGGAAGCAGAGCATAAAAGTTTGGAAAATTTGCAGCCTGATGATGTGATAGAAAAGAAAAACCAATTTTCTGAGGAAAAATTCAAGCCTGCTTCAGAAATTTGCATAAGTAACAAGGAGCTAAATGTTAATGACCAAGACAATGGGGAAAAATATCTCCAGGGCATGTCAGCAACTTTTGTGGCAATCCCTCCCATCACAGGCCTGGAAGTCTACTAGGGAAAAATGGTTTCATGGGCCGCAGGCCCCCCTGCTGTGTGCAGCCTAGGGACTTAGTGCCCTGCATCCCAGCTGCTCCAGCCATGGCTAAAAGGGGCCCAGGTACAACTCAGGCCATTGCTTCAGAGGGTGCAAGCCCCAAGCCTTGGCAGCTTCCAAGTGGTATTGGGCCTGCTGGCACACAGAAGTCAATAATTGAGGTTTAGGAACCTCTGCTTAGATTTCAGAGGATATATGGAAATGCCAAGATGTCCAGGAATAAGTTTGTTGCAGGGACAGAGCCCTCATGGAGAACCTCTGCTAGGGCAGTACAAAAGGGAAATGTAGGGTCAGAGCCCCCACACAGAGTCCCCACTGGGGCACTGCCTAGTAGGGCTGTGAGAATAGGGCCATCATTCTCCAGCCCCCAGAATAGTGGATCCACCAATAGCTTGCACTGTGCACCTGGAAAAGCCACAGACACTCAAGACCGGTCCATGAAAGCAGCCAAGAGGGATGCTGTACCCTGCAAAGCCACAGGGGTGGAGCTGCCCAATGTCATGGGAGCCCACCTCTTACATCAGTGTGACTGGGACTGAGACACGGAATCAAAGGAGATCATTTTGGAACTTGAAGGTTTAATGACTGCCCTACTGGATTTCAGACTTACATGGGACCTGTAGCCCCTCTGTTTTGGCCAACTTCTCCCATTTGGAATGGTTGTATTTACCCAATGCCTGTACCCCCATTATATCTGGGAAGTAACTAACTTGCTTTTGATTTTACAGGCTCATAGGTGGAGGAGACTTGCCTTGTCTCAAATGAGACTTTGGACTTGGACTTTTAAGTTAATGCTGGAATGAGTTAAGACTTTGGGGAGACTTTTGGAGGGGCATGATTGTGTTTTAAAATGTGAGGACATGAGATTTGGGAGGGGCCTGGGTGGAATGATATGGTTTGGCTGTGTCCCCACCCAAATCTCACCTTGAATTGTAATAATCCTCATGTGTCAAGCACAAGACCGGGTAGAGATAATTGAACCATGGGAGAAGTTTCCCCCATGCTGTTCTCGTGATAGTGAGTGAATTCTCACCACATCTGATGGTTCATAAGGAGCTTCCCCTTTCGCTTGGCACTTTTTCTTCCTGTAGCCATGTGAAGAAGGATGTGTTTGCTTCCCCTTCTGCCATGATTGTGAGTTTCCTGAGGTCTCCCAAGCCATGCAGAATTGTGAGTCAATTAAACCTCTTTCCTTTATAAATCCAGTCTTGGGCAGTTCTTTATAACAGCGCGAGAACTGACTAAGCAACTCACAAATCCCATCTAAGCAACTCACAAATTCCTGACCCAGAAAAACTGAATAATAAATGTTTGTTGCTTTAAGGTTCTAGGTCTTGGGACAATTTGTTACACAGCAATAGATAGTACAGTGAGGATAAGTTTGAATTTGCATAGAATATCTCTGGAAAAATATTTGGTGGGTATCTCTAGGGAGAAAAATTGGGAGGCTGGGCTTCATGGGTGAAAGAAGACTTAATTATCATTATATTATACCTTTTTATATTTCTAAATTTTACTATTCCAATGTATTATCTTTTCCAAAAAAATGGTAGGTAGATTTTACAAAATAATCTCATGGACTACATAAATATGTTATACTAAAATTTGTATAAATATATTTAACCTACATTTTATTTTGACTTTATATAAATCAAAATTTTTATGGTTTTTGTAGACAAAAAAAATTCTAACAATACATAGATGTTTAGTGTCTTAAATATTTCTTACTCACTGTGAAAGAGCTTGCTGGTTCTTTCGTCTACAACTGTTCTCCATTTTCCTTCTAAATTGAACTTCAATTTTGTGTGAATGGCATTGTATCTAGCCCCAGATGATGAATAAAAGTAGGTATAAGCTAGAAGTCAGTAAACTTTCTCTTAAAGGGCCCAGTAATAAATATTTTGGGCTTTGTGGTCCACAGAGTCTCTGTAGCAACTATTCAACTCCGCTGTTGGAGAGTAAAAGGAGTCATACAGGATACGTCAAAAAACAAGCATGGCTGGGTTCCAAAAAAGGTTTGTTTATGGGCCCTGAAATGTGAATTTCATGTATTTTTCATAAGTCATGAATTATTCTTCTTTTAATGTTTTCCAGCCATTTAAAAACGTAAGTCATTCTTAGGTTGTAGGTATACAAAAACAGGTGGCAAGCTAGATCTGACCTGCATGCTACAGTTTGCTAACCCCTGGTATATATAAGCCAATCTCATACCCTTGTGCTTGTAAAAGGCCTGGAGGGAATTGGGGCATAGAATCCAGTTCCAGCCACTAGACACAGGAAAAGTCTGCTGCAAGAGTTATCAGGAGCATTTCTCCTCCCTGATGAAGGAAGAATGGGAATAAGAAGAAAACTCCTGACCCTTCCCTCTAGCTTCCTACTTGAGATATTGCTGGTCAGGATTTGATGCTTAAGGCTAAGGCAGCCATCTTTTGATGATACAGGGAGACAGAACACAATGAACTAATCTGTGCCCCTGATGACAGGGGTAAGATGCTTTATCCACCTATCTCTGGATTTCTTGTTGTATGAGAAAAGTAAACTTCTGATTAAAGGCACTTGTTACTGGATAGTTTATTAATTGCAGCTGACCACACTCTTAATGATGTTCTCTTCGACATTAAATACCATACTGTAGTATCAGCTGTGGCATAAGTATTATTTATAACCAACTCTTAATATACACCAAATTGTTAGCCCATTTGCCACCTAACTTGAGAGCAAAGGTTTGAAAGCTTGGCAGAGCAGATGGTCCCCCATGCAAGAGGAGGAAAAAGCAACAAGAGACTGTCTTAAATTCAAGACTGGGAAATTTTCATAGCAGCATTAAATGAAGTAGATTTTATACCTCAGCACCAACAGCTCCAAATTAAAATGCTGCTTTCAGAAGGAGGAAGTGGGCCTGTCAGTACGAGCATGGATTTTAGCCGAAGAGGGACTTAGATACCGTCTCCCTGTGGGGAGGAGAATGGGCTGACAAAAAGCATGGGGGTGGTTTTTTGGAAACTGTCTATGTTGTGAAGAAAATGTCTCCCCCAAGGTATAGGGTATAGTGCCCAGGTATAGGGCCCAGTTTATAAATCAACACTCAGGCGGAAAAAAAACAAATTAATGCTGGAAAATTTTAGAAGATTTGAATACCTTTGTAACTCTCACAAAAACTTTTTCTTTACTGAATATGACAGGATTTCAGAGAATGATAGACCAAAGATCACTTATTTTAGAAAATCTTGAAGAATCTATACCAGGCATTATCAGAGGATCCCACACTCTGTGGACTGGAAAGGAAAACGGTTTTGTCTCCCCAACTATAATTCAATCAACAACGATTTAGTGACTACCGCTGTGTCTGCAGGTCCTCCTGCTGCATGCTCCTATAGCCTGCTGCTCATCCTCCATCTCCCTTCCCTTCCTACCAGCATTAACTGGCTATCTGTTATGTGTCAAACAGCATGCAAAGGGCTAAAAGAACAATGATGGGAAAAACCACATGGCCTTTGCACTGCAGGCTTCCAGCGGAGATGCTATAGACATAATGTATTACATTGCCCCTTGTCTGTTTTCTGTGCTAGATGGTAAACGAGGACAAGAAGCTTGTCAGTCCTGCTTACCAATGTGTCCTCAGACTCTAGCACAGAGTCCAACACACAGTAGGTAATATATCCGTATGTATGGACCCATAGCGTGAGGATCCCCTTGAGCCTCAAGCACGGAGCGGAGTGTTGGCTTTTACATACTCCTTCCACTTCTAGGTTTTATCTAGGTATCTGAAAGGACACAATACATTTACATACCCAAAGACCCAGGGTAGTATTTCTGAAGGTTTTCTGTGGGTCTTTAGATATTCAAGGAAATGGGATATCTGAGTCAGCCGACAAAGGCTGGCTGTGTGAAACCAAGGACACAAAGGAAACCCCATATGAGGGGAGGAACTTGTGCTGGAGGTAAAGAGACACAGTTGCTTTCATGAAGCACATGGTCCATCAGCGCAGACAGAGACGGGAGCTGTGATGTGTGCACATGGCAGGAAATAGCTGCAAATTCCCAAAGCTACCAGCATCCTGTAACCCTGCTGCCAAGATGTCTTCATGGAAAAAGGTGGCTCTGTTTCTCTCACAAGGGACACTGGGCTGGGACAGTGGGGAACCAGTCATGTGTCTTACAAATCAGCCGTCCACCCAACCCACTATGTATCCGCACCAAAAAGCACAGTGGAGGGCCTGCCATGAGCCCACTGCAGTGGCAGGTGGTGAGAACAGAGAGGCAATGACGACAGGACTCTCATTGAGTGTGGCGGGGGTATCCCCACCCTCAGCGTGCATGTGCACACCCACACCTGTCTGTATGTAAGAGGTTATACAAAACATCATTCTCCACCTATTTCCACCCCAAGTAACCTGGTACTGATTTCATATATGTCATCTGTAAGCAGGTTTTCTAAGACAATAAAAAAAATTACAAAAAATTGTTTTTAGGCGAGAATTAAAGTCTCAGAAGTGCATCTTTGCTCACTTTCCTTCAGAACACATAGCACACATATAGTTGTGAAAATAACACCTCCCTTTCAAGCTCCCTGGAGACCCAGCCCCATAGAACAAATCTCAACATGCTCTCTCCCAGTGACATGTCCACAGAGAGCCACAGCTTACTGGTCTACCAGGAGTCCATCAGATGCTGGTCCTGGCTCATTCTTGCCCAGCTGTGTGGTGTGACAATGCTTGGAAGGCTCTTTTTTTTTTTCCTTTCTTTGGAGGGGCGGGGGCTGATTTCTGGATGACAGTGCTTATTCAAAGGCCATGTCCTTCTTGAGTTTTACTGTGTTTCATCAGGTCAGTTTCACCTCTTTGGAGAACGCACATGTGAATACAAAGGCAAGCTTTTTTAGCTCAGCAATAACTGTCTATTTACAGGTAAACAGGTGGTGTCCAAACCCTGGGTGGCCCAGGACTCATCACTGGTCAACACTGAAGTTTTTTAAAGTCATATCAAATCTGCCAGGAAAGCTGTAGCTCAGACTGTCCCATCCGAAGACCCTGACTCAAAGCTTACACGCCGGATTAGGGCAACCAAAGCTGTAAGCAAGACTTTTTTGGTGTGACTAAATCTCCACTACCGCTGAACTCCTTACTTCAGTGAAGTTCTTACTTAACTCTTTGCTGCTTGTTTTGCCTGTTGTTATTATGCTATATTGTGTGATTATGTTATTATGTTGTTACCCTTTGTTATTATGAGGAAAGAAAAAGAACCTTTCTTACTAAATATATTGCAGTTACCCTATAATTTGATGACAAATAATTAACGCTTCTTTGAGAAAACAAAACTAAAAGTTAGCATAATCAGCAATTAATTTACCACAAAATAATTTAAGGCCTTTCTTGGCTGGTGCTATATGTTCCTGGCTTTTGTACAAGAATATATCCTTGCATGCTTGTACAATAAAACAAACTGACGAATTAATAACATGACGACTCTCATAAAGATGGAGAATATATTAGATAGCTAATTAGAAGCAGATGTGGGGCAATTATTATTACATGTTACTACATAGTTAGCCATTACTTTTTGGTATATTTGTAACCAATATATTTATTTTTAACAAAATAAGAAGAGAGGTCAGGCATAGTGGCTTGTGCCTATAATCCTAGCACTTCGGGAGGCCAAAGTGGGAGGGTCACTTGAGCCCAGCAGTTGAAGACCCACTGGAGCAACAAAGTGAGACTTCTGTCTCTACAAAATTTTTTTTAAAAAAACTAGCTGGGTGTAGCGTTGCGTGCCTGTGGTCCCAGCTACTCAGGAGGCTGAGACAAGAGGACTGCTTGAGCGCAGGAGTTGGAGACCAGCCTGGGCAACATAGTAAGACCCTGTCTCAAAAAAAAAAAAAAAAAAAAAAAGGGAAGAAATGTGAAAGTTAGGAGTTCCCAAATAGAATATGGCCTAATTTTAAAATGTGTTTGTTCAGCTGTCATATGAAGGCTAGGAGAATGTTTGAAAGGATATTGCAGTATTTTCCTTTAAACCCAGCTGTGAATTCCACACTCCAGCTATGCCATAAAAACCTACCATGAGGACGCACCTAGGCGTGTTCACAAAACCCAGGTCAGGTGTCCACTGTAGAATAGAATCCAGACAAAACTGAGCTCAAACAAGGAGCCTAGAAAAGGCTAATTCTGGCAAAGAAGTCCTATTCTGAACTAATTTACAGATTTTACGTCAAGTATTTCAAACTCAGAAAATATGAGTCTAACGGGTGTTTGTTTAGTTTTGTTTTTTGCTTGTTTTTTGCTTTGGTGTCTGTCGTTTTTGTTTTGTTTCATTTTGTTTTCAAAGAGCATGATTGGTAGGATAAGAAGAAACTGAGACACAGTATCAATACTGTGAGGCTCATCATAAGTGGCCTCTCAGAAGTTAACCGGTGTGGGGTGGCTCAAGCCTGTAACCCCAGCACTTTGGGAGGCCAAGGTGGGTGGATCACCTGAGGTCAGGAGTTCGATACCAGCCTGGCCAACATGACGAAACCCCGTCTCTACCAAAAACACACACAAAAAAATTAGCCAGGCGTGGCGGCGCCCGCCTGTGGTCCTAGTGACTCAGGAGGCTAAGACACAAGAATCGCTTGAACCCAGTCTGCGGAGGTTGCAGTGAGCTGAGATGGCGCCACTGCACTCCTGTCTGGGTGACAGAGCAAGAACCTGTCTGAATTAAAAGAAAAAAAAAGTTAACCAATTTCATCACTTGGAGATCTATTTGTTTCCTTAAGAAAACAGAAGTTAACAGCTGAGCACCAAGTCGATCATCAGAACAAAACATTGTGGATAAGCTGCCCATCCCATCCCACTGCTGCTGCTAGGCCACATACTTCTGCCTACCCAAACTCCTCCCAAGCAATATTTGAGAAAACAAGTTGTATGAAAACGACTTTTCATAACATTCTTATCCCTAGAGATTGGAGGTAATTAGGTACCTAGAGGGATTTTCCCTAAAAATAAATAAAATAAATAATGGCAGGGATAACTGTTTCTGCGCAAAATCAAAGCAAGTGTATGGGAGCAACACAGATGTAACAATAGGAACTCACACGTGTACTGTGCTTATTTCCAGCCAGGCACTTTTCTAAATGCTTTCTGTAATCTAATTCTCTATTCCTCACGGTAACCTCAAGGGCTAGGTACTATTATTGTCCCCATTTTATCAATGGGACAACAATGATACCAAAAGGTTAAGTAACCTGCCCAAGGTCACACGGCAAGAAATTAGCAAAGCCAGGATTTGATCCCAGACCCACTGGCTCTAAAGTCCACGTTCTTGATCACCACACTAGCCAGCAGCCAGACACCCATTCAAGCCTTCACCACATCCCACACCTGTGTTCTGTGCTGGAGATACAACGATGAATTTCACACAGCTGAAGAAAGAGACATAGCAGGCTGAGGGCAGTGCCTTAACAGGGACATCTGACTGGGACTGGAAGAGATAACTCTTGGACTTGTGGCAGATAACCAGGCAGGAGGGCAGACAGGGGTGATGAGAAGAAACTGCATTCAGGCGGAGGGTACATAATGTACAAAGTTTCAAGGCAGGAAAGAATGTGGCTCCCTCAAGGAACAGTAAGTAGTTTAATCCAGCTGGCATAGCGAGACCACAGGTAACAGAGGGTGGGGACACCCAGCAAAGCTAAGCCAAGGCCAGAGAAAGGAGGCAGAAATAACATCACAAAGGGCCTGTGGGCTGCCTAAGCAGTGGGGATTTACCTAAAATTCTGCAATAAACAACTAAAGAATTTAACACTAAGAAATAAAATGATCAGATCTTGTCCACAGCTCACTGACTATTATAAAGAGACTGGATTGGAGAGGACAGAGAACTGAAACAGGGAGACTAATCAGAAGCTGTTACTGTACATCAAAACTGTGCTAAGAGGCTGTGTGCCAGAATCATGTAGCCCTACAACCAGAGCAACCGGAAATTTCTTAGTCCAAGGTGATGGAGAGGAGCAGATTTGGGGCCACACAGCAGCACTGCACTCCAGCTCTTCCCAGCAGTCTCCCAGGGACTGATGTCCTGAGGTTATGTCCCAGGGTCTTGAAAAAGGCCAGCCACAGCACCTTCTCGCTAGGGAAGTACACACCCCTTCTTTCCCAAGTCCCTCGCCACCCAAACAATTTTTAAAATTCTGATGTTAGTCACTTTCAGAGCATTTCCTTTTATTTATTAAAATGTGCTTGCGTTTCAGCCAGAAAGGTTTAGACGGTAACTGGTTTCTATAAGCTTCAAAGTATTTCTGAAGGATTATGATTCAGCATGCAATGCACATTCTTGACCTTATTATCTCCAGCTTTCCTGGGTCTGGCCAAAGGTCCTCAGAAAAGGCTTTTTAAACAAAGATCCTGGTGTGAACTGCTGCTGGACTTTGTTCTTTTATTTTTCATGCCTTGTAAATAATTCCTGTTTAAAATCAAAACTTTCTCAGTGGTGTCTCTACAGATTCCCCTACAGAATCCTTGCTGTCTTCCCATGTGAACTGAAGTTAAAAACATGACACACAAGCAGATGATGTTCAAGCCAACGGCATCTTGTATTCTTCCAAATTAAATGCTAAAACGTCCAATAAACACTATGTCAATAAGGCTCCACTTTCCCCCCTAAACGTGCATTGTTGGTTCTACCAAAATAGAATACCTTTTTGGAGTTGAAAACATTGACCAGCTTTGGGTCTCTGAGATTGAGTCTGGAAGGCACCTCCCACATTGAACCTACCTTCAAGTATTAAAGCTTCCTTTGGCAGAAATCTCTTTGAACACCAATAGGATGTGTTGCCTTTTTTTTTTTTTTTTTTTTTTAACTTTTTAGTTAATTCGTTAATAACCTCCTGACTAGCAGGGCCAGTTAGGATTTTCAGGACAAAGGACAGTGGGATGCTGAACCCACAACCCCACATCCTCATCGCCCCCCATCTCACTCTCCATTGCCCCCACACCCAAAGTCTTTGCTTCCAGACCATTGAGTCCTGCTGCAAATGCTCTGGAAACTCTTCTTTAGGAAATCCCTGCAGTCCCGCCTCCCTCCCGCGCATGGAAGCGCCTGGTGACAATCAGGACACCACCGAGGGCTCCTCCCAGCGCGTCCCTCTGCGGTCTGAGATGACTAAGACCTCGAATGGAAGGGGGTCGTCCTTAGAGTTCAGGGAAGCGAGCTTTACCTTGACGAAGAGGGTAATGTCGTGCTCCTGCCCCAGGGCCCGCTCCTCGGACGCCTCTCCGTCCTCCCGGCGGCCGTTCATGCGCGCGGCCTCGTCGCCAGCCTCGGCGGGACCCTCCTCGGCCAGGTGGTTGCTGAGCTGGGCTTCAGGCTCCGCGGCGCACCTGGAGGCCTCCTCACGTGGGCTGCTGTCGGGGAATTCCTCCTCGCCCCCAGCTGCGGCCTCCTCACTTGGCCCCTCCGGGCTCTGCTCTCGCCTCTCCTCTTCCTCCCCTGACTCCTGCTGGGGCCCATCCCCTACCCCGTCCTCGACAGCGTCTGCCCTCGCGTCCCCGGGGGCCGCTTCCTCGGACCCCTTTCCCCCCGGGACCTCCGTCTCCTCCGCTGCGTCCCAGGCGAGTTCACCAGGGCTGCGCCCCGCGCTCTCCCCGGCAGCGACCTCAATTGCCTCGGCCTGGGGCGGGAGGCTACGGTCCCCTCCTTCCTGCGGCTCACCCAAGACCTGGCGCGTCCCTCCTGCCGGACCCTCGGCGTCCATGCTGTCGCCCGCCGGGCACTCGGCTTCTTCCTTGTCCCCCGCAGGGTCCCCCGCTTCTACGCTGTCCCCCGCCGGACCCTTCGCGTCTACGCTGTCCCCCACCCGGCCCTCCGCGTCTACGCTGTCCCCCGCCGGGTCCTCCACTTCTACACTGTCCCCCGCCGGGCACTCCGCTTCTGCGCTGTCCCCCACCCGGCCCTCGGCTTCTATGTTGTCCCCCGCCGGGCCCTCCGCGTCTACGCTGTCCCTCGCCGCCCCGGGCGCGCTGCTTTCCGGGACCTCAGGTCTCTGCTCCGCCTCCTCCTGTCTCTCAGGGGCCGCAGAGTCCTCCGGCTCCCTCGGAGCCTCCCCGCGGGGCTCGCCCTGCGCGCAGCGCCCCGGGCTCGTCCCCTCCACCTGCTGCGCGCCGCTTGTCTCCTCCCCTCCCTGGGGCACCTGGGCAACCTCCGGGGCTCCCTCCTCGGCCTCCGCCTCACCGTGCGCCCCCGTCGTGCCCCGCGCCTCGGCCTCCGGGCCCCTGTCCGGCCCGCCGCCTCCCACCTCCTTCACCGCGGCCGCGCCCCCTGGCGCCTCCTCTGCGCCCTCGCTCCCCTCCGGCCCCACTGCCTCCCCGCCGGCGGATCCCGGCTCTCCGGGTCTCTCAGCCAGAGGCGCGGGGAGCTCCGGCGGCCCCTGAGGACCCGGGGCACCCCCCTCCGGCTCCGCGGCCTCGGCCATGTCCCCAGATCCCTGTCCTTGATCGGGACTCCTTCCTTGACCCTGCTTAGTGGTCGGTGGCGCTGGGCAAGGGGCGTGCTGCGGGGCCCTCTGTGCCCCTTGAAGGACGCCGGGTCAGGGCTCCGGCGGTGAAGGTTTAGCCGGGGTGCTGGGGCCTTGCGCGGGACCCGCAGGGCAAACTCCGCTTGGCGCCAAGCCTCTGCGCCCCTTCTGCCCAGCTGAAGCTCTCTGGACTCTTTGCTGGAGCTTCTCCCAGATTGCGCGTCTGCTTCCCACCCGGACCCCAATCTCGCCCTCGGGCCGCGGAGGTGCAGTGCAGGGTTGGAGAGGGCTGCTTCGCTCCTGCACCTTTAGAAGTGCCTGGCACGCTGTCCGCTGTCTGGGGTTGACCAGAAGTCCTTGGTGCCAACTCCATCCCCTGGGGCTTGGGCGGGGTTTGTCTTCCCCTCCTCCCTCCCATGTTTGGGTGGCCTAGGAGCTTGGCCAATGAACAGCCTTTCTCGTGACCCCTGTGGATGTTGATGAAAAGATTCTGGTTCTCCTGGCCACTTGAGTGTTCTCTGGAATGGCTTCAACTTCCAGAGTCATTTAAATCACCCGCCTCCAAACACACACCCCGATACCCAAACACCTAATCTCCACCTTACCGCAGGAGTGAAGCATCGAGCTCCCCCGGTACCCAGCTGAAGATGTCCACATTGTGCCAGGTGTCCAAGAGCAAGGGTGTAAATCCCGGAGAGAAGCAGGGGAGGCTCCGCTGGCCACCTTCCCATGTCTGCAGGGACCCCGGAGAGGTTCCAGAGGCCCCTCACATGGAGGCACAAAGAGCCAGTCGAGTTTCTCTGACCAGAGATGGGCGCTGTTGTCCATGAGGGGTCACTTCTCCGGGCCTGTCTAGAGGATCGTGGGAGCCCTGCGCTGGAGAAAAGGTTACACCCTCATCTCCCAGGTCTCTTAAGACTATAAGAGTCTGTATATCTTGCTGATTCTCCTAGATTTCTAAACTCACAACCAGTGCTTCTACCTCCAAGTTAAAAGCTTGGGGATCTGGAGGTGGAGAAAAGAAAATTCAAGATGTGAAAGAGGGGAGTGATGGAATTCCCTGGGTTAGGGCTCTCCCAGGATCACAGACCCAATACCTTCTCTAAAAAGGAAGTTGGTATGGTGAAAAGTCTGTCGTAAGCTTATTATAAGTCAGGCTACTTCTAGTGGGTTACCAAGAAACTGGATTACCCAAGGTGGCACTATGTAAACGTGGTGGAACGAGGATCCCAGCTCAGGATTGACGATTCGTCAGGCTTTATATGGCTTCGATATTGGCCTAAGATACATGAGCCCCTGGTGTCCACAGAAGGTTGTTTTGGTTGAAAGAGGTGGGGGTGTCTTTGATGTGGCTTGGGGCCACACCTTTGGCCATGAACAGAACGTGCCTCCTTCTAATTCCCATTGCTCATCACTAATGGACGACAGGACGGGAGCCCAGAGACAGCCAGCTTCATGCTACCTTTCTCCAAGGCCGTGCTATCTGGGTAGGTACAGGCCAGAAGCTTCATTACCACAAAGTGGCATCTACTCAAAGCATGACGCCCACACAGGTGAGCCAGAGATGCACGTGAGCTGTAAAGGCTCTAGGCACCTAGAAAAGGAATCCTGTTGCATTCACTGGGACAAGATAGCAGCCATCACCCTTATCTTATAAAGAAAGATGAAGCCAGCACGTTCAGCCCCGAACAGCAAACACAGTACAGGTTTACAGTGCTTCATGCAAACCCCATGAGTCCAGATGTGTTTCAGAAAACATAATTGTTAGAAAGATGTTTGAGTGATTTTACTGTATATTACATAACACAGCATATCACTTTGTGATCAAACACATTAATATTTCTGCAGTAAGACAGATATGCAGCACTTTTGGTGAGATATGGTAAAATCATACATAGCTTCAGGCCCCCCGCCCCCAGTTGAGTTTCACCTCCAACCGAGTTCAAGCCATTCTGGTTCTGATTCTAGATTAGTTCCCAAAAAAGTTTTCAGTATTCAGAGCCTTTTAGGATTTCAGAATGTATATAAAAGGATTGTGGAGCTGTGAACCATTGAAGGGCGCTTGTTCATTTGCACTGCTTAGAAAAAATGTGAGATTAGTTAGATGCATAACTTTGTCCTTAATAACAAACCAACTGTCTTCAATGCTCGAGTTTTACAAAGAACCAAATTAAAAACACTTATGTGAGTAATAATATTTAGCAAATTCTTTTAGCAAAGTCAGTAGATAAGAATTTCTGTGAATAGCATGTCTTGTGACATTAGCTTGCCCCCCGAAGTATAAAACTAACTGAGAAAAGTATTTTCCAAAACTAGTTCAGGTTGGTGCATATGTATTTGAAGGCACGTGTGTATTCACTCTTCAGGAAATATTTCATAAACTTTAACTCAATCAAATTTAATAGAAATGTGCTGGCTATGGGGGGGGGGAGGTTGGAATTTCTAGAAAAACCTCCTTTTGAATTGAGCTACAGATGATCAGCTACTGTTTGCAGACTTGGCACAGCCAGAAACAAAGCTATTGGCTGAGTGGCTAAGAACTGGCCTGAAGAATGTCTTTGCAGAAAACCAATGCTAATAAAGTCTATTCTGTCCTGGAAACTGATCCTGTGGATCACACAGGGCTATTTGATTTTACAGGGTTTGGATTTATTATTTTACAGGGTTGGGGGTCATTTACTCACGTTGACATTGGCTCTCGTAATAACATTCTGTCTGCAGAATGTATAATCTTTCACTTAACGATAATAAGCATTTTTAAATTTTCTATTATATAATTTTGCAAATTTGTTCAATTTTCTGTAATTAAATAAAGCTTATTTTTAAATAAATGTAGGCTCAATGCTGAAAATACAGATGACAGAAAATAACAGCTCTTTGCAATTTTTCTGTAACCACATTGCTGACAGCTAAATATTTTCTTTCAAGAGAGAAAGAGAAAGAGACAGATTGTTCTAGACACTGGATATACAGCAATAAACAAGATTGGGAAGGTCCCTCTTCAAATGGTGTAGAGCAAAAAAATAAGTAAACAAAGAAACGAGATAATTTTGGATAATGTTAAGCTTTATATAGACACATATGCCAATGTGTGCACAGGCATGCCCAAACTGAGAACCTTAGCTCTTTTCTTCCACACCCTACATCCAACCTGCCAGCAAATCCAATTGGCTTCACTTTTTAAAAATACGTATCCAAAGTCAGGCATGGTGGTGCACCTGTAGTCCCAGCTACTCGTGAGGCTGAAGCAGGAGAATCACTTGAGCCCAGGAGTTCTAGACCAGCTTGGAAGCACAATAGTGAGATGCCATCACTAGAAAGTACACAAACACACACACACACATAAAATCCAACCTCTTCTCTCTATCTACATTACTACTGTGCCAGTCCAAGTCACCATCACCTCCTGTCACCTAGATTATTGCCACCACCTCCTAACTAGTTCCAGGCCTTTGACAGTCTGCTCTCCACTCCATAGCCAGCTGATCCTCTTTGGACGTCATGTGTCAGACCATGCTCCTTTTATGCTCAAAATCTTTCAAAGGTTTTCTGTCTCACACCAAGACAAAGTCAAGTCTTTATGCATGAAGTATGAGGTCCTATAAAATCAGGCAATCCCAGTCTCTTTCTGGCCTACTAGACTTCTGCAGCCCCTAAAACACCAGCCTGATTGCTGTTCCTAGAACTCGTTGGGCCTCTGCCCAGGATGCCCGCTATATTCTCATGGCTTACTCCCTTACCTTGCTGCAGTCTCTGATTAGTTAATCCCAAACACTCCGTTTTATTTTTATAAAATGGCTGGAGTGCAGTGGCGTGATCTCGGCTCACAGAAACCTCCACCTCCCGGGTTCAAGTGATCCTCCTGCCTCAGCCTCCCAAGTATCTGGGACTACAGGTGCACGCCACCACATCCAGCCAATTTTTGTATTTTCTTAGTAGAGATGGGGTTTCACCATGTTGGCGAAGGCTCGATCTCTTGACCTCGTGATCTGCCTGCTTCGGCCTCCCAAAGTACTTGGATTACAGGCATGAGCCACCATGCCTGGCCCAAGTATTCCATTTTAAAACACAACTCCTACTCTTTGGCATCCTTCTCTGCCTTATTTTCCCCCATAGCAGTCATCTTCATCTGACACATAATATATTCTCGTTGTTATCTGTCTGCCCAACCTCACCCCACTAGGATGGTGATTCTGTGAAAGCAGGGGTTTTTGTTTGTCATTGCCTAGAATAGACCAGGCACACAGTAGAGCTGCATAAATATTTCCTGAATGAGTGAATGCACACGTGCCTTCAAATACATATGCACCAACCTGAATTAGTTTTGGAAAATACTTTTCTCACTTTTATACTTTGGGGGGCAAGCTGATGTCACAAGACATGCTAGTCACAGAAATTCTTATCTACTGACTTTGCTAAAAGAATACTTTAGCAAATTCTTTTAATTATTAGCAAGGGCCCAGTTAGTTCATATAAAGGAACACAAAGGAAATACCAAATAAATAGACTTGTGAAGGTCGCTATGAAGTCACTTAGAGACTTGCACATTGTTAACCTGGCCTCCAACACTAGATTAGCTGTTTAAATACCAGGGAGGGTTAAACAGAGGTGACAAATTGAGAGATGGATGGCAAGAAATGAAAGTGTTGATAATTAAGTAACTTTTAATAATTATAGAGTTCTTCTGCCATACATTATAAGGAATCATGAAGCAGGTAAACTCTGGGATTACAAAGAAAACCTTAAGGGCTTATAAACAATGTAAGGGTTTGTTGCTTTTGTTGCTTTTCCAGAAGGAATGGCCTCATTTCCACAGAAATCTGTTCTTTCTCTAGCAGGTATCTGCTCCTTTCAGAAGAGCCCTTGGGATTATAATGTATCTGTAACATTTAGATCATAGGATACACTTAGAGCTGAGTAAAGTTTCTACTTGCCTGGAATTCTTCTCAAACAGTTGCACTCACTTACCTACAAGTGGCCCCAAACCCGCTTCTTAATCTGGCTGGCTTTCCTCAGTTACTTGGTAAGGTACATTTCAGTTAAAAGAAGAGTGTCACTGCAGAATAGGTTGTCCTAGGAGGCAGGGATTTCAAAACCTGCTAGTCAGTAGATCCTGAAGCATGTACACATCATCTTGCAAGTCAGTAAGAACATTGCATGGAACCGACACAAATGACAATCATGGCGAAATGGTTGGTTCTTGGGTTAAATGGTCTGATTTAAATCCCTGTCCTATCTTGTAGTAACTGCATGATCTTGATTCAGTTTTTCATCTGGAACAGTGAGGATTATTAAAGGAACATTGTCATTGTGAGCTGTTTTGTTGATACATATTTGTACATATTTATGCAGTACATATACATTATAGAACGTATAATGATCAAGTCAGGGTATTTAAGGTATCCATTACCTAAAGTATTTATCATTTCTATGTGTTGGGACCAGTTCAGGTCCTCTCTCTTTGTTATTTTGAAATAGACAATATATTGTTGTTAACTTAACTATAGTCACCCTACTCTGCTATCACACATTAGAGCTTATTCCTTCTATCTAACTGTATGTTTGTACCAATTAGCCTACTTCTCTACATTGTCCTACCATCCACATTCCCTCTGCAGCCTCTGGTATCTATCATTCTACTCTCTACCTCCGTAAGACCAACCATTTTAGCTCCCACATGGAAGTGAGAACATACAACATTTTGACCTTAACATAATGACCTTCATAGTGACCTTCAGTTCCATCCATGTTGCTGCAAATGACATAATTTCTTTCTTTTTATAGCCACATAATATTCAATTGTGTGTGTGTGTGTGTGTGTGTGTGTGTGTGTGTGTATATATATCACACTTGCTTTATCCATTCCACTGTTGATGGACACTTAGACTGATTCCATATCTTGGCTACTGTAAATAGTGCCACCATAAACATGGGCGTGCAGGTATCCCTTTGATATACTGATTTCTTTTCCTTTGGATAAATAACCAGTTAGTGAGATTGTTGGGTCATATAGTAGTTCTATTGTTAGTTTTTTGGTAAATTCCTTTCTGTTTTCCATAGTGGCTGTACTAATTTACATTCTCACCAACAGTGCCCTTTTCACCGCATCTTTATCAGCATCTGATTTTTTTTGTCTTTTTAATAGCCATTTTAACTGAAGTAAGATGGCATCTCATTGTCATTTTGATATGCAATTTCCTGATGATTACTGATGTTGAGCATTTCTGCATATACCTGTTGGCCATTTGTATGTCTTCTTTTGAGAAATGTCTATTCATGTCCTTTGCCCACTTTTTTTATTGTATTATTTGGTTTTTTACTGTTGGGTTGTTTGAGTTCCCTGTGTATTCTGGATATTAATCCCTTACCAAATGATAGTTTGCAAATATTTTTTCTGATTTGACAGAATGTCTTTTCACCCTGTTGGTTATTCCCCTTGCTGTACAGAAACTTTTTAGTTTAATATAGCCCATTTGTCTTTGGTTTTGTTGTTTATGCTTTTGAGTTCTTAGCCAGTTTAAATCCAGTGTTTCTTAGCTAATTTTCTGTCTAGATGATCTGTATAATGTTGAGAGTGGGGTGTTGCGGTCTGCAACTATTACTGTACTGAAGTCTATCTCTCTCTTTAGATCTCATAATATTTGCTTTATATTTGTGGGTTTTCTGATGTTAGTACATGTATATTTATGATTGTTATATCCTTTTGCTGAATTTGTCCCTTTATCATTATATAACAACTTTCTTCATCTCTTTTTACATTTTTGACTTGAAGTCTGTTTTATCTGATACAAGTATAGCTACTCCTGCTTGATTTTGGTTTCTGTTTGCATGGAATATCTTTTTCCATCACTTTACTTTCAGTCTATTTGTATTTTTACAGGTGAGATGAGTTTCTTGTAGGTAATGTATAGTTGGCTCATGCTTGTTTTTTAATTTATTCAGTCAGTCTGTATCTGTGATCCACTTACATTTAATATTATTATTGATATGTGAAGGCTTATTCCTGTCATTTTATTAATTGATTTCTGGTTGTCGTGTATATACTTTGTTCCTTTCTTTATCTCTCATTTTTCATCATTGTGGTTTGGTGGTGTTCTGTAGTGGTAACATTTGAGTCCTTTTTCTTCCCATTTGTGTCTCTGCTCTAACAGTGGGTTCTATACTTTCATGTGTTTTCATGACGGTAGATATTATCTTTTCATTTCCAGGTATAGGGCTCCCTGAAGCATTTCTTGTAGGGCCAATTTAGTGGTGATGAATTCCTTCAGCTTTTGCTTGTCTGGGAAAGACTTTATTTCTCCTTCATTTATGAAGGATAACTTTGGCAGATTGGGTTGTTTGTTTGCTATTAGCACTTGGAATATAGCATCTCATTATCTCCTGGCGTGTAAGGTTTCTACTGACAAATACACTGTTAGTCTAAGGGGAATTCCCTTATAAGTAACTTTATACATTTTTCTTGATGGTTTTAGAATCCTGTCTTTGTCTTTGCCTTTTGACAGTTTGATGATAATGTGCCATGAAGACCTTTTTGAATTGTATCTATTTGGGAATCTCTGAGCTTTCTGTATCTGGATGTCTAATTCTCTTGAATTTTTCAGCTATCATTTCATTAAATATATTTTCTATCCCTTTCATTGTCTCATTGCCTTCTGGGACACCAAACATTTTAATATTTCATCACTTCATGGTGTTCCATATGTCACATAGGCTTTGTTTATTCTTTCGTATTCTGGGTAATTTCAAAACAATTGTTTTCAAGTTCTAAAATTATTTCTGTTTCATCTAGTCTATTCTCGAAGTTTTGATTGTATTTTATATTTCATGCAGTAAATTCTTCAGTTACAGAATTTATGTTTGGTTCTTTTTCATAATATCTATCTCTTTGATAAATTTCTTGCTCATATTCTGAGTTGTTCTTGTTTCCATTTCCTTGCATTGTTTTTCTGTGTTCTCATGTATCTTACTGAGCTTCTTTAATATCACTATTTTGAACTCTTCCTCTGAGATTTCATGTATTTCTTTTTCATTGCAATCTGTTGCTAGAGTATTAATGTCTTCCTCTGGAGTTACCATATTTTCTTGTTTTTTTCATGTTTCTTGTGTCCTTACATTGATATCTGCACATCTGGTATAACAGTTGCTTCTTTCAATTTTTCGAACTTGCTATAATAGAAGAGGACTTTTTTACTAAAGATATGCCTGTGGTATTGGTTGAGTAGCACACAGCACTTTGGCTTTGATTCTTGGTGTATGCAGTAGTATACTCTCCGTATGATTTCTTCAGTTGTAAACAGAATCCATGCCATCTGATTTTCTCAGTGGCTTAGACTGTGCTGTTAGTAAAGGCTATGGTGAAGTGTTTTGCTGGGGACAGGAACTCCAAATGAGCCAGTCTTTTGGCACCAGTGCATTGATGACAGCAGTGGACTGAGCATGCTTGTCCTTGGGCCTCAGGGCAGGGTACACTAGCACTGGTGTTAGCAAGTCCAGGTGAACCAATTCTTGAGCCTCTAGGAGGCTTGCTTGGGTGACAGAAGTGGCAGTGGTAGGCCAGGTAGGTGGACAGATCCTCAGGTTCCTGAGCAGTGGGCATGGTGTGGGTAGTGGCAGTAGCAGTGGTAGAACAATCTGGCTCTCATATGGTCTATGCTGGTGTTGTCAGTGGCTGGGACAGACTGGGCAAGCCAGTCCCCAGGCTTGCAGGTGGCATGTGCGAGTGAGTGCCACCTGTAGTGGTGGCAGCAGGTTGGGTCAGCCCATCCTCAGAACCCCAGGAGGAATGCTTATGTGCCAATGATGGGGAAGGGCACTCTCCAGGGGCAGGGGGCTCTCCAGTCTCCAGGTCCCCAGGCAGCATGCTCAGACAATGGGGAGGGAGGACAGAGCTGGGCTGCATATAGGCACTGGCTGTGTTAGGCAGAGATAAAGTGATTTCCAGGCCCCTGGAGAAATACTCAGGTTAAGGTGGCAGCAGCTGCACTTCAGCCCTGCCGCTTTCAGTGGCAGCATCTTTAAACAAGTGGCTGGGGAGCATGCTTTTCAGCCCTGGGTGAAGCTGTGTAGCCTTTTTGCGGGCACTTGTAAATGCATAGGAGCCCTGCTTCTGGGGGTGGCAGCATCCCTACCAATGGCCCGTTCTTTGGCTCTAGTGGCAGCAGCCAGCAGTGGCACTTGGCTATGAGGAGGGGATGTTATTGGGGCTCCAGGGATGTGGAGATGCAGGAGCTGTTGGGACCCAGGGCAGGATGCACTCTGGTGGAGGCTAGACTCTCAAAATAGCACTTTGCTGTAGCTGTTTAGGACTCAGGGGGTGTGTAGTACCCAGTGCGAGCTTCCTCTCTGGAGCAATGCTGTGCCAGTGCATGGTCTTTAGTTAACTGCTCATGCTAATCTCAGAGCCGGCATGGATTGAGGGGCTTTCCCTTGGGTAGAACTGCAGGGATCTGTAGTGGAAATGTAGGCTGCTGGGGGTCACTCACTTATCCTTTCCCTACACTGGGGAGCCTCTCCAGGATCCCAGCCAATCAAAACTGAGCTGTCTGTCTTACTTCTCTCTTCTTCCTTACCTTAGATGTTTCCTGTCACTTCTCTGTTGAATTCCAGCATTCTCTCTTAGGTGATCTATTTAAAATATGACTAACTACTTGCTATTTTGGTCCTAGTTTGTGGAGGGAGTGAGTACCAGATGCCTCTCATGAGCCATCTTGAAGCTCCTCTTCTGTGAGTTTTAAATTGGATATAACATATGTATCAAACTTAGCACAGCATTTGTTATTGCTAACATTATGACCCCTCAGCTTAGCAGCTGAGGCTATAACTTTATTCTAAATTCATTCTAACCTGCTATCTGGTTTCTTAATCCAGAATACATTAGAAACAGCAAGATAGAAGGGCTGAAGCAGTTGTCTTCATAGAAACAAAATGCTCAAATTGAAAGCAAAAATAATGCTTGAAGTCTTAAGTTTTAGTTATGAATAAGGTTTATTTTCTCATTTCAAATGAACAAAAAAATGACTTATTGATTGAAAGAAAGAAAAAAGGAAGTGAGGCAGAAAAAGGGGGAGGGGAAAAGGGAGGGAAGAAAAGAAAAAGCCTGATATGCCTGGCATGTAGTCGATAACAATGAAGGAAAATTTCAAAAGTAAATTGATGATTGTGCATGTTGGGGAAAAACAACATAGATATTTGCTTTTATTTTATTATATTAATGAATTGGCATCATATTATTGGGACAAAACCCCAAAATGTGAATACTTCAAGTAGAATAACTTAATTTAAAGAAACTACATATAACTATCTATTATATAATTATCCATCTTGCAAAAAAAAGACATTGTATGTCAATTAGAAATTTACATTGGGTATGGTGGCTTACACCTGTAATCCCAGCACTTTGAGAGGACAAGGTGGGTGGATCACTTGAGGTCAGGGGTTCGAGACCAGCCTGGCCAACACGGTGAAACCCCGTCTCTACTAAAAATACAAAAATTAGCCAGGCATAGTGGTGCATGCCTGTAACCCCAGCTACTTCGGAGGCTGAAGCAGGAGAATCACTTGAACCCGGGAGGGGGAGTTTGCAGTGAGCCAAGATCATGCCATTGCACTCTAGCCTGGGCAACAGAATGAAAACTCCATCTGGAAGGAAGGAAGGAAGGAAGGAAGGAAGGAAGGAAGGAAGGAAGGAAGGAAGGAAGGAAGGAATTTACATAGCACGTTTCTTCTCTTCATATTCCCTTTTCTGCAGTTTAAATTAGGATTTTAGTTATTTTTCATTTCTCTGTTTCAGGTGGATTGCCAAAAACAAGATTAAAGTGTTTTTTACCTTTAAAGTTGGTTTCTAGGGGAATGGCAGAAAGCTGAATCCTTGTTAATGGAGTCCAACAGAAGAAAAGACAATGGATAGATGCAAAGACAGGAGAAAATGAACCAGAAGGAGCAGCTGTGCATCCCAGTGCTGGGATTGTTCCCAGATCCCTTGTCCCCAGAGGTAGCATTTGAACTTTCATCCTTCACCTGCCAACCAGATGTGGTCTGCCAGACAAGCTCATGCCATCCGTACTGCAAGTCTTCAGTAAATATTCGCATTCTCTTACAGTATTAAATCTTCAAAGACTTGGAAGATCGTTCCGTCTAGCTCCCTCTTGTAAATAAAATGTCTTGCGTTTTACCTCTATAGAGAGGGCTCTTTACACATCAGATCTTATTTTAAGTGATTTAACACTCTTCACAACCCTGGGAGGTAGTTGTCCTGGAGTGGGGACAGGGGTTGCCACAGAATGAAATGACAGAAGTTGAACTGGATTAAATTACAAATGAATTGTGAAAAACTGGCTCTTTAATACAGCATTTTCTAACATGTTTCCCACAAGGGCAGCTTGATCACTTTCGGGCCTTTAGTAAAGTAACAATCATAGTAATAACTCCTCGTAGTCATTAAGTAAGACTTTGCGCTCCACTTCCATGTAGAACTGTATTTTGGGACTCCACCTGCCTCTCTGTGCCATGGCACCATCCAGCAGGCTCACCCTGGCAGCCTCCCAAACAATGGGGCTACCCCTGCCAGCCTCCCAAACAATGGGGCTAAGTTTTGTTCTTTTGAATAAGCTTCAAAGTGCAGTGGCATGATTCGGCTCACTGCAACCTCTGCCTCCCAGGATCAAGCAATTCTCCTGCCTCAGCCTCCTGAGTAGCTGGGATTACAGGCACCCACCACCACACCTGGCTAATTTTTGTATTTTTAGTAGACATGGGGTTTCCTTATGTTGGCCAGGCTGGTCTCAAACTGCTGACCTCAAGTCATCTGTCCACCTCAGACTCCCAAAGTGCTGGGATTACAGGCATAAGTCACTGCACCTGACCCCTCATCGGACTTCACATCAGCTAAAGGAATGAGTTGGATTCACCTTTGTCAATGGTGGGGTCCAAGCTTCAGCTCTGGCCCGGTCCACCTTCATCTCTGGCCTGGACCACCTTCATCTGTGGCCTGGACCACTGCAATAGCATCTTAGCTCTTCTCCCTGCTCCATGCTTGTCTCTAGGGTCTGTTCTCAACCCAGCAACCTGAGCTGTCCTAATAATAGGATAGATAACGGATAATGTCCCTGCTCTGCTGAAATCCTCCAATGGCTTCAATTTATACTTAGAACCAAATCTGAAAATGTCCAGGGGTTCTGAAAGTCTCTATTACTGGGCATCATCACCCCTCCCTTCTTTGACCTCTGTCTCCTGGCTCATTTTTCCCCATCACTGTGCTGCACTCAATCTGAACTAGCCCCTGCCTGGAGTGCTCTACCCCTGTCTCTGCAGAACTCACGTTATGACTTCACTTTGCTCCCCTGCTGAGGTCACCTCCTCAAGGCTGCCCTCCCTGATGTACTATGTGAAGCACTCCCCTCGCTCTCCATCCTCTCATCCTGATCAGGGTTCTATTTGTTGACTCTCTCACTCACAAGACAGGAAGCTCCAGGATGGCAGGGAACCTGGCTTTTGTTCACTGCTGTCTCCTCAGCACCTGAGTCAGTGCTGGGCAAACAGGAAGCTCTCAATAATCATCTGCTATATGAATGAATAATATTTTGAATGAGTTGACTTGATTATCTTTTTAAACTGACCAGATGTTTTAGGATTATTTGCACAGCCAATGCAATTTCTTAGCCAGCCATCACATATGTATTTACTGGCAAGTTTTTCTGTAATTCACACCTAGGTGGAGATGAGCTAGAAACTTAGCTTGTGAACTATCTATAAAGTCAAGAATTAAATGCAAACACCTCATTTTTCTTTCCAAGGATTCATTTGTGTATCTCCCTCTTGGGTCTCCCCTCTTTTGATTTGCCTGAATCCCAGGAGTTTCCTCAGGGAGAAACTGCTGTGTTTTCCCACCTCCACCCAATGCTGATGCTCAAAACTGGGGACACTTCTCCCCTCGGTAGAGAGACCTGCTCTCAGTCCCACAGAGCCACAGAGGCTAAAACTTAGAGAGGAGATGACTCTTTCTTTGGCTCCAGGTTCCCTCCAGGTGTCCCCCACACCATAGTTCTCATGGAATCCTTCCATGGGTTTACACACACAGCCTTTCCTGGAGCCCAAGTTGGCCCCAAGAACCTGACATTAGGGCACAGTCCAGCAGCGCCACACCCGTTTGCCAGTCCTAGATGTGGGCTAGCTTCTCTTTAACCCTCAGAACAAAAATATTGCTATTCTATCCTGACCCAGTACCCTAGGGCAACCCCGTTTTTGTTCCTGTCTCTCAGTGAGCCGAAAATAGCCTCAGAAGAGGGCCAACCAGCCCTTCCTCTGCTGAGTTGTAGATGGCAGCTCCTTTCACCAAAGGAAAAAACAGAAAGAAATACTTGCTTACCATCCAGCATAACACCTCTTTGGAAGGTTCTTAACTACATTTGTAAATAAAAAACAGCTTTTTAAACAACTCCACTTTTTATTTAAGTCCTTGAGTTTCACAGATGACACTTGCGGCATTTATTAACAATCTCTTATTAGCATATGGGATTGCCTTTATACAGAATTTTGAGATAAACCAAGGAGCCAGTGGTGACTCATGCCTGTAATCCCAGCACTTTGGGAGGCCAAGGCCGAGGATTGCTGGAGCCCAGGAGGTCGAGACCAGTCTGGTTAACATGGCAAAACCTCATCTCTATAAAATGTACAAAAATTAGCTGGACTTGGTGCCAGACACTTGTAGTCTCAGCTACTCAGGAGGCTGAGGTGGGAGGATCACCTGAACCTGGGAAGTGGAGGTTGCAGTGAGCCAAGATTGTACCACTGCACTCCAGCCTGGAAGACAGAGCAAGATCTGTCTCACACACACACAAAGAAAAGATAAGTTGAGGGCAGACCAGCACTTTCTTCTCCCTCTTTTCTTTGTTTTCAGTCTCTAGGTGTCTTTGGATGTGTCTCTTAACACCTCTAATCCTTGTTTTCCCAACCTGTACTATTGGAAAGTGATCTCTTCCCTACACGCCTTACAAGTTTATTTGGGACCAAATAATCTGTGTGAACAAAATTCTTACACTGTGAACACACAAAGGTAAGATATTTTTCCTTAGATTTTTAGTGCTCCAAGGCAATGGTGCCCAAACAGCTGCGCATCAGAATTGATAGGAAAGTGTGTCTGAATGAAAGGTTCCTAGGCCTTATTTTCAGAAATGATTTATCCTGTTGCTCAGATGCAGGACCCTGTTGTTTGTTCTGTAGGTTCTGTAGTAATGCCTTCTGTTCTTTCAGGTTTGGGAATACTGTTCTATGGACCAAACATCTATACCTTCAAGTGAACCTGAGTCAGTGAGCAACCACCCCGAAAAGTATTTGTACTTTAAATCCTATCTCTGTTTGAGAAATAAAAGCTTTGCACTCATTAAAAATTTTAAGGCATCTAAGACCAAGTGGGAAATCTATTTTTCTTGTAGAGAATCTTTGACAATTATCTGAAGTTACCCCAGGTGAGAGCTCTGGTGAGTGAATGTAATTTAGGTACATTCTGACCATATGGAACTTGGTAGGTCTAAAAGCAAGTTGGGCACATGATAGGAAGCGAGGAAGGTCCTAGATTTTTTTGTGGAGTGAGAAAATGGGAGATGAGATATACTTCAAAGTAATCGTGTTTTGTGAAGATTTGATTTTTTTGGACGTATTTATTTATCCTCATACGTGGTTTTAAGGCATTGCTGGTCTGTAACTCTCTGTTGCATGTATATTCATTACACCTGAAAAAATGCTGTTGGGTGAGTGCAGAAGCATTTAGCATACATAAAACTCAGAAGTCGTTTTATAAGCTGTCTTCAAACAAGGAAGTTGAATTTTCCCAGAATCAAATTGGCTCACATTTCAAGAGAAACTCAGAACTCACAGAACAACCATTGCATTTTTTTCTATGCCTAGCTAAACTCTTTTTATTTTTTTCAATTTTGCTTTAAGTGAGTATACACTGCTATAAATTCAGGTGGCAGGTCTCCTCAGTAGAGATAAGATTGGATGTTTCACCTATCAGAGGACTTTGGGGGCTTTGTTCAAGTTCTCTTTCATCAGATTTGAAGGCATAATTGTTAGACTGTTGTAAACTGAGAAGTTTCTAGAGTCACAGAAACAAGAGAGACTATGTAGCTGCTTGAAATAGGTGGGTATGCACTAATCCACAGATAGGAGTCTGCAGAGAAAAGAATTCTGTGTCGGCAGAATGGGAGTCAGCAAAAAGGAGTCCCCCTGCTTCCCTCTAAAGTTGTAGCAACAAAATGAGCTGGATCATCTAATTCTAAGGTGGCATGATCAAAGTCCTCAAAAGATACATAAACAGAATTCAAGAAGTTCATAAGGAAAAATCATATTTTTATATTTACCAACCTCTAACTGAAATTTAGCATTTTCTTTCTTTATGAATCTAGAAAACAAGTGGTAATAATAATAATTGTACTTGTGACTTTGTCCCCAAGAAGAATCACAGATTTGTTATAACTTATTACAGATGTGAGTTATCTCAAAATATTATTTACACTCATCACTACTTGGAAATTTCTATAGTTATTAGACCCACCTCTTGATTTTATTTATTGTAATAATAAACACCTTATGTGTCTGTATCACACATTTCTTAACATTTGATAATTACATATCAATATAATTGGCTTCCCTTGACGTCCTATACATTTTGGTTTTTGCATTGAAAACATTATTCAAAGAAGGGTTCCCCAGACTAGCAAAGGGTCCGTAAATCAGAAGAAGTTAAGAACGCTTGAACTAGAATTTGTTTCTCAGTGGTACATTATGTGAAACCTACATTCTTTTCAGAAGACTGCAGAGGACACAAGTGAACTGATTTGTCAAAAATAAGACAATTAATGAAAACAACCTAAAAGCCTCAGAATGGGGGAAAGATAAATAGATGTTTCCGCATTAAAAAGGAATAAGCTACAGATACTTGCAACAAGACAGATGAACTACAAGAGCATTTATGAAAAGTAGAAAAAGCCAAACTCAAAAGACTGCATACCATATGATTCCACTTATAAGACACTATTTCCAAGTCGAAACCATCATTGGTTGGCTGAGCATAGAAAGCAGGGAACAAGGATTGCCAACAAAGAGGGACAGGGGACTTTAGGGGCTTGTAAAATGTTTGTGTTTCAATATATGTAAATTGTACCTTAAAATGCTCTAAATGTAACCCATATGCTAGTTACCTGAATATTCCTTATCTTCTAGCTCTCCCTTGGTCTCACCTGGTTCCCTCTGCTCTAACCACCTGCGTCTGCCCCATCTCAACCTCACCTCCACTGCTACTCTCTTCGCTCCTCCTTGTCTTAGCCCAGGTGAATGCAGCCTCTTTTCTGTTGTTTTTCTAACATACCACCTCCCAGAAGGCAGTTGGGCATAGTTAGTATATAATTTATAGCCAAACCCATACACTTTTGAGCGTTAAAGTGATTGCTCTGGGGCCACAGGTGCAGACCATGAGGCTATCCTGGAAAACTAGGATCCACAGCTCCTTGCTATGGGAGATGCTCACTAAAGGTTTAGGGCCAGTGATGGGCAGCGGGTCAGGGGCTGGTCCCTGCCCACGTCATCCTGAATCCTCTCTCAGCTTGCCCACTTGCAACCCCCAAATCCCTCTTCATTTGTTGTGCAAAGCAAGTTATCAACCCTCTCTCTGTTTTCTTCCTCACCCTGCTCCAAAGTCCAAAAGCCCAACAAGGGGCTCATACCAGTCAGTTATCTCCTGTGGTATGATTCTGCTGTCTGCTCTTGAACCCCCAGAGACAGTAGCAGTCATAGCTAGTGGGTCATGATTATTTAATAAGCTGAGCTCTTCCTGTGGATTATATGACACCTGCCTTTTAGGACTCTGTGAGGTGATTAAAATCACTATGCCCATTTTACAGATAAGCAGACAGAGGTTCTGCAGCATCAAATAATTCTGGAAAGCAGCAGAGCTAGGAGTTCAACCCAGGTGTCTGAGACAGCAGGTGACCAGCAGAACACTTACATCAGGCCAACATTGCCCTTGCCTTGTTCGGGGCACAGAGCACAGGTTTGCACGGAGCCAGCGTTTGCCGTCTGCCTGTCCCACCTCTACCGGCATGATTGTATTGTTTAAACAACCAAATGAACTCAACAGCTGCCAGATAACCCAGTGGTTTCCATTGTATTTGGAGTTATGTGAGCTTGAATGATCAGTGAAGAGATTTGCCAAAATGTGATTTCATGAACTCCGGCTCAAGAACCAGGAGAATGTTTCCTCCACTCATGATAACCTTCTTCAGAATTGTGAAGTTGCTTCCCCTCAAGGCATTAAAACTTAGACTTGACACCACACCAGTACTTTCTCTATGACTCTAGATCTGTGAATGCAAGCTGAAAATGTAAATGGAGAATTCAACTATTCCCTAGCTGAATATGGAGAGTTAGAAACGCCTCCCAGGCAGATTTAACTTTTTCATTTCATCCAAATGCTTAAGAGTAAGGCAAAAACATCGTGGCTTTATATAGCTGAAGTTCCCTTCTTTTTTTTCTTTTCTTTTTTTGTTTTTTTTTTTTTTTGAGACGGAGTCTCGCTGTGTCCCCCAGGCTGGAGTGCAGTGGCGTTATCTCGGCTCACTGCAAGCTCCGCCTCCCGGGTTCACGCCATTCTCCTGCTTCAGCCTCCTGAGTAGCTGGGACTATAGGCACCCGCCACCACGCCCGGCTAATTTTTTGTATTTTCAGTAGAGATGGGATTTCGCCATGTTAGCCAGGATGGTCTTGATCTCCTGACCTCGTGATCGGCCCACCTTGGCCTCCCAAAGTGCTGGGATTACAGGCGTGAGCCACCGCGCCTGGCCCCGTTCCCTTCATTTTTAATGAATTTGTTGACAAGCTGGAGGGTAGGTACTTGAATTGTGTTTTTGTCATAGAAGTGAGATTGATAAATGGTGACTAGAGACGTTCATTCTTGTGAGTCCTGGGAAGAGAGGGCCGAAAGGAAATGATGGAAAAAAGACAGTTTCATTCTCCTTTCTTGGACCCAAAATCAATCTACCATAAATGTTTGTAAAATGAGCGAGTCTCTGGAATCTTCTCACCCACTTCTCCGAGGACCTAATGTTATGCTTGAGAATTGCAGGCTCTTGATTTCCTCTTACACACAAGGAACTCCCAATCTGTCCTGCTCCCTCCCGTCATCATTGAGGTC
The DNA here is from genome assembly GCF_002776525.5 of Piliocolobus tephrosceles. Lineage (NCBI taxonomy): Eukaryota > Metazoa > Chordata > Mammalia > Primates > Cercopithecidae > Piliocolobus > Piliocolobus tephrosceles. Next base: position 44,459,057 of record NC_045452.1, read on the forward strand.
ACCTGCCATCCTTCCTGAAGTCAAAACTCTTATCCTGTTACCGAGGGTAAGTTCTATGAAGAGTTTTGAAACTAGAACAGCAAACTCTTTTATGGTGCTGACGATATGCCAGACACTGCTATAAGCATGTAACACACATTAACTCATACGATTAATATATGATTAATAGCATTGATGTAAATGCTAACGATGTAAAGATGTGGGGTAGAGAGGATAAGCAATTTGCCCAAGGGTACGCAGTCAGGAAGCGGCAGAGCCCCACAGTGCACAGTGTACCCAGACAGCCTGGCTCCAGTGTCTGTGAACCTAACCCCATGAACGTAACCCTTCCTAAGGCTGGGGAAACATGTGCCTGGTTGCAAGCATTATGCCATGTGTACACGTATTTAGCAGTCACGCACTGGGACCTGGGGCCAGGGACACAGGGGTCACAAGGCCATCTGGCCCGTGTCCTTGTGCAGCCACTTTCTTGGGGGGCTTCAGACAATTAGACAAACAATGACAACATGAGGAAGTAAATGTTCTGCATATCTAAGAGTATTTAGAAGGAGTGCCCAACTGTGACCCGGGGCCAGGCCAGGTAGGTGTGGGGAGGGTTGGTCAGCTCTGAGGTACACCTGAAGGATGAATAGAGGTTTTGCTGGCCAGGAAAAAGATGGGAGATGGTATTCCAGGCAAGGAAAGGGCATGGGAAAAACCCAGAGCAAGGAGCATGCCAGGGAAAAAAGTTGTCTCGGTGAGGATGGAGCCAAGTGTGAACAGGGGCAGCAGGCAACTGAGAGGCCTGGAGAGGCAGGCAATGACTACACTTGGTTCTTACCTTTTTAATTTCTTTCATTTTTAGAGACAGGGTCTCACTCTGTTGCCCAGGTTGGAGGGGCAGTGGTACAATCATGGCTCACTAAAGTCTTGCACTCCTGGGTTCAAGCAATCTTCCTGCCTTAGCCTCCTGAGTAGCTGGGACTAGAGGCAGAAGCCACCACTCTTGGCTAATTTTTTTATTTTATTTATTTATTTTTTTTGTAGAAATGGGGTCTCACTATGTTGCCCAAGCTGGTCTCGAATTCCTGGCCTCAGATGATCCTCCCACCTCAGCCTCCCAAGGTATTGGGATTATAGGCACGAGCTACACACCCGACCAAGGACTGCACTTTGAAGGCCCCACGAGCTCCATCAGAAAGTCTGGGCTTTATCTGAAGAGCAGTAAGGTACCCCAAGGGGCTGTCCACTGTGGGGTGGTAGGGACCGCTGTGCACGTAGAACACGCAGGAGATGAGTTAGAAGGATGCAGTAGCACTCCCAGGGGATGAAGGTGGCCTGAATGATGCCTTGGCCCCCACTCTCTACAAATCTAATGCAACCACTTCCTGAAATCTAATGCAACTGCTCCCTGAAAAGTCGAGGCTCCAACCTTGGGAGTTCAGGACCTAAAAACTGTGCTGGGCTCAACATCAAAGAGTAATGGGGTGGGGCGTGTTGTCTGAAAAAGGCCTGACCTACTGCGGGGCTGTGATTTTTTTCCACCAGCAATTCTCAACCAGGGGCAATGTGCCAACGTCTGGAGATGTTTTTGGTTGTCACAGCATGTGGGGGAGTACTACTGGTACCCCACGACCAGCCAGTGTTCCTCAAACCTTTCTCTTCTTTCCTTTCCCACGTTCCCAGAAAGGCTACAGGGATCACTGGCCAGGGCTGGCTGGCGGCTCAATGCTGGGAAAATAACAAAACAGAACTGCTTATATTTACTTAAAGAAACACTGAAACAGTAAACAAGAAATTGATCTAAATGGTTATGTAGGGGAAAGGGTGAGGGTGGGAATGATTCAAGCCTGTGAATACCTTTGTAGAGTGTTTTTGACTTTTGATTCCTGTGCACTGATTACCAGTTCAAAAATAATATTATTTTTCGCCGGGTGAAGTGGCTCACGCCTGTAATCCTGGCACTTTGGGAAGCCAAGACGGGCGGATCACCTGAGGTGAGGAGTTCAAGACCAGCCTGGCCAACATGGTGAAACCTTGTCTCTGCTAAAAATACAAAAATTAGCGAGGCGTGGTGCTCACTCGCCTGTAATCCCAGCTACTCGGGAGACTGAGGCAGAAGAATCACTTGAACCCAGGAGGTGGAGCTTGCAGTGAGTCGAGATCACGCCACTGAACTCTAGCCTGGGCGACAGAGTGACAGATTCTGTCTAATAATAATAATAATAATAATAATAATAATAATAATAATAATAGAAAAAAGTGGTTTCTTTAAGAGATTAGCAATTCAGATTTCCAAACGGCAATCCCTTCTGCACTTTACTGGTAAGCACTAGATTTTTCTTTTCTTTTCTTTTCTTTTTTTTGACACATAGTCTCTCTCTGTCATCAGGATGAAATACAGTGGTGTCATCTTGGCTCACTGCAACCTCCGCCTCCCAGGTTCAAATAATTCTCCTTCCTCAGCCTCCTGGGTAGCTGGAATTACAGGTGTGCACCACCACACCCAGCTAATTTTTGTATTTTTAGTAGAAATAGAGTTTCACCATGTTGGCCAGGATGGTCTCGATCTCCCGACCCCACTGGCCTTCCAAAGTGCTGGGATTATGGGAACCCGGCCAACTCTGAGTTTTTCTAATGACCTCTCTTCTTAATGAATCTGGAGCATCTTTATTAAAACTCCATTCTGGCTGATTCTATACCTCCTATGCTGTACTTCGTGCATGTTTCACATGCTTCTTGTAAAATTTACACAGCTGATATAGACCCCGTTTCTTGAAAAAGGCCCAACTTTCCCTTTAGACTTTACTGAAGCCAACAATAGACTGGTTTCAGTGAGCCTTGTTTTGTTCCAGGGCTTACCTGTGAAATGCATTTATTCCACCAGGAAGCTTTTGAAAAAATCAGTCACCTGATCCCTCCTTGGTATCCATAGGCTCTGGGAGGTCAAAGTTCCTGTTTTCTTCCACTGGCATCATCCCTTCACAAGCCTTTTTAAGTACTGTTGTGGCTCATCAGGAGGGCAGATCATATATCCAAGGTATATAAGCCCCCCTTTCAGGACGCGTTCACCTGTGAAGGGGTTTTTGGCAGGTGATCAGCCTCCAGGAATTTAAGGCCTTGACTTGCTGGCAAAAGCCCTAGATCATGGGACCCAAGCTCCCTGATTTGGTGGGTCAGCCTTGGAATTCATGACGCGCCTAACTGTATCAGGCAGGCTGGCATGTGGCTTCTGTGCTCAGATAAGTGGAATCAAACGCTTCCCAAGTTTCCAGGGACTGGCCCTTGGTGCCGGCCGGCTTCCTTTGGAGGTGATGTAAGGCAAACAGAACCCTGAGTCCTAGATTTGGGAGCAAGGTGGGATTCATAAGCAAAAAAACGAGACTTCGTGCTGGAGGAAATTCAATGCCCTGTGCAGGAGGGACTTTTCCTTTTCTCTAGGATTTGAGGAACATGTAATGCCATCAGAGGACACTTTGGTACCAGGATTCTTCCCCCTGGTGACAGCATGAATTTTTTCACTGAAATAATTCCAAAGTGCAGTAGTTTTAATGATACTGAAATAGCCAGCTGTGAACACTGGAATTATGGCATTAGGGCCCCTTTGTAAGAGATAACTTAGTAGCTAAGTTGGCTTGTTTTCATGAACTCATAAAAACTTCATTTCATAGACACATTGAATAAAACCTGTAATGGGAACTAAAATCTTAGTCTGCCCGTATAATTTTTCTCTTAATGGAATCTTGTGCCAATAAGTCAAACATAAAGTTTCTGATTTAACAGCATAAGAGAAAGAAACATATAATGAAAACCATAAATTGGGTGGTATTATACCATACAGGGGGGCCTGACATTATCTGGCGAAATTGTATAAGCATTTGCTCTTTGCCCCAGCAATCCCGCTCCTAGGAACCTTCCTCAAAAGGAGAAAAATGCAAATGAGAGCTCTGTAGAGAAGAAAAAGCAGAAGGTTGCAGTGAATAGATGAGGTCTCACTCACGTCAGAGGGGTGTGGCGAAGAGTGCAGCCAGACTCTGTCATCCTCATCAGTTTATTCATTCATTTACTCAGCAAACGTTTATTGCCAGTTATTGCACTAGGAGTTCAATGATGAATGAGGCACAGTCCCTGCCCTCAGGGAGCTGATAGTCTATGCTGTGGGCTGAATTGTGTCCCTTTTCCCAAATTCATATGCTGAAGCCCTAACCTCCAATGTTACTATATTTAGAGCTATGGTTTTAGGAAGTAAAGCTAAACAGAGTCATGGGGTGAGATCCTAAATTGATAGGATTGGTGACTGTATAAGAAGAGAAGCAGACATCAGAGCTATCTTTCTCTGCACACACACAGTGGAACTGCACTGGGAGGATACCTCAAGAAGGCAGCTGTCTGCATGCCAGGAAGAGAGTCCTCACCAGGAACGGAACCCATGATCTCAGAATTTCAGTCTCCAGAGCTGTGGGAAAATACTTTTCTGCTGTTGAAGCCACCAGTCGGTGGTAATTTGTTATGGCAGCCTAAGCAGATTAAGACAGTCCCAGAGGGTTCAGGCCAGAAAGCAGGCAAGTCCAGCACAGGCTGCTAAGTGCTAGTAGGGGACAAGCACCAAGAGCTTTGAGAGCACAGAAGTGGGGCACCATTATAAGCCTTAAGGGGCCAAACAAGACATTTGGGAATCTAAGGGTAATGCCAAGATTCAGAGGAAGGAGAGTTCCTGGCATGACTCAAACACAAGCAAGTCAATGGAGCTAGAAATGCCCTATTTTTAGGATGTTTGAGGAATTTGAAAAGGAAGGGGTGAGCGGTCAGGCTAGAGCAGATCCTTGTAGGATGGAATCATTGGAAGGACTCAAAGGCATGCCACAGGTGCACTCGTCTACAGCTTTAATAAAGGTGAGGGAGAAAGCCATCAGGAAAAGAGAATGGAGGCAACCTAAGAGAGGCTAGAAAACTTAGGCACAAACCCTTGCTGTGCTTTCTCATTGGCACAGCATGAATTCGGTCTTCACAATGACCCACCAAATGTGTGCACGTTATCTTGATCGAAAGGGAGCTTTTGCAACTTTGCAGAGGGGTCTTTTAGAACCAGATGAGGCTGTGTAACTGGTTAAAGCAGATGCTACTGTCAATCTATACATCCTGAAACAGTGTAGACAAGCCAGCCCCCAGCGCTGCTGGCAGAGTTGCAAACTTTAAATGGCACCTTGTAAATCATCTCATCTTTGTCTACTGCAAAAGTCAGTACCAGACACGGTGAACAACCATTCTAGTCTGCCCAGACTGAGGGGAGTGTTTCAAGAAGACAGGATTTTTAGTTCAAAAAGTGGGAAATATTAGTTTGGTACCAAAGTAACTGCAGTTTTTTACCATTAAAGGTAAAAACTTGAATGTTTTTAAATATTAGAAGGTTTTTACTGGCCAGGCATGGTGGTTCATGCCTCTAATCCCAGCACTTCGGGAGGCTGAGGCGGGTGGATCACTTAAGGTCAGGAGTTCAAGATCGGCCTGACCAACATGGTGAAACCCCATCTCTACCAAAAATACAAAAAATTAGCCGAGCATAGTGGCTCATATCTGGAATGCCAGCCACTTGGGAGGCTGAGACAGGAGAATCATTTGAACCTGAGAGGAGGAGGTTGCAGTCCAGCCTGGGCAACAGGGTGAGATTTTGTCAAAACAAAAAACAAAAAAAAACCCACAAAAAAACACAAAAGGTTTTTGCCATTACCTTTAATGGTAAGAACCACGATGACTTTTGCACCAACTACGAGGGAAATAGCCTTATCTTACACAAGATGAATGCATGTTCAGATCTCCTGGGCACCGTGGGCTTCATGCAGAGGTGCTGTGGGTGCCCCACAGAATCCCTGAATCCCCTCTGCACTCACAGGCCTTGGAGGTCCTGCTGCAGGTACCTTGGATTCCCCTGAAAGCTTTGTTTCAGCTTCCCCAGGGGACAGGCTGGAAGTGCTGCATAATTAATGACACCAGCAACAGTCCTCAATGGGAGTGGGAGGACGCACACCAGGGCCTCCTTATCCTTTGAGTGGTCAACTCTGAGGGTGTTCCACACTCCCCCACAAGAGGGCTCCACCATGTTGCACGGCCATCACCAACAGCAGTCCATGGCTCCTTGCTGTGTCCTGTCTTACTTCCCGACTCCCCTCCCTGTGTTTCCCAGGATGGCGTCATTTGCACCCAAACCCTTAACTTCAGGGCTATTCTGAGGGAACCCCGGCAAATACCTGCTGCTAAGGATGTTTGACTCTATATGGATTTAGAGAAGGGGGAGAAGCAGGGAAGTGGCATCATTACATTTGTATTTTATTAAGAATAGAAACAAAAATTCCTGCCTTCACAAAGCCTACATTTGAGGAAGGAGGCTGTGGTGGGCAGAATAACGCCCCCCTGTGATATTATGAGATATTGTTTTTTGTCCATGGTTTCTGGCTCATAACTCCCATAGCTCTTGTTAGAGTGAACAGAATCTCTCTGACCTTCTCCTGCTCTCCTTTCACCTGTCTTAACTGTGGGTCATAAAACTCTTATTCCAGAGGGGGTCCTGCCTCATAACCTGGAGGAAGGAATACTTCATGGAGAGGCCAAGAAGAGCCTGAGGCCTTGCTGGGTTTAGATCACACTCTTTTTGTCCAGTCACTTCCTTCCTTCCTTCCTTCCTTCCTTCCTTCTTTCCTTCCTTCCTTCCTTCCTTCCTTCCTTCCTTCCTTCCTTCTCTCTCTCTCTCTCTCTCTCTCTCTCTTTCTTTCTTTCTTTCTTTCTTTCTTTCTTTCTTTCTTTCTTCCTTTCTTTCTTTCTTTCTTTCATGGAGTCTCATTCTTCCGCCAGGCTGGAGTGCAGTGGCACGATCTCAACTCACTGCAACCTTCGCCTCCCGAGTCCAGGTGAGTCTCCTGCCTCAGCCTCCCAAGTAGCCGGGACTACAGGTGCATGCCACCATGCCCAGCTAATTTTTGTATTTTTAGCAGAGATGGGGTTTCACCATGTTGGCCAGGATGGTCTTGATCTCTTGACCTCGTGATCCGCCCACCTTGGCAGCCCAGCGTGCTGGGATTACAGGCATGAGCCACTGCATCCAGCCTGCGGTCACATTTATATGTGATTGTCCATGCTTCGGTCATTCCTATCCAATGAAGTCTCCATAAAAGGGCCAAAGGACAGGGTCCAGGGACTTCCAGAGAGCTGAGCACATGCAGGTGGACAGGAAGGTGAACAGAGACTCATCCAGGTGCTGAGACAGTGGTGGGTCCCGACTGCATAGGGACAGAAGCTCCTGTGTTCAAGACCCTTCCAGACCTCATCCTGTGACTCTCTTCCTCTGGCTGTTTCTCTGTGTCTTTTAAAATATCCCTTGTAATAAACCAGTGAGCATAGGTAAGTGTTTCCCTGCATTCTGTGAGCCTCCCTAGCAAATTCATCAAAACTGAAGGGGGTATTGGAAACCCAAGCTTGAAACCAGTTGGTCAGAAGTTCCTGAGACCTGGACTTGGGGCTGGTGGGAGGAGTGGCCAATCTTTTGGGACTGAGCCCTGGGCCTGTGGTTTCTGAGGCCATCCCCAGGTAGATAGTGTCAAAATTAAACTGAATTGGAGGACACCCAGGTGGTGTCCGCTGCAGAATGCAGAATTGATTGCTTGCTGGTGTGTGGAAAGTAATCCCCATAATCCCCACACATTTGGTCACAGAAGTTTTTTTTTTTGTTTTTTTTTTTTTTTTTGAGGCAAAGTCTCACTTTGTTGCCCAGGTTGGAATGCAGTGGCGTGATCTCGCTGCAACATCTGCCTCCTGGGTTCAAGGGATTCTTATGCCTCAGCCTCCCAAGTAACTGAGATTACAGGTGTCCACCACCACACCTGGCTAATTTTTGTATTTTTAGTAGACATGGGGTGTCACCATGTTAGCCAGACTGGTCTTCAACTCCTGACCTCAAGTGATCCGCCCACTTTGGCCTCCCAAAGTGTTGGGATTATAGGCGTAAGCCGCCATGCCCAGCCGGCCACAGAAGTCTCCTGAGGAAAAATGTTTCGAGGTTTTACTTCACACCCCCATGAAATATGTCCATGCCCTAATTTCCTGGAATCTGTGAATGTTACATGGTAAAGAGGAATGAAGATTGCAGATGAAATTAAGACTGCTAATCAGCCGACTTTCAAATAAAGAGATGATCCTGGATTGTCTACGAAGGGTCAGTGTAATCTTAAGTGTCCTTAAAAGATGACAAAAGAAGGCAGAAGAGTTTTCAGGGTCAGAGAAAGAGATGAAGTGGGCCTGGCACGGTGGCTCACGCCTGTAATCCCAACACTTTGGGAAGTCGAGGCAGGCAGATCACCTGAGGTCAGGAGTTCGAGACCAGCCTGGCCAACATGGTAAAATCCCATCTCTACTAAAAATACAAAAATTAGCCTGGCGTGGTGGCGGGCGACTGTAGCCCCAGTTACTCGGGGGCTGAGGTTTGAACCCAGGAGGCGGAAGTTGCAGTGAGCCGAGATTGTGCCACTGCACTCCACCCTGGGCAACAAAGTGAGACTCTGTCTCCAAAAACAAAAACAAAAAAAGATGAAGTGATGAAAACAGAGGTCAAGATGATGGGATGGCGGGCTTTGAAGATAGAGGAAAGCCTCAAGCCAAAGGGTAGAGGCAGCTTCCAGAAGCTGGAAAAGGCAAAAAGGTTGATTCTGCCTCTGTAACAGAACACAGCCTTGCCCACACCTTCATTTTAGTGAAACCCAGTGAGAGTCATCGGGAACTTTGAATTCTAGAATTGTAAAAAAATAAATTAATAGAAATCATGCATTGTTTTAAGCCACTACATTTATAATGATTTGTTACGGCAGCAATAGTAAACAAATACTGGCACAAAAATGGAATATTTTACAATATTGTAATTACAAATCTACTGTGTGAAATGATGATAAATGTTATGGAGAAAAATGAATCAGCAAAGTGGGACAGCAGTGTGGGAGGAGGAAGGAGATGCCACAGGTGACACAGCTCATGGCTCCAAGCCCTACCATCAGTGTGCAGATGACCCACTTGGCAGGGGAGCATCACAATTGGGGATTTGCTCTGTTCCCTCTTCCTTTGACTTCTCTGTCACAGCTCTCCCCTTGATCCCACAACCCAACACCTAGGGCATCTCTGGAACTGTCATTTTGGAGCTGCTGCTACACATCCATGTTAATATCCGTCGAAGCAGTTGGTTCCATTTGTGGCACGGAGCTCTCTGGTGAAATTGTCCAGATATAAACTTTCAACAGCTTCAGAATTTCATAAGGCCATTTTCATTGTCTTATTTCATTGTCAATGAGAGGTCTTTTAGGCATTTTCTTGGAGTCCACAGTGGACACAACCTACTTTCAGCTGGACACTGATCATTGATTCACTGCAAGATCAGGATATGATGAACGTTTCTCAGGGTGGGAGCTCCCAGAAGCAGCATAACCACTGTCCACCTGTTAAAATGCAGAGAACCTGCTCATATTCCAGTGGGGAGAGCAAGTTCATATTTGTTATGAGCATTGAAGAGCTGCTTGGATGGAACTTCAGTCCCCATCCTCTTGACTGGAGGCATTCAATATTCATGAGCAAATGACATCACCTGCTGTTTTCTGTTTCATAGGAGTCCATTCGGATTACCAACAATATATTAGGGTAACTGTCAACAGGCACGCAGGCTTCCACGCTGGCCCCGTATTGGGGCAGAAAGAGTTCAGCAGACATTCCCCTTAGCTTGAAAGACCTCAAATTCATAGATACACCAAAGGGACGAAATGCCAACACTGAACTGCTGTGTTCTCCTGATGTGACACAATGTGCCAACCAAATGTGAAGATGGAGACAGAGGTTGGAGGGATGCAGCCACAAACCAAGGAACAACAGGAGCCACCAAAGCTGGAAGAGGGAAGGAGGGCTCCTCCCTTCGAGCTTTCATACTCGGGGAGTATGACCCCACTGATACCTGGGCTTCAGACTCTGGCCTCCAGAGCCATGAGAGGATCAGTTTCCATTCTTCCAAGCCACCCAGTTGTGGTACTGTATTAGCTCAGCTCTGGGAAAGTGATCACAGGGCAGTCTAGGTGTGCACAGCTCAGCAGTGACAAAGGTGCAGCGGAGGCTGATGCCGCTTGGAATCCCTTCATCATAGGAATGCTCCTCTGCTGTGGCAAAGTGACCTAGAACCAGCCACTCATTAACCAGCTAAAGTACTTCACCAGAGGCTGGTGAGTCTGGGGTGTCATCCTCAGCACCCCCACCCCCCTCGGACCTGAAGCAAAGGCAGGCTGTGGTTAACTTTCCATCACCTCCCTGCTTCTTGCCCAGCGGGTCTTCCCACCCTGGGTGGAGATGTCCCTTTAAACACACCTTGTTAGCCAGGAGCCCTCCCTAGCTCCACAGTCACCCTCCAAACTCTTCTTCCCACACACCTTTCACGGTAAAAGGGATACATCTCTCTGTACCCAGGAAGGAGGGCTTGAAAGCGTCCCCTATCTCCAGATGACAGGGACAGTTGGATATAATATTTATCCCCAGTGACTACAAGTGCACCTGGCCCAGAACAGGCACTCACTAGGCACTCAGTACATGCGGGTTCCCTGCATTTTTTCCCCGTTGCCTACTGTGAATTCACATCTAGCACGTATGGGCAGTAGTATGGGCGGGGGCATGTTTAAGCAAGCAGGTCCCGCAGGGCCTTTTTTCTTTTCTTTTCTTTTCTTTTTTTTTTTGTCTCTTTTGTCTATGTAGCAGCCTCTGAGCTCTCCAGATCTGACGATTCTCCCTAGGTCGGTCGGCCTGATGGAAAATGTTAAGTTCCTAACCACTTGGGAAGCCATTTACCTCTCTCTCCTTCCCCTATTTCTTCTTTCTCCCAGCTTTTATAAAGGGTAGTGAGCATGTCCCCAATGTTAGTTGAAAATGAATTGTGCAAAGCCTTAGGCCACGTTTTTGAAAGTCTGTCTTCTACCACTAGGTGGTAGTGTTTCCACAGCTTCCTCTCCCTCATCTTGCAATTTGCTTGGAGTGGCCCCAAAAGACAAATGCATTTTATTCTCTGCACATTTAAGGGGAGAAAACCCCTCACAATTTGCTACTCTAAAATTGGAATCATTCTTTTACACATGTCTTCTATATTATCTTGAAGAGGTGCAATTTGCAAACTAGTTTGTTCTGACAGGTTTATTTTCCTGCTTTAAATCAGGTGCTTTGTGGGCATATTACTAGATAATTTTTTAAAAAAACTAATAGATCGTTTTTAAAGAAGTTTTAGGTTTACAAAAAAAATTGAAAGGAAAATATATTGATTTTCCAGGTGCCCCTTTCCACACACAGTTTCCCTATTGTCAACATTTTGTGTTACTAAGAAACATTTGTTGTAATTGATGAGTCAGTAGAGATACATTATTATTGACTCAAGTCCATAGATCACATTAGGGTTCACACTTAGGTACATTCTATGAGTTTTGGCAAATGTGTAATGACATGTGTCCACCATTTTAGTATTGTACAGTATAGTTTTGTTGACCTAAAAATTCACCGTGCCCCACCTATTCACCTCTTCCTTCCTCCCCCTAACTCCTGGATCAATAGTTATTGATCTCGTTACTGTCTCCATTATTTTGTCTTTTTCATCATGTCATGTAGTGGACATTATACTGTGTAGCCTTTTCATCTTGGCTTATTTCACTTAGCAGTATATATTTACGATTCCTTCTTGCCTTTTCATAGCTGGATAGCTCATTTCTTTTTATCATTAAAGAATATTTCATGGTATGGTACAACACCGTTTGTTTATCCATTCACCTATTGAAGAACATCTTGGTTGCTTCTACATTTTAGTAATTATGAACAAAACTGCTACAAACATTTTTTGTGCGGACATAAGTTTCAACTCATTTGAGTAAATACGAAGGGATGCAATTGTTGGATCATATGGTAAGACTATGTTTACTGGGGAAGTTTTATCAAGGAGGTTGGCTAAAGGAAAAGAATACTGTGAACATTTTCATCACAACATCATCTGCAACACTGGGGCTGTAGCTATCTTCTAAGGAAACTTGATTGTTCCTGACATTAAAGTGAGGCGGCTACAGGAATCCTGCAAAGAGTGAGCGTATCCTTCCTCCTGCAAGTATCTTCCTGCTTCTTTGTAATTCCTCCCACCCCACCTCCACTCCTGCTCTACCCCAATCTATTTCCTGTCACTATTGATACGTTGAGCAATATATATTTAATCTTTAAGAGCTTCCTTGCTTTCTGTTCCTTTTTCATAAATTTCCTGTTTTTTTAAATTATTGCTTTATTATCTTATATCTCTCTGGAGTTTTAATCCTCCTATATTTTCCTAGTCCATTTGTTCTCCCACGTTCCTAGATCACTTCACATTTTCTTCTCTTACCTTCAACACTCAATGCCACCTTCCTCATTCTCACACTCAGCCTCCTCTTTCACTGAGAAGATGGAGGTGACCACAGGTGGCTTTGACCATCCCTGCCCGAATATTGCATTGCCCCACGCACTGCTGCCCAGGGTGTTCGTGCTGCATGCTGCTTTCTTTCAGCGTCAATGGACGGATTTGCTTTGCCACCTTGGGCCCGCCTCTCCGTTCCTGTACCAGGTGCCCTCTCTTCCGCACAGAGATGGCTGCAGAAATCCCCTCCCGCTCCCCGCCCCGGTCATCAAGCTTTCCTCTCTTCTGGATTATCCACACCTGCAGACAGACCTGGGGTGCCTTCTCCCATCTTTAACTAAACAAAACCCTCCCCTCACTCCCACTTCCTCTTCCGTGTACTATTTCACGTCTCAGTTGCCCTCACAGCACAACTTCTTGAGACAGTTGCTTACACTCATTATCTTCCATTTTTCTGCTCCCAGTTGGGCTTTTATTTCTCAGTAGTTCTCCAAAATTTCTCTTGCCAAGGTCAAAAAGGACAGCCAAACTTGGAAATCCAAACTCAGTTCCCTGTCCCCTCCAAGCTGACCTCTCAGCAGTGCTAGTCGCAGAAGGCTCTTCTCAAGCTGACTCTCAGCAGCGCTGGTGCCCTCCTCCGGGAAGCCCTTTCTGGCCTTGGCTTCCAGAACACCCCATCTGCCTGGCGACTCTTGAGCCTCTTTGACCCCCCTGCCCAGGTACCACAGTTGGCTGATGTTTGCATGTCACCGTGCCCCTGGTCTGGACCCCAGACTCTCTTGTCAACAGCTACACTCACTCCTAGGGGTTCTCAGTGGCTTCAGATGCCATCTAGAGCCCTGTGCCCCCACTGTCACCTCTAATGGGTTTCTCAATCCTGAATTGCTCCAAAGTGAGCTAAGGATAACTGTTCCCCAACCTGTCCCTCTCACAGTCTACCTTATCCAGGTTAGAGGCAGCTCCTTCCTATAGCCACGGAGTCAGTCTTGATGCCTCCTTTTCTCTAAATAGGGCAGATAGGCTGGGCACGGTGGTTCACGCCTGTAATCCCAGCACTTTGGGAGGCTGAGGCGGGTGGATCACCTGAGGTCACGAGTTTGAGATCAGCCTGGCCAACATGGCGAAACCCCATCTCTATTAAAAATACAAAGAAAATATTAGCCGGGCATGGTGGTGCATGCCTGTAATTCCAGCTACTTGGGAGGCTGAAGCAAGAGAATTGCTTGAATCTGGGAGGCGGAGGTTGTAGTGAGCAGAGATCACGCCACTGCATTCCAGACTGGGCAACAGAGTGAGACTCTGTCTCAGGGAAAAAAACAAAAACAAAAACGATTCTCCTCAGAGCCCACAGAAGCAACACAGCTCTGTGGATCCCATTTCCCTATTTTAGACTTTTGCCTCCCAGAACCATACATTTGTATTGTTTTAGCTACTAAGCTTGTGGTAATTTATTATCACATCCATAGGAAACTAATAACCTGAGGAAATCCTGTTGTCTGAGCCTTCAAAACATAGAAAGTATCTTACCATTTCCTTACCACTTCGGGTCTTCCATCCAGACCTAAGTTCCCACCTCTTCCCACCAGGATGATGGCAACAGCCTCCTGAGAGGTCTCCAGTTTCCACACTTGTCCCTACACAGTGTTCTGTGCACACAGCTCCCGAATGAGTCCTCCCAGTAGTCATAAGAAAGGTCAGGTTAGCTACTTTCTGCTCAAGCCTCCACCGGCTCCCTGTCTCAATGAGGATGAAACCCAAACTCCTTTCTGTGCCTTACGAAGTTCTATATGACCTGACCCTATCACTTTTATGACCTTTACACTACTCACCCCATTGATCATTCACTCAGCCCCAGAAGAAACCCATCACAGCCTTTGCACTGTTGCTTCAACAAGACGAGCAGCTGCTGCCCCGGGGACTTTGCACTTGCTCCTCTGCCTGAAGTGCTCTTTTCCAGAAGTAGCCATGGCACTCTTCCCCTTCTTCAGTCTTCCCTGGTTGCCAGAGCTGAAATCCTCCCTCCACCCTATTTCCAATTCCTCTTCCTTGCTTTAGTTTTTGTTCCTTTGTACTTCGCCATGCATATCATCAACATCCATGTGTTGTATTTACTTATTTTATTTATTGTCCATCTCGCTCCTTCCCTCCACTACCACTAGGAAGTATACTTCAAGAAGTCCGGGACCTTGTCTGTTCTGTGGACTGTCATAGCTCCAGCATCTAGATAATTCTCTGCACATAGCATCTGTATTAGTCTGCTTTCACACTGCTGATAAAGACATACCCAAGACTGGGTAATTTACAAAGGAAAGAGGTTTACTGAGGTTTAATGAACTCACAGTTCTACATGGCTGGGGAGGCATCACAATCATGACAGAAGATAAAGGAAGAGCAAAGGCACATCTTACATGGCAGCCAACAAAGGGAGAATGAGAACCAAGCAAAAGGGTCTTCTCTTTATCATACCATCAGATCTCATGAGACTTATTCACTACCACGAGAACAGAACAGGGGAAACCCTCCCCACGATTCAATTATCTCCCACTGGGTCCCTCCCACAACACGTGGGAATTATGGGAGCTACAATTCAAGATGAGATTTGGGTGGGGACGCAGCCAAACCATAATAGCATCCCAATGAGAGTAGGAGTCCCCTGACCCAAAGTCAGGCTGAGTCAGGCCTGGACAAGGCTTGCTTAGTGTTGTCACTTTAGCCTTCCTCCGGGTGAGTATACAAGCAAGAAGGCATCATCATTCAACACACCAGGCACTATTCGATGTCACTGGCAAATAAGATATGGCTTCTACAGTATAGGGTAGAATCAAGGAAAGAACACATCACAGCAATTAAAACCCAACCCTGAGGGAGGACATTGGGAGAAGCACCAAGGATGCCCTACCCCAACCCCTTAAAGCAAGTTCATCCAACCCACAGACTGCAGGCTACATGCAGCCCAGGGCAACTTTGAGTGTGGCCCAACACAAATTAGTAAACTTTCTTAAAACATAATGAGATTATTTTTGCAATTTTTTTTTTTTTAGCTCACCAGCTATCATTAGTGTTAGTGTATTTTATATGTGACCCAAGACAGTTCTTCCAGTGTAGCCCAGGTTAGCCAAAAGATTGGACATCCCTGCCTTAAAGGAAATCTGTCCTGTTGGAATTGTGTCAGTGACATCAGACGGATCTCAGGACAGGCTGGCCCAGCATACACAGGTGGCTTCCAAGGGAAGCCAGGGAAACCTGTCAATAGGGCAGGGATGAGGTGGGATGAGTCGTTAATGTACCATCTGTCTTGAAATCCAAAGAACTCATAACAAGCAAAATAGCTCACTGGTCCTGGATCCAGATTCCTCCCTGGTATTCACTCCTGAGAAACTGGCCAGAGGGGAAGACCTTTTACCTATTATTTTGTGTTAAGAGACTGTGACATAGAAGAGAAGGAGATCTTAAAATGAAAAGCTGGGACCAAGAGAATTTGCGGTCCTTCCTTTCTAGTCCGTCCTCTGTGGCAGGCGTTAGCTGGGCATGTGTCTGGCCTCTGCAACACCTCTGAAAGGAAGCTATTTATATCACCTTTTTACACACAGGACCTCAAAGAGGTCAAGTGGTTTTCCCAAGGCCAAAGAGATAATAAAGGACAGAGCTGGAATGAAGGCCAGTTCTCTCTGACTTATGAAGAGTGTGCAATACTCCTGCAGGAGCGGTGCTTTTAGCTTGAAACAAAGGAAGACCTTTTGAACAATGAGCGCTCCCTGGAGATGCTGGGGCTGCTGACTTTCAGAAGTGGAGGCCCATTTGCTTCTGTGTCCATCCCCCACCTCTGACAGCCTCAAGAGAGCTCAAGAAGACAGCCCAGCTTCTGAGCAGCATCAAGGTCCATCTTCTAGACCCTTCCCGAGGTAGTATTCTCACCTTAGGCTTCCAGAGTTGCCTTACATCCTTAATTTAAATGATCTCCTGTTTAAGCTGGCTTCAGAGGTTGTGGTTGCTGGCAACCAGAAGACTCCTAACTCAGCATAAAAGTCACAAGAGTGTCAGCACGCTTCAAAGAGAACTTAGAGAAATGTCAAAGTCAGTGAAGTTCCTTTCCACACTCAGAAAGACAAAGTCACTAAATTCTACTATTTTCCCTCAAATCAAATTTATAGCTGTCTTTCTAAATTAAAAAAGCATCATAAGACCATCAAAAATAACAGAAAATTTTAAGAGTGGGTTTTAAAAATGAACTTTGAGTAGGGAAAAAAGTTCCTATTGCTAAAATAAAACAAAACAACAATAATAAAATAGCATAACATTTGTATTCATTTTATAGGTGGTAACAAAATAGAGCCTTCTGAATGAATTATTTAAGGGGTTTATTCACTGAAGCAGTCTTTGGTACTGTTCTTTCGTTGTGAAAGCAAACACTTAGAAAGTCAGCAATTTGCCTTCCACCTTAAATGAATTTTTTAAATGTCTATAATTTCTCAGAATGCGCAGAAATGCCTTTGGTTCATTTAATAAACACTTGGCAAGTGACGACTGAACACAGCGTCCTTTAATTTCCAGAACAAAACAGGATGCAACTAAAAGTATCTGGAGTAAAACTTTCCCACCTGGCAAATGAATAGGCACATTTATCCATGCATCGGGACGTTTGCATAACTGGGCTGCAATTGATGTAAGAGACAGGTGCTAAGAACAAAAATAACCAAACACGGCATTCTAAGCGCCTCTTCCCCTTTTATATTGGGTAATTGCAATGGCTGACATGAAGGAAATGTAAGGAGAGGAAATGATTGGGAGGTGGTAGGATATATTAATTAAAATGTGTGTCCCTTGCCTATTTGGAAAAAAAAAAAATCACGGAGATTTTTTTTTACTTATTTTGGTTCCTTCCCCTTCTGAAGAGCTGGATCAAATCAGCTCCTTTGATCCAATGAAAAAGGAAGGCTCTCTACTTAGAAGCCAAAGGGGGAAGCAGAGATGGATTTTAGGTCCTGTTGCCACAGCTGGTAAAAGAGGCCCAGCTAACAATTTCCAAAGAACTAGTGAGGAATTTGTACACGTTTTACGGCAGCACAGCCTCTTAAGAGATTACCCCTAGGTATAGTTGATTTCACCTTTGGAGATGTCTGCAATGGTGTTGAAAGAGCATGTTTTATTTTGTTTCTGCCTGTGCTGTTGACAGCTCATAGATTTGCTTTTTTCTCTTCCTTGGGAGAGGCTATTAATTGTTTATTTTTATTTTATTTATTTATTTTTGAGATGAAGTCTCGCTCTGTCACCCAGGCTGGAGTGCACTGGCCCGATCTCGGCTCACTGCAACTTCCACCTCCCAGGTTCAAGTGATTCTCCTGTGTCAGCCTCCCGAGTAGCTGGGATTACAGGCATGCACCACCATGCCCAGCTACTTTTTATATTTTTACTAGAGACAGGGTTTCGCCATGTTGGCCAGGCTGGTCTCAAACTGCTGACCTCAGGTGATCCACCTGCCTTGGCCTCCCAAAGTGCTGGGATTACAGGCGTGAGCCACCGCACCGGGCTCTCTGCTTATTTTCTTGTGCGAAGGTCATTGATCTCCTTGAGCCTCAGTTCTAAGAATCTGCAGTAATAACACCAGTTTGTTAAGATGATGTGGGCTAGTTTACGTGTATACCCATTAATGATTTAAGAGCTACACAGAAGAGATTAGTATTATTATTCTCAGAGTTGTATAGACAAGTAATTAATCTGGTCAGAGAACTAAGAAAAGTCACCCTCTTCACTTAGCTTCCTGGGGAGGTGCAGATGGGGAAAGAGAGGAGAGAGGTGGGGATCCACAGACGGGGAGGAAAACATGTGGTGTGGTCTGTATCTGAGCAATGACCAGCTGCATTCTGGAGTCAGTTACAGGTAACTTTGTCCTCACCACTCGTCTGAGGTTATTCCTGCTCACTCCTGTCTTAACACATCAGAGAGCCAGCTGCGAGGGTTTGCTCTGCTTGCATTTTGGCTTTCTGTTTTGTTGGTGCTTTCCTTCCCCTTGAACACTTTGTCCAACAGGCCCACCTTGCATGCTGTAAGCAGCTTATGGTAAGCCAGCAATGAAAGAGCATACCGTCCTAAGGATGAAAACATGGACCCACCCAGCAACAGGTTGACTGGGTGTTGTTTTTCCAAAACCAGCGTCTTGTGGTCTTTTAAAATACCAGCCTTACTGAAATATAATTTGCATGCCATGAAACTCACCCTTTAAGGTACAATTCAGTGATTTTTCAGTATATTCAAAAAGTTATGCAAGTATCACCATAATTGATTTTGGAACGTTTTCCTCACCCCCAAAAGAAACTTCGTACCCTTTACCAGTCATTTCCCATTATCCCCTTTCACAAACCCTGGCACCCACTAAACTACCTTCTGTCTCTGTGGATTTGCCTATTCTGAACATTTCATATAGATAGAATAACATGTGGCCTTTTGTGACTGCCTTCTTCCACTTAGCATAATGTTGTTTTCAAGATTCCTCCATGTTGTGGCATGTTATCAGCATTTCATTCCTTTTTAGGGCTGGAAAATATTCCATTGTATGGATATACTCCTGGTTTGTCCATTCTTCAGTTGGTGAACATCTGGACTGTTTCCACTTTTTGGCTATTTTGAATAATGATGCTGTGAACTTTTGTGTACAGATTACTGTGTGGGCATATTTCTTCCTTCTCCCTTCCCTTCCCTCCCTCCTCTCCCCTCCCCTCCCCTTCCCTTCCCTTTCTTTCGGAGTTTTTGCTTTTGTTGCCCAAGCTGGAGTTCCCCTCCCCTCCCCCCCCCCCCCCCCCCTCCCCCCCCCCCCCCCCTTCCCCCCCTCCCCTCCCTTCCCCTCTCTTCGCTTTCCTTTCAGAGTTTTTGCTTTTGTTGCCCAAGCTGGAGTGCATCAGCGCTATCTCAGCTCACTGCAACCTCCGCCTCCGGGGTTCAAAACATTCTCCTGCCTCAGCCTCCTGAGTAGCTGGGATTACAGGCCTGTGTCACCACGCCCAGCTAATTTTGTATTTTTAGTAGAGACGGGGTTTCTCCATGTTGGTCAGGCTGGTCTGGAACCCCCAACCTCAGGTGATCCACCCGCCTCAGCCTCCCAAAGTGCTGGGATTACAGGTGTGAGCCATGGCACCCGGCTGTTTTCATTTCTTTTAAGTATATACCTAGGAGAAGAATTGCTGGGTCACATGGTCATTCTACATAGAACTTTCTGAGGAATTGCCAAATTGTTTTCCAAAGTGGCTGCGCCTTTTTACGTGCCCATCAGCAATATATTGTGAACCCTGAAAATTTGAGACGGGTCTCAATTAATTTAGAAAGTTTATTTGCCAAGGTTGAGGGCGCACCCATGACAGGCCTCAGGAAGTCCTGAGGACATGTACCCAGGGTGATCAAGGGACAGCCTGGTTTTATACATGTCAGGGAGACATGAGACATCAATCAATATATGTAAGAAGTACATTGGTTTGGTCTGGAGAGGCGGGACAACTTGAAACAAAGGCAGAAAAACTACTGCAAAGGCAGGAGGTGGGAGGGAGCGCTCAGGGTACAGATAGGTGATACACAAACGGTTACATTCTTTGGGTTTCTGATTAGCCTTTCCGAAGGAGGCAAATCTGTCTCGGTGATATGCATCTGTCTCGGTGAGCAGAGAGGTGACTTTGAATGGAATGGGAGGCAGGTTGGCCCTACGCAGCTTTCAGCTTTAGTTTTCCTTAGTGATTTTGGGGGCTCAAGATTTTCCTTTCACAGTATGATGGTTCCAATTTCTTCACATCCTTACATCACATTCTATTTTGTGAGTTATCTCTGCATGAGTATTACTATTCCTCTTGGGTTTCACTCCTTGAGGACACAGACTGCCCTAAGACTGTGATAATAGTAATCATAGAACCATGCACATGGCAAGTTCTGAATAAATCTCAGCCGTTGGTTGGATATACTTTTTGTTATAATTACTAACACTTCCTAACTAGAGAGTAAGCCTACTCTAAGAAAAAATACAACTCTAATTTCACAACCTCCAAAGAACCCAGCGCATAAACAGAGCTACCATTTATTAAGCAATTACGGAATTCTTAGTAATATGTCATTTATTTACATGAGGAAACTGAGATTCAGTTTATTTGTCCAAGTAGTTAAAAGCAAAGCTGAAATTCAGACCCAAGTTCTCACTGTATCATACTGTCCAAAAAAAAAAGAATTCTATTTTTCAGGAAGAGACATGTCTGCTCACTTGAGGTCCTCTATTTTTCCGCTGTTCCCCAAAGGAAAGGGGTGATCTCTTAATTCTTTCGTTATGTCCTATTGTACATAACATATAGTGGTAATTCAGAAAAATTACTTCCAATTACATAAATTTTGGACAATGGTATAGTGACTAACACGCTGAAATAGAAAAGTAAGGCATTGTTATCATCGTCTAGTTCGGTCTTTATTGCGACTATATCTGACAATATACGGTAAGCATCTAACCACTTCCCAGTGGCCACAGAGCCACAGCGAGACTAGGTCTCGCTTAGATTCCCAAAAGTGGGCCCCTGTGCTTCAAAACGTCACCACATGGGAACCACAAAAACGTTGCCTCCCCAGTTATCACCCCAAGGGCCCAAAAGCCGAGGACTCTGCCCCGCGCTCTTCAGCGGGCACCAGCTGTCAGAAAAGCGGAACTCGCGACGACGACTTTACCCCTAACCAACATGGCCGCTCTGAGGCTTCGGGCTTCGGGCGGCAGAAGGAGGGTCACGTGAAGAGAATTCAGTTCCTTTACTGGCCCCGTCTCCTGGAAGGGCAATAACTGAACCGGCGCCGGCCTTAAAGGGGCCACCGTTGGATCCGCCGGTGGCCGGCCCTAGGGGCTGGGCGGGCGAGGTGGCGCCGCGCCGGGTTTCTGCCCCTCTTGCGCGGAACGGTGACGGGCGGGGCCGGCGCTGGGAGGCCGTGTCGCTGGGAGCCTGGTGACAGCCCGCTGCCGGCCGCCGCGCGATCCCGAGGGGGTTAACCGCGGAGCTGCCGGCCGGGCGCGGACGGGAACGCGTGAGGCGCCGGCGCGCGAGCCCGGCGCAGCCCGCTGGGGCGCATAGGGTCGCGCGGGCGCGGGGATGGAGGACGGCGTGGCTGGGCCCCGGCTCGGGGCGGCGGCGGAGGCGGCCGAGGCGCGAGCGCGGCCCGGGGTGACGCTGCGGCCCTTCGCGCCCCTCTCGGGGCCGGCCGAGGCGGACGAGGGCGGCGGCGACTGGAGCTTCATTGACTGCGAGATGGAGGAGGTAGACCTGCAGGACCTGCCCAGCGCCACCATCGCCTGCCACCTGGACCCGCGCGTGTTCGTGGACGGCCTGTGCCGGGTGAGTGCCGCGCCGGGCGGGCCGTCGGGGCGGAGGGCGGACACTTGTTGCCCCAGGAGGCGGCGCGGGTCACAGCGCCCAGTCCCGGCCGCGAGCGGGGCGGGGAGGCAGCGAAGCTCCCGGGGCCGCCGGGCTGCGGACTCCTCAGGGCTGGGGCGTGGGAGCGGCGCCCCGAGGGTCTCGGTCCCCGAGCGCGCAGCTCACCGCGGGGTCCCACAGACTCGCCCCGGCCCGGTGTGCGCCCAGGCTTGTGCGACCAGCGGGGTGAATTCGCTCCCCAAGGTGGGGCAGCGCCGCCGCCCCCCGCGCTCTCGCCATGGCCCCGCGTTTACGCGCTGGAGGAGGGGGTCACCTCATTCCTAGGGAGGAGGAAACAGACGTTGAGCGGCGACGTGACTCAGTGTTCATAAATAGGACGACGTCCCTGCATTCCCAATCTGCACTATTGGAAGAAAAGCCAATGTTTGGGTGAGGATCCGTGGTTGCTCATTAGCCAGCGGCTAGCCAGTTTTGGTGGAATGGTGTTGGGGGGAAGGGGACCATTTTTCAGACCTTTAGGATATTTAGTCAAGAACCTTGCCCCCTTGTATGAAGGTGTGGCTTGCTGCCATCGGGGACACCCAGTACATGGGGAGTTGACTCCCTCCCCCGCCTCTCTCCCGCAAAATCCACACAATTTAGACACGTTGGAGGGCGAGGGGCAGGTATGAATAATCAATAATAGTGGTGGGGAGGAGGAATTTATTTCAAATCTGCAGTTATTGTGCAGAGCAAAATTTGGACAGCGTGGGCATCGCAGAATGAAACCGGTCTTTGAGAGATGCCCCATTAGGAGAGCAGCTGTCAAAAAAAGCAGTGCTTTCAGCCCTTGGCTATGAGTCCACAAATGCTGTCAATGAACTATAGTTGAAGGCTGCTGCCAATACACCACCACTGTGACACACAGAATGGTATGCGTAAATGTCATTTATTTATAACTTGTATGTTCGCTTACTTTCTGAAAGGAATTACAATGGCCGTGTGCTTAGGTAAGCTTCCAGGCATGCTTTCTAGAGCAACAATTGTCAGGAACTCAGGGTCTTACTGATTGATCTTACTCTAAAACCTTTCCCCCTCCGTATAAACTAAGCGCTAGCCAGCATTTCAGCGCTTTTCCTCCGGCGTTCTAGGCTGTCTTTCTGCTAGAACAAGGTCAAGTAACGTAAGACGGCACTTACTTGCAGTGTTGGAGAGAATTCTTTCCAGTATTGGAG
The DNA here is from genome assembly GCF_002776525.5 of Piliocolobus tephrosceles. NCBI lineage: Eukaryota > Metazoa > Chordata > Mammalia > Primates > Cercopithecidae > Piliocolobus > Piliocolobus tephrosceles. The sequence goes on from NC_045452.1 coordinate 44,482,054, forward strand.
ACAGTCCTAAAATTGCATTGCATGAAAGTTTGCCCACTTCACTAGCTATTCATTTTAACAAATACTTATTGAGACTTTGCTACGGGATAGGTATTGTCCTAGGCTCTGAGGCTACATCAGTAAATAAAATAACATTTCAGCCTCCAGGGCGACATTTTTTGGAAGGGAAACAAGCAATGAAGAAATATCAAATATATTAGAAAGTAATGATGCTATAGGAAAAAGTAAGACTTGGAAGGAGGGAGTGGAGGTCTGGGAGAGGAGGGGAAATGGCTATTTTCCATAAGATGATCAGGGAAGGTCTTACTGACGCAGTGATATTTTGAGCAGAGACGATGTAGCTTCATTCAGGCTTTGCTGTTGATTGAGTGCTTACTGTGTTCCAGCCACTGGTTTAGGCCCAGAGGATATAGGGGGGAACATTTCCAGCTCCCTGCTTTCATGGAGCTTAGGATCCAGTGGTTGAGGGGGAGATAGACAATAGGAAAAAGGCAAGTGAACAAGATCATTTCGGATAGTGATAAATGCAATGAAGAGACTGAAACAGGTGGATAGAGAGCAAGGGGAGGGGGCTTGGTCATAGTGGTCAGGTCCTAATGCTGTGGGGGTTCATGGGTTTTTTCTGAAGAGCTGTGAATTGGGGCAGGCCTTAAGGAACCAACAAGGGATGTCCAGGCCTGCAGCCATGAGCAACAGCTGGATGCTGGAGTTGGGGGAGGAAGTCACATGGCCAGAAACCCAGGTGAGGAGCCGTCTGCCAGGAGCTGTAGACTTGAAGGTGTGGAGTTGAGATGCTAAGGCAGGGTACAGGCAGGGAAGAAATTCCCAGGCTTCTGATCTCATTGACAGAACTCCAAGGGCAGCCAGGAGGCAAGGGAGCCCCAGAAGTGGAGTCCACAGGTTGGGTCATCCTTTCAGGGCCCACAGAAGGGTAGATAATGGCTCTGGGGACAGTGTGGATAAAGAGGACTTACACAGAGGAGTCAGCAGGGAGCCACTTTAGATGGAGTGGCCCAGGGAGTCCTCTGCACAGCCTGGACCAGGCTGACAGGAGGAAGCTCCCTGGGGAGGTGTTTGTGTGGCCGGCATCCCGGCAGACGGACTAGCAGATGCAGAAGCTCCAGTGCAGGGTGAACTCCATGTATTTAAAGGACATGAAGGGTTGCATGAGAGACAGAGAGGTGAGTGGTGGCTGAGGCTGGTTGGATAAGCAGCCAGAAAACATCCCCTTGGGGCCATGGTAAGGATTCAGTGTGATTCTAACTGCACAGCCTGGTGGAGAATGGCCTTCAGGAGGGAAACTAGGTGGGCTAGAGAGGAAGCAAGGAGACCTGGTAGGAGGCTGTTGCCATCATCCAGGGGAGATAGGAAGGGAGTGGGACTAGGGTGGTGGTATTGGAGACGGAGAAAGGGGTAGAGCCTCCATCTGAGCCTCTTCTCTCCATTCGGAGAATCTGGAGCTTCAGAATGGGGGTGAGGGAGGGTTGTGCACTGGTGTTCAATTCTAGGGTCCTGTAAGATGTACAGCCATCAGTGAAAACCCAAAGACCAGCTGGGCTAAGGGAGTCCCAGTCTCTGAAGGCAAGTAGTTCTATGCAGTGGGAAACCCGAGAGCTAAAGTCACGGCGGGTCCTCGGTAAGCCTTCCAGCAAGTGGACCATTTCTCATTTAGCTGAAACCATCCTTCTAGGTGGGAATGTGTAGTTTCTGAGGTTTCAGTGTGGCAGCCTTACTGTTAAGACTGGGGTGTCACCTTTGGATGATGTAATTTAAATGTGAGTCCACTTTAGGTTGGTGGTATCTCCCCTTTTGTAAACAGATCATTAACTGCAGTGCTGACAAAAGTCCCTGGGGGTCTGGCCGTCCCCTCCTTAGCCAGCCTGTTGGATCTGGAGAGTGATGGTGTGAGGAAAAAAGACTGGATCAAACTTCTTTACATATAGTCACATGATTCTGTAAGCTTAGTCTTAAAGGAAAGAAAAAAATTGACCTGAACTACAGTTCTTTTGAAAATTTATCTCGGAAGCTGTTTTGTAACTATAATTAGCTTGGCCTGATACGTAAGATTTGTTTTCGTTGGCTGGCTCAGTATCAATATTGTAAATACTGTATAATGAGTTTGTTAATTAAATGTATTAGAGATTCACACTGTTACAGATGAATGAAAACTTTTATTAAAATATGATTATTTTCTGTTTGTACAAATATTTGATGAACATATTCCATTATAGTACTCTTTTTGTGAGTCTTTTTTTATTTTCTATTTAGAAAAGCAAAGCAATTCGAAATGCTTTGAACCAGTAATTACATGTGCTTTGAATTGCTGAAAATGGTTAGTTGGTTCACTGGAATAAGAGTTTATTCAGTCATCATCAAGCTGACCAGGAATTTAAGAGTTCTCAGATAATATTCTATTCATTTCCAAGCTGGGAGTATAGTTCCATATAGTAATGGAAACAAATACCCCTTTTCCAGTTGTCCAAAATATGAATATATATTTGATTCATAGAGCTTTGCCCGAAGGCTAAGTCAGAAAATTATAGAAAAATTTACTCTTTTCTCTTGAGTAAACTTAAAAAAAAAAAAAAAAACTCACCTAAGATTTGTGATAGATGTTTGGACGAACGGAGGCAAGATGGTGCACTTCCGGGTTCTTCTTCACCACCAACTCTTCCCGCACGCGTGAAAATGCAGCCGGCGCCCGGGAAGGTGCAGATCAACGGGGCATGCGCCAGGTGAGGTCAATCCGAAGAGACCAAGATTTACCTGGTCGCACCTGCGGAACGCCCCCCGACACGCCCGTGCCCCGCCTATTGCCCTCCCAGTCCTAGAAAAGCCACTCTTGGCCAGTGAGCCAGGCGGCCTTCTCACAGCCCCACTCCTGTCAGGATGTCCGGACTGTGGGAACTCCGTCCGAGAGCCCCACGGGGGACTCTGCCAGCCTCCTTCGCCGGAGGCCGACAGACTTCTCCCCCACACCTTAGGTGACCAAAAATAAACTTGCAGTTTTGCTCCTGACCTTTGCCTACTCACTGGTTCTTTTGTGCTCGCTCTGGTGGTCTTAGAAAAACAAGTCAATAGATACAGTATTATGATGACTTTCTTTTAATAACAAAATATTCAGATCAGCATAAAAGGAGTAGAAGTGACATCGTTGCATTCTTTATGTGAGTGGAGACCTTTGAGCACGTCACAGTCTCTAGGAAGTTTTGAAAAATTCCCATTTCCAGGCCACTCCAATCCCATTCCAATCTCTGGGGCTGGGAATCGCCTGGGAAGCTCCTCAGATAATTCTAATAGTTGAGGTTGAGATTCGTTGTCTGAAGTCAGGGTTTGGCCTGACCAGAGGCATCTTATGTCTTAAAACGATCCCTGAAAATATGATGAAGCTCCACTTCCAGCTAGATGACTTACCCTTTCTGTGCCTCGATTTCCTGAACTGGGAACCAGGCCCTTGGTCTGCAGGCTTCCTTCTCCTGAGTATTGTTTGACCCTGTGGCCTGCAGGCAGGGTTACTGGCACCCGCAGACCAGGAGATGGGGCATTTGTTTCAACCTTAGGTTGCCTGCCTTCGCGTTAATTGCTCACTCTCCACCCAAACGGCGGATCACGCACTTGGCCTCCCAAAACTTGTTTTCTGGTAGCAAGACATCATTCAAAAGCAATTTGATGATTGAAGTGTTTGAGGACCTAAGGTGGCCCTGCTGATGTACACAGTTTCCACTCCTGAGGTTGTATATACTTGGCTGCATTTCTGCCTGTTCCTTTTCCAAGTCAGTCTGTCGTAGCATATTGTAAAATGTGACATCCTAGCAGGAGAGTAACAGTTGGGTTCTATTGCACTGGAAAATCCAGGCAGTTTTAGGCCATTTTCACTTTTCACCCTAGTGTGAGGGTGAGGCATGCGGTTTCACAGATTTAAATTATGAATAACATTTCCCCTTAAATGAACTTATCTCCAATATGGTATGGCGTTTAATTTATTTGGGAAGGTTCAGAATGTTGTACATTTTTGAAAGCTACATGTTACATATGTGTGAAGTTTATTTTCAGTTATCCACTATTTTTCTAATTTTAGGATTTCTGACTCTAAAATCAGATGTTTTTGACATCCAGAGCTGCTTTTAATCCTCCTCACCACTCCACCCCCTAACAAGTGCTTGGTTCCCCTCTCATCTCAATCTGCTGTCATCTTCCTTACTTACAGCATTTTTTCCTCCATAGCAGTAGATTTAAATGTCACTGCCTGCAACTTCAGGCTTTTCCAGCCTCAGGACAATTACATAAAGGAACAAAAAATAGGCTTTGTGCTAGAGCAGAATAGCTAAAGCAGGGGGGCTGTTGGTTCCAATGTTTATATTTCAGGCTATATTCTTTGTCTCTTTGTTTCTCTCCTTTTAAAACAATGTGATCCACTCATTTTCATACATATCACCGAGGGGCCTGTTTGCGCAGGTCTGTGAATGCATCACTCCTGGTACAGTAATAGTGACTGTGCACACATCAGCGTGTGTGGGATGGGTAGACCCTGGGTGTACATTTTCTATGCGGAATCATTAGGACTCATCGCAAGGATGTTGGGGAAGTACCAGTCATGTCACATACAGTTCAGTTGTGAGAAGCAATTTTTTCCTTTGTAAATACTAGTCACCATCAAAGCATGAGCTTGCTGATGAGACACAGCCAATCATTCTGCTGTGATCTGTGAGCATTAGGAGGCTATACCATGGCAGTAGAAAGTAAAAATGGCTCTTCTTGGGAAAAACAGAAACATTTTCAAAGTGTAGCATCAGGAGAATACCAATTACCTTAACTCAAACTTTGACGTTGGGAAAAGGGTTGGCTTCATGTTATGTACATTTCAATCATCGTAGAAATTCTTTATTTGATTTAGTTGGGGTAGGGTTGTTTTATTTATTTTCATCTCTGAAGATTTAATTGGGTTTAATATGCTCACATTCCCCGGTGAAGTCTACCTGAGGAGGCTGCGAAGCATACTGGTTAAGGCTATGAGTCTTAAGCATGCCTTTCCCACTTATGCAGTGTGACTCTGGGAAGCTATTTATCCTACCGATGCCTTGGTTTCCCTGCCTGTAAATGGGACTGTTGATAGTACTCACATTTTATAATACACATAAAATGCCTGTCAGAGTGATTGGGTCTGTATATACAATATAGGTTTGTGTATTAGTTATCTGCTGCCGTGTAACAAATGAACCCAACATTTAGTGGCTTAAATAATCAATGTTAATTATGTCACAGTGTCTGTGGGTCAGAAATTCAGGGCTGGCTTAGGCTGGTGCCCCTGCCTCAGAGTCTCTACCAAGGCTGCAATAAAATACCAGTTGTGGTTTCATCCGAAGGCTGAACTGAAGGAGTGGTATCTACTGCCAGGCTCACTCGTGTGGTGGATGCTGCACCCTCTCCATAGGTGGCTTGCAGCCTGGCAGCAGGCTTCCCTCAGAGGAAGCCAGATGGAATGGGATCCACCATCTTTTTGTAGCCTAATCTCAGTGATATCCCGTCACTTTCACTGTGTTCTATTCTGAGAAGTGAGTCGGTAAGTGCAAATCTCACTCGGAGAGGCAATTACAAAAGGGCGTGAATACCAGGACGTGGGGCTCTCTGGGGGCCATCCTATAGGCCAGTGGTCCCCAACATTTTTGGTGCCAGGAACCAGTTTCATGGAAGACAGTTTTTTCACAGACCAGGGGGCAGGGAGCTAGTTTCGAGATAATTCAAGTGCATTACATTTACTGTGTACTTTAGTTCTATTATTGTATAATAACATAATTATACAACTCACCATAATGTAGAATTAGTGGAAGCCCTAAGCTTGTTTCCCTGCAATTAGATGGTCCCTTCTGGGGGTGATGGGAGACAGTGACAGATCATCAGGCATTAGATTCTCATAAGGAGCGGGCAACTCAGATCCCTCACATGCACAGTTCACAATAGGCTTCATGCTCCTATGGGACTGTGCTGCCGCCAGAGCTCAGGCAGTAATGTGAGCAATGGGCAGTGGCTGTAAATACAGATGAAGCTTTGCTGGCTCACCCGCAGCTCACCTCCTGCTGTGTGGCCTGCTTCCTAACAGGCCATGGACTGGCACTGGTCTGTGGCCCGGAGGTTGGCAACCCCTGCTATAGGCTGCCTACCACAGATAGATATTCGTTAGTACACTTTTTTCTTTGTAAACTTTTTTGACTTCTGTGGAACAATCCGTGTTTAGAAATGCATATGAAGATTTCTTTCTAAGGCCGGGCGTGGCGACTCACGCCTATAGTTCCAACACTTTGGGAGGCCAGGAGTTTGAGACCAGCCTGGCCAACATGGTGAAACCCCGTCTCTACTAGAAAATACAAAAATCAGCTCAGCGCCGTGGCGGGTGCCTGTAGTCCCAGCTACTCGGGAGGCTGAGGCTGAGAACTGCTTGAACCCTGGAGGCAGAGGTTGCAGTGAGTTGAGATCGCACCACTGCACTCCAGCCTGGGATACAGAGCAAGACTCTGTCTCAAAAGAAAAAAAAAAAAAAAGAAAGGGAGCAAATGCAAACGAATCCCTGACATTATTAAAATGACTTATTTAGGGGGGGAAAAAGGGGATTTTTTTCTCTAATCTGATTTTTTTTTCTTTTTAGCTTCAGCTCCATAAAAGAATACAGTTTTAGCCGCTACAGTTTAACATGGAATGCTTCATTGAGAGGACTATAGCTAGGTTACTAAGTTTCTAAGTATCAAAAGCAGTTACCCACCATATTTCTGAACAAAGAACTCGGGAAACTAAACCTTTTATAACTTGGAAAGGTCCAGTACTTTTCCTTTAGTTACAAATTTCAGCAGGTGCCACATGAAATTCCCATGTGCAATCATAATTAATGCCAAAGAGAGAGATGTTTGAGGTCAGCCTGAATTCACAATTCAGAGACAAAAATGTTATTTAATTCATAAAGTTCCTCAACATAACAATAACTTGTCTTATTTTATCACTGTATTAATCTTCTCAGGCTGCCATAACAAAAAACACAGACTAGGAGGCTTGAGCAACAGCAATATATTTCCCACAGTTCTGGAGGCTGCAAGTCCGAGGTCAAGGTCCCAGCATGGTCCGTTGCTGGTGAGGCCTCTCCTCTGGGGTGCAGATGGCCCCCTTCCCCCATGTCCCTTCGTGGTCTTTCCTCAGTGTGTGGAGAGAGGAGCAAGCTGTCTGGTGTCTCTTCTTATAAGAACACTAATCCTATTATATGATGGCCCCACCCTTCCGACCTCCTTTAGCCTAATTACTTCCTTAGAGGCCTCATCTCCAAATAAAGCCACACTGGGGATTAGGGCTTCCGCATTTGGATTTGGGGGATGCAAGCATTTAGTCCTTAATAATCACCTTTAATTTTTGTTAATCTTTGTGCTTTAAAGATAATAAAATAGTTTCTGTTCATTAATATGAAGTGCTTTATTTTGTATATTAAGTACCCTGTTTATGTAATACATGTTACAGGTGCACCTAGCTGGGGCCAGTGTCACAGGCAGTAAAGGAATTTACCAAGACAGTTGTAGGTAAAGAAAGCCAGATTTATTAGAGAAAGTATGAAAATATGTTGCAGGGATGCAACAGGCAGCACAGCAGAGAAGGGGCTGTCTGCCAAGCAGCAGAGGCTGGAAGGAAGTTTTATAGGGTTGTGCTGGAGCGAGCTATGTGCTGAACAAGGTCACCATGCCTGGGGGTTGTTTGTGATTAGCCATTTCTCAGAATTACTGTTCATTGCTCTCCCCCATCTGGGGCCCTTTTCTCATTGTTGTTTACTTATCAGGACTCCACAATATATATCATTTTATCTGTATAAGAACCCTATGGCATAGGTACCGTTATCATCCCCATTCTACAGAGGAGGAATCTGAGGCCTAGTAACATGTCTGAGGTCACATAGGCAAGGAACTGTTGGTCCCTAGACTCAAACCCAGTTTCAGCTAACTCTAAAGCCTGTGCTGCTCATCATCTTTTTTGTTCTTTTTTTTTTTTGAGGCGGAGTCTTGCTCTGTTGCCCAGGCTGGAGTACAATGGCACGATCTTGGCTCACTGCAACCTCCGCCTCCCAGGTTCAAGTGATTCTCCTGCCTCAGCCTCCTGAATTACAGGATTACAGGCGCCTGCCACCACACCCAACTAATTTTTGTATTTTTAGTAGAGATGAGGTTTCACCATGTGGGCCAGGTTGGTCTTGAACTCCTGACCTTGTGATCCACCTGCCTCGGCCTCCCAAAGTGCTAGGATTACAGGCGTGAGCCACTGTGCCCAGCTGCTGCTCATCATCTTAAAGTGTGGCATTAATGCAAGTGAATTTTTCATATACCTTTCACATCTCATTTCAATCCTAGGACAGTTCTGTGAAGAGAGTATTTTTACCTACGGGAAACCGAGATTCACACAAGTTACGACTCTTCATTCTTTCCGTCATGTATTTATATTGTATTTGGGTTCTCTAGAGGGACAGAACTAATAGGATAGATTGATATATATAAAGGGGAGTTAAAGGGGAATTTATTAAGGAGTATTGACTCACACAGTCCCAAGGTGAGGTCTGACAATAGTCTGTCTACAAGCTGAGGAGCAAGGAAGCCAGTCTGAGTCCCAAAGCTGAAGAATTTGGAGTCTGATGTTCGAGAGCGGGAAGCATCCAGCACAGGAGAAAGATGTAGGCTGGGAGGCTAAGCCAGTCTACTCTTTTCACAATCTTCTGCCTGCTTTTATTCTGGCAACTGATTAGACGGTGCCCACCCAGATAGAGGGTGGGTCTGCCTTTCCCAGCCCACTGACTCAAGTGTTAATCTCCTTTGGTAACACCCGCACAAACACATCCAGGAACAATACTTTGCATCCTTCAATCCAATCAAGTTGACAGTTAATATTAACTATCACATATATGTAATGGATGTTTATGCGTGGCAGTGGCGTGCCAGGCAGGTGGCACCCTGGTGCTCAGGTGGAAGGCAGTGCCTGGACACTGGTGCCAGGCAGACCCAGATTTGAATCCTGGCTCCATCATTCCATTCATTCATTCATTTATTCAACACATACCTTTTGGGTGCCATCTATGTTCTGAGCACTGTGCTGGTTGCAAAACCAGCTGCAGGACCCCAAGCTGGCAGCCCACTTCCCCAATGTAAGGAGGGCACAGCCCTAGACAGATCTTGGTGAATGACAAACACCACCTCTCCCTTCATGGAACTCACAGCCCACTTGCCTCTCACTCCCCACACCCTCATAAGGTAAATCTGACTTTTCCAAGTAGGAGTCTGCTCAGAAAAGAGCATTTCTTCACTGTGATTCTAGTTCTCTTCCATACAGCTTCTCTGGCTTCCACCCATACCCTGTTTTGTCCAGCATTTGGCTAGAGAGGAGATACATTTCAGTCACTTAAACTTTGTGTCTTCAATTGGTCTTGGAAACATACGCAGTACTGATCTGAGATGAACCGTGTGTCAGGGATGATTTAGATGACCCCAAGATGGCTGGGTGCTGTGGCTTATCCCTGTAATTCCAGCACTTTGGGAGGCTGAGGCAGGCAGATCACCTGAGGTCAGGAGTTCAAGACCAGCCTGGCCAACACGGCAAAAGCCCATCTCTACTAAAAAATACAAAAAATTAGCCAGGCGTGGTGGTGGGTCCTGTAATCCTAGCTACTTGGGAGGCTAAGGCAGGAGAATTGCTTGAACCCAGGAGGCGGAGGTTGCAGTGAGCCAAAGTCGTGCCACTGCACTCCAGCCTGGACGACAGAGCGAGCTGCGTCTCAGAAAAAAAAAAAGTGACCCCAAGACGGATTCTGTCTGGTTACTGCTTGAAGATTTGCCAAAAATAGCCTCACAATGCCAGATCACTTGAGTAAAATGTTTCTCAAAACATCTGCCAGTCATCGAAGACTTTTCCAAATGTCATGATAGCAATATTGATTGATAGGGTGACATGTCTCATCCCACTTTGTCCATCCTGGTTTATGCCTGTCATCCAAGGAAAATCATTAGTAGCAACCCCTCCGACTCTGAAGCCTGAATGATAAATTATAATTAGTAATTATAAAATCAATTATAGGTCCCCTATTTACTTAACACTTACCACTTGTGCCAGATATTTTAAGTACATCACCTCTTTGAATCCTTCTTACAACCTTCTAAGATATATACTATTATTTCCCCGTTTCATAGATGAAGGAGACTTCTTCACCCTTTATAAAAATAATAAGCACTGTGGAATCCCAGGGTAACTGGATATCCAACTCGGGGTTCTCGAAGTCCTGGGGCAAGAAGGTTCTTCCGAGGCTGTGCCTTTCATCTCTTCAATGGGAAATTGATGCTGAGAAGGGTGACGAAATGTCCTCAAGGGTGCTCAATAGATATTGGCAGAACTCAAAAGCAGGTCTTTTTTTCTTGCAGCCTGCTGGTTTTACTGTGCCCACTTAATTCTCTGACGAATAATGTTCTCCCCTTTCCCAGAGCCATCCAAAAGAACCGGGAGCATACAAACCAGGAGGACTTCGGGAGTCCAAGCCAGCTGAAACAGGGGTACCCGGGAACATTGCCAGGGAAGGCTGTCCCCAGGCCGCAGGTAGGGGGCTGCAGGAGAGCAGTCTCCAGCTTGTGGAGGGGCCAGAGAGCTTTGCACCTAGGGCTAGTCCAATGCTGGTCAAAGACCAGTGGTCACCGCCGGGGGGCAGTAACTTCTTGTGTGTTCTGCAGTGGAGCTTGCTGGTTGACTTACACTTTATTTCAGGCATCAAAGGCAAAGTGCACTTTCAGAAGGGAGAAGTCATGCCTTTTGCTGCAGAGAAGCTATTATTATAAAGATAAGTGTGTAATTGAACCTTTCAAGTGGAGAGACGCCCCTCTCCCTCCAGCAGAAACCATGCAGGTGAGAAAGCTGCTTCCTGAGTGGACCTATTCCCTGCTGCTGGGAGATGCTCTCCCCTTTGTTTAGAATACAAATAGGTGAGCGAGATCACCTGAGGGGGAGACTTTTGAAAGGAATGACCCTCCTCCTGAAGATGACTGAAATTATCAGCATTATTATGAAGAGAATATGAAATATGAAAAATCAGCATAAAGAAATACAGAGAGAGAACTCAGATGAAAACATTTTATTTCAGAGATAATGGGAATTTTCTGAGCGGGCTTCAGATACTAGGTTACTCAGTAGATTAAGAAGGAAAAGCTTTTGCTAGTAGGCAGGACACCCGGATGATTCCAGAATTACACCGCTCTGGTCCAGTAGTGACAGTGTTCCGGGCTGGAGTCACGATTCTGGGGAATTTGTACAGCTTCCCTCACGTGCATCCAACCTGTGGTTCTCAGGGCTGGTCCACAATCAGTGCAACTGCTGTGCAGCTCCTCAAAACAGACCACCCTTCAGAAAAATTCGCTGTGTTACGGTTCATGAACTGCCTGGAAACACCTGCAGGTGTCTGGAAAGTGATTCGGGGTACATTACATTGGTATCACTTTCTAGAATAGCTGAATTCGAGATGTATCTTTCAAACTAGATACAGGGTGAAATGGGGTGGGGGTAGAGAGCTTGTTGGTTGTGGGGGTGACTTCAGCATAGAACATTCTGTGTTGCATTTGTGGCTTGGAATGAAGTGGACGCAGCTGGCTGCCTTCAGGGCTGTGCCTGAGATTCTGAGCATCTTCAGCTTTGCGTCTGTAAAGAGAGCTAGATGGTGGCTTACTAGGATGCTATGAGAATTGCATGTAGCATAGTAACCTTTGTGATCGTATCGAGGACAGGAGGTACTCAGAAAATATTTATTTAGTCTTTATCGAGGATCTTGTTTTCATGTCAATGAGTGTGTTGTTACCGGTCTTATATTAGGTCACTGTTTAATTTTTGCTTATTTTTCTGTGTATTCTCATTTCCCTAGGTGCAGGTTTTGTTGCTGCTTATTAATTTTAGTAATTTTCATGGCTCAGCTGAGAGCGCAGTGAGTGTGAAGGTGTGTATACCTACACTTGTGATCACTGTTATCTCTGAATGCTGAATGTGGACAGCATTCACGTTTATGGATGGACACTCACCTTAGTTTAGAGTTGTTCTTGTTAAGCTACAGCAATGTACAGCAATCAGGAGGGTTGGCCTGGATTCAAATCCCAGCTCTGCCAGCAACCGGCTGTGTGACCTTGGGCAAGTAACTTAACTTCTCTGTTCTTAGGACTCCTGGTTTATCAAGTGGGATTATAAAAGCCCCTACCTCCTGGGGTTGTGTTGTGAAGATGAAAGGACATAATACAAATAGAGAGCTTACAGTAATATCACGTTCATAGTAAGTGGTTAGTGTGAGTTAGCAGTTTTATTAAAATGCAGAGATTACAGTGTCTACATTGCTTGCAGCTGCTTAACCTGTTCCTGGAACAGTGCCTGCCACATAGTAGGCACTTAATAAATATTTGTGTATCAGTGGAAGTAAAAAACCATCATGAACATGAAAATATTGTTCAGTCTGTTAAACAGTAAACTTTATTTTCCCATGAGTAACTTAGGCACTTTCAGAAACTGTGTGTATTTTTTCAGGCCAGTGGGTTCTGCAGCTTAAAAATGTGCCTGCATGCATGTGTGTTTGTGAACTCATGTGCATGTGTGTATGAAATGAGCAGGTTTAGATGCTGAATATTCAGAATACCGTAGCACCATATATGCTATGCCAGCAGACTAGCATGGCTTATTAACACTTACAAATGCTTAGAAAAATCTGTATTAATTTCACTATAGTATGTTGAGACTTTGCTAAAAGGATGTTTTAATGTGAAATGAGCTTTGCTACAAAGTTGCAAAAAACTTAAGATTGTAAACACTTTTTTGAAAATAAATCTCAGTATAATGAATATGAAGGCCTCGTGAACTATAAACCATAAAAATCATTATTATTGAAGAAAGAAATCCTAGGCTTCTTAGCACAATTTAAAATAAAAATATTGTAACTGAGAAATAAATGCTAATGCTTGGTGGTGAGGTTTTTCTCCTGTGTCCCCACCTCCTTTGCTTTCTCTCCCTCTCTCCTGACCTTCCACTTCCCCTCCTTTCTCCCTTCTCTGTCCTGATTCGTAGAATGCCTTTTAGAGGAAAAACAGACCTTTTCAGAAATACATTGTCATCTGCTAAATCTCCACCTACTGCAGCAGCCAGCCCCAGCACCCTGCTAGGAGGTGGCTGGTCATTCTTTGCCATATCTTGCCCTAAGAGGGCAAAATCAACTTGTGATAGTTCCTATCTCGGAATGCTGCCCTGGTTTCCATTAGATTATGCTGGGGAAGATGACCTTTCTTAATGAAAGTAGGCAGCACCCTACTGTGCTTTTAATTAAATGAACTAACCTTTAAAAACACAATTCTCAGCCCTGCAGCAGCATGCCACCCAGCAGTCTGTCCCCAGTTGATGGTATGTGAGCCACCTGTGTCACGGGGAGGTACCAGGGACTGAAGATCGGAGTGAGGGGCTTTAGCATAGAGTGATCTAGACTCGTGGTTGTTGGGGCCAGTTCTCTGTGCTTTAGGTTCAGGGTTACTTGTCCCTTATCTGCCCTTCTAGCCAGAGAACACAACAACAGCCATTACAAGCTGACTTAAGCAAAAAGTTATCCTCCAGTTGCAATAGGTCTCCACCTATTGCTCTTGCTGCCCACGAGGCTATTTAATGGCATTGGGGAGAAATGCCTGAAGAGCACGACTCATAGTAAGTACCATTTGCTGATAGTCAGCACCAACTATAGATTGCCACATTCATTAGATGATTTTTTAATGATCAACTATCACTTTGTTAATTATGCCTCAAATCACAGAGGCGTAATTAACTATCGAAGTAATAGTTGGTACCCCATCTTCTCTCAACCCTTCTTTAGGGATAGCCTCTGTTGAGTGTATGTGTACCCTTTCACACACACGTATAAACATATGTGGTGTGTTTGGAAAGATAAATACACTTAAATACGTACCATCTGCATGTTTACATTACATAGTATTAGATTGCATACTATATTTTGCTACTTGGCTTTTTAACATGTTGTGGATATCTTGTCAGTAGACTCAATGCTTTTCTTTTTTCTGAAACAGTCTCACTCTGTCGCCCAGGCTGGAGTGCAGTGACGTGATCTCAGCTCACCGCAACCTCCACCTCCCGGGTTCAAACGATTCTCCTGCCTCAGCCACCCGAGTAACTGGGATTACAGCCACCTGCCACCACACCCAGCTAATTTAATGCATTTCTTTTGATGACTACCTGATGATTCATGATCAGATCATAACACAACTCAGTTATTCCTGTTGATTGTCATTTAGGTTGTTTCCAAGATTTTTCCCTATTATAAATAATGTTGCAAACAGCATTCTTTGTTTCTTATGTAAATGTATTTGTAAGATACATTGCTAGAAGTGGAATTTCTGAGCCAGAAGTATGGTTACTTTACATTTTGATAGATATTGTCAGTTTGCTCTGCAAACTGTTTATACTGATGTATTACCCCCAGCATTGCACGAGTTCCTCTCTGCCCACATTCTCGCCAGTACTGGGGAATTAGAAATCATTTTGAATCATTGCCAAGATCTCTGATAGACATAAAATAGTATCTCCTTGTTTGAATTTGCTTTTCCTTTATTAGGAACAAAGCTGACTCTCCAATATGCTTATTAGTCAGTTGTTGCTTTCTTTTTCCTCTGTAAACTGATTGTGTATATCTTGCGCTACTTTTCTGGTGAGTTTGTCATCTGTACTTAGGAATATGTAAGTCGTTTGCTTATTAAGGAAATTAGTACCTTACTGCATATATTACAGATATTTTCTCCAGTTTGCCATTTGATTTTATGGTGCTTTTACTCCATAGAAATTTGTATTATTTTTATTTGTAGTTCAGATGCAGAAACATTGCCTTCCTTTCTTCTGAGGTTGTCTCATACTTAGGCCAAGATGTATAGGAGTAGGTTTTCTTCTAGAACTTTTACAGTTCATTGTTGATGTTTGCCTTTAATTCACTGGATATTCTGGTATGAGAAGTGAGTTAGATTTCTGGTTTTCTTGTTTGCATGTTACCTGTGGGGTGTTCCAATATTGTTTACTAAGCAGTGCTCTTTCTTTGAAGATTTGAAATACCACCTAAATGACCAAATATACTCTTCCATCAGGATTCTTCTCTTGATCTTTTCGTTCATTTCTAAGCCAGTTTCATACTGTTCATGACTGTGACCTTACATTTTAGCCTGGTTTAACAATTAATACAGTGAATTCTCCTATTCTTCTTTTTCAGTATTTGTTTTCCTGGCTAGTATCATTTGCTTCTTCTTCTTTGGGAACTCCAGAAGTATTCTGTTACTTTCAAACTATCCTTTACTCGCTTACAAGAAAGAAAATGAAAATGGAACATCCAAGCCCATTGATATTTTGAGTGAGATTGCTTTGGCTTTATGGTTACTTAGGGAGAGTTGACGTCTTTATATCTTAGGTTCCTATGGTGTTATTCTACTTATGTAAGCTACCTTTTCTGCTACTCAGTACAGGGTTGAAGTTTTCTTTATATAGACCCTATCTATTTCTTTAGTTTGTATTTATGTTTTTTTCTTCAATATGAACATTTTTATGTAAATTTAAGAAATTATTTTAAAATGGGATTTTAAAATTACACTTATTTTACCTCTATATAGAGAAAACTACTGTTTCTATGTATTAACTTTGTAACCAACCACCTGTACTAAAGCCTCTCACTATTTCTAATAGTTGATTCTTTTGCATTTTCTAGGTATAAAATCATATCACCTGCAAATAACGATGATTTTTCCATCTTGTTTATAATACTCCAAGTTGCATTTCAACATTAAATTATAGAGGCAGCAGAGGGGTATTCTAATCTTACGGAAACATGCTAATCTTTCGCCACTGACCATAGCCTGGGTGTGACAATATGGTATTTTATCTCACCTTCATGTATCTTGATGACTTTCCCTGTAATGGACCTAGTTACCCCAATAGACACATCTAGCTTTCTTTCATTACTTTTACATAGGCTCCAAGCTGACACACAATTCTTCTTTAAAGAAGCGGCTTCCCGAATGTTCTGTGAGCCACATCTCCATCGGCACGGTCTCGATGCTGCCCCATGGAGATCTCCCTAGGGTGATGAGAATGTCCTGTATCCACCCTGTCCACTGCAGTAACCACTGGCCACTTGTGGCCACTGGGTGCTTGAAATGTGGTGGCTATGACCGAGGAACTGAACTTTTAATTTTTTTTTCATTTTAATTAATTTTCATTTAAATCGTCACACGTTATTGAGCACTTAAAATGTAGCTAGTATGACTGAGGAGTGTTTACTTTTAGCTAATTTTCATTGAAATAGCCCCACGTGGCTGGTAGCCGCAGAATTGGGCTGCACGGGTTCCTCTCTCGTTCATGGCAGGGTAAGATATGAATGCTAGAAAGGCCCTGGTGACTACTCACTATGCCCAGAGATGCTGAGATTGGGCCCACGTCACACAGCAAGTTCATGATGAAACTGAAACTGGGAGCCCAGGATTCTTACTCTCCGTCTCAAGCTGGTGTCGGTGTCCGATCCCTACTTTACTCCTCCCCTCCGATTTCCCTTCTGTAAGTCATCACCGAAGTCCCAGTGTGTGCAGACCAACGCACAGCACAGTCAGCAAGCCCGAGCCTCGCGGACACCTTCCCTAGTGTGGGTCCAGCCAAGGGCTGTGCAGTTGTTGAGTTTCCAGCCGAGTTCCTTCACTCCACAGTGTAAAGGTTCTCACAAGATAAAGGCAGGGAGGCAAAGTCCCTGGCCCTTTGTCGAGGTGGAAAGCGCCATGAGGCACTGTGTTGGTGTTCCATTATCATCAGGAAATGCCCGTACGGGTCCAAATGTATTTACCAGTCCTTCTAACAGAAGACTTTCTGTATCTTCTGCATGGCAGCAGGGGTTGCTCCTGTCCCTGAGACTGCTCTAAACCTTATGAGAACCCAGCCTGCCGTGGTCAGGGAATGGAGAGAATATAGAAAGCAGAGCCTTCAAGAAGGCCCTCAGCCGAGGTTCCAGCGGGCAAGGAGGCTGTCTTGGTCACAGAGGAGCCATAGCCTTGCTTGCACTTTGAGTTCTTCCAACTGTAGCCAACTCTTTCTCTCTTTCCCCAGTGAGGGGGTTCCCTGCATCAGTCCCTGGGCCCCTGTGGGTCTCTTCACCTTCCCTCCCAGTCGTTCATTCAAACGAAGCAGGAGGAACCACGCTACAGAGACTCTTGGCATTTTTTTGAAGGGCAGGAAGGCCTCCGCTCAACCTGGAGATCACCTGTTAGATCTTAGAGGTTAAGAAGGTCGGACACTTGGTCTTCTTCCTGGCACTGCTGCTCCCTGGTAGCATGGCCATGGGTGCCTCAGTTTGCCCACTTGTCGGATGGGGCTCGTAATAGCCACCTCACAGGACTCCGAGAATGAGAACATGAGTCCACAGACAGAAAGTGCTCAGAGTCCACCCTCTACATATATCAGCACTGATCCACCTGCTCTACCTGCTCCGAGGGCAGGTGACCTCCAGGTGGGGCCCCCTCTGCTCCTTGGGGAGAATCCTTGAGGCAGCCTTATCTGGGGAGCACGGCCTACATCTGCGTAGATGGGCTGTGTGGGGGACCCCCAGACTCCCCTTTTCACAGCTGGACCACATATATATCCCGCCCCTGCCGGGGGGTGGTCAGCTTGTTTAACACCACAGGTCCCCAACTCCTTGGGGCAGCCTGCCCAGTGGCCCCCGTCAGCGCCGTCCAGGCAGTGTGTGAGTGGGTGTTGGGAGCAGTGCCCTTCCAGTGGCCGGCGAAGGCAGCGTGCATGCCTGAATCTGCTGCCAGTTAAGAAGTCAACTCCTCAGGTGGGACAAGGAGCCTGGCCCTCCTGGGAACCTGAGCAGATTGCACAGTTTCCTTTCTCAGCACAGCTCCCGCGCTGGCTTATGTAACAGCAACAACCTGCAGAGCCTGGGCTCCGGGGCTCATTCCCAGACAGTGAAGTCTGTGATGAATAGATGGGTCTGCACACTCTTAGCGGAGAAACAGTAATTTGCTCAAAGGTCAAACTCAGCTTGATTGAGAACACAAAATTACTAGGATTCTATTCTTTCTGCAGGTGTTGCTCCTGTGTTTTTCATGGTCAAGGAAAGGCTGTGAAGCACTTTCTTAGGGCTTAAGAGCTAAGGGATTTTTTCCTCCTTTTTTGATGATCCTCTTTTCCAGCATCTCAGCACACCCCCAGATGGGAAAAGGCTATGATGCATTTCTCCCACCATTTATGCCACACCCACTCTGTGCCAGTCACTAGAGCAAGAGGTTTCCGGATGTGTGTGTAAGGAAATGCTCTTAGTGCATTTGTTCTGTGTCAGGCACTGTGGTGTTTGTCCTGTGCCAGGCGCTGCTGTAAGTACGGCACTGCCTAGAAGTGTGAATGCATTTCATCCTCACATAAACCCTGTGAAGCACATACTATGACTGTCCCCATTTTATGGATGGAGTCACTGAGGCATCTGGAGGTGAAGTAACTTGCCCATGTTTCACAGCTAAGTTGGAGCAGGGGGCAGGATTTGAACCCAGGTCGTCTTATTCCAGAGTTAGCATTCTTAATCACTGTTTGCACTGCCTGTCCACCCTGGTCCCCCATTTTGTTTGCCACCCAGGATCCCTGTGAGGTATGCACTTGTTACAATTCCATTTCACAGTCAAGACACTGAGGCCTGGAAGGTTTGCATGGGGGCCAGTGCCTGCCTGGGACTCCAGTGCAACACCTGCAGGTCTGACTCCTAACACTGATCTCTGCTGTGCACCTGGCCCATTGGTAATTGTCCTTTCTGAGCACCTGGGCTGTGCCTCATCCAGTGCTTCTCACGTTACGCCTGTCAAATGCAACCAACTGACTTAGGGGCCTGAGGCTCCCCGAAAGGGGTACCTTGACACCCTTCTTCTTCTTTTTTTTTTTTTTTTGATACAGAGTCTCTCTTAGTTGCCAGGTTAGAGTGCAGTGGCGCAATCTTGGCTCACTGCAACCTCTGCCTCCTGGGTTCAAGTGATTCTCCTGCGTCAACCTCTGGAGTAACTGGGACTACAGGCACACGCTACCGCTCCCAGCTAATGTTTGTATTTTTAGTAGAGACGGGTTTCACCATGTTGGCCAGAATGGTCTCGATCTCTTGACCTTGTGATCCACCCGCCTCGGCCTCCCAAAGTGCTGGGATTACAGGCTTGAGCCACCATGCCCGGCCCACCCTTCTTTTATGAAACATTCTCATTTTTTTCAGCTGTGTCCCTGACTACAGATTATTACATCTTTCCATGTGCTTGTTTATTGGTTTTGTTTCCTCCTGTGAATTGACTGTTCATATCCTTTGCCCATTCAGCTCTCCGACTGTTTATTTTACACAGGTCTGCTTTCTAACTCAAGGGTCACAACAGGAACCCCTCCAATGTAATCCATCAACATGTAACATTTTTGTCCGCTTTCTGTTTTGCAACAACTCTGAAAATAATCACTTGCCTGTACTGCTAAATAAGAGGGTAAGAATGTGGTTTCATCCATCCCCCACGCCTCTAGCCCCAGAATAAAAAGCAAGTGGAAACTAACGATTTTTTTCTTATACATATTATAGAATCCCTAAGTCTGTCTGGAGCAGTGGGCACCCAGGCATAGACCACTTCTTTAGACTAAGCACCTGCTCTTTGAGGGCGGGGACTGTACCTGGTTCCGTTTTCCAGATATTTTTCCACTTGTTAATTTCCTAAACCTTTTTCCTATTCTGGAAACCGTGCATACCCTTTCCCCATGCATCAGCTGGCCCAGCAGCCAGAGCCTCAGCCCCACTTCCCAATGCCTTGAGGTCCAGCTCCTCAGTCTCTGGCAGGCCAGCATGTCCACTATCAGCAGGCACAGGTGTTCCGAGCCAGGCTGCCCCATGCCCTCTTCTGTGACTAAGAGAAAGACCAAGTGGGTCCATGCATAAGAGCTCTTCCAGTAATTGCAAAAGGTGGCAGGTGTGCTAGCCTTATTTGGCATCCCTTCATAATTTTGTGAAAGGGTGGCACTTCTGCCTTTGTCATATAAGCCAAGTCTTTTTCATAAAGATGTAATGATTTGATAATTGGTAATGATGTATTGAGAGGGTTGGAGGAGGATGAGCTTTGCCTATGGTGAGAAGAGTTGTGCCTATTCTAGCAGCTCCAGGCACTCTGTAACCTGTGGTTAGATGAGGGCTAGTTGGTATTATATCAAAACACATGAAATTGCCAATACTTGAACATTTTTGATGAAAAGTATTGGTGCTTCACTATTGTGTTCCCCTCTGTGATCAGGTTTTTCCTGTAAAGCTATCTTATAATGAGCTTCTCCATAATTAAAGCAAGATTGGGAACATCATGAAAGATCCTAGTCTATATAAACCTGGGGTCAAATTTTATTGTAATCTAGATACGAAGGATTTAACTCATGTCAGAGCAAAGGCAGGCAAATAGTAATTTTTAATACTGCACTGCATTGGCACATAACCACTGTCCTCCCGGGTCTTCTGTACTGAAGCCCTCATGGGTACCCAGAGTCCAGTTCCCCATCCTCTTTCCTTTGGTTCCCACATGCGCTTAGAAGAGCCAGTACTGTGGTCCTTTACCACATCCTCCTGGTGCTCCAATTAAGTAAAGCCGTTGAGGTTTTCCTGTAGTTGTAGATTGATATCTCTGAATTAATCACGAGAGAACACAGACATCGTATAGGAAAATCTGGCCAGAAACAAGACAGCCTCAGCCAAGAAATGTTTTTTCTTGGAATCGGAAAACACAAGAAACAGATGATTGGGTTCTGTTCACGTTTGAAGGGAACATAAATCAACATGGGTTTATTCATAAGTGATTCTCCTCTTACAGACTGGAGTCCTGGCATAGAGTAAAGGCAGGCACGTAGATGGCTCCAGGAAGGGGGCCTCAGGGAACAAGGAGATCAGGGATTTGTGTGGGTGTGTGAGGATAAAAATTGCCCATGATATTACTTTGCCATCCAATCATAGGGCTGGGAAAATGGGACTTTGCTCCCCTCTGCTTGAACTGTAATCACCTCCTGACCAGTGTTTATGTTCAGAAGAACAGCAGCCCAGCCCTGATCCTTGGGGTTTATCAAAGCTTTTTTTAGCCCAGTCAGTCAGAAGACAGTTCCAAAAGGGTGTGGGCGTGTAGCAGACGCCATCATGAGGGACTCATGAGAGCTGTGCTGTTACAGGAGTGTGTCTGAGCCCAGCATGGCATTGCATGCAGACCAGGGCAGAGGGTGGTCCTGATGCCAGGTGCCCAGGTGGGCTGCGAGGCTGAGCGCTGCCCGTTCCTTTCCAGAATGGAAGTTCAGACACTGGAGTGCACTTCCATAGTTTTCTCACATTATCTGGCTCCCCATCATTCTTCTTTCCTCTGTCTAAACCCAAGCATGGAGAGTTTTGATAAGACAGATCTGAAATGCTGGCAGGGTGCAAGGGAGGGGAGTGCTTCTTTATTTCATTTGGTGGCACCTTTCCCCCCAGCTTTATTAAGGCACAACTGACAAGTTGAACTGCATGTGTTTAAGGCGTGCATGTGATCTGCAATGGTAGATACCGAGAAATGACTGCCACAGTCAAGTTGGGGAACACGTCTTGATGGCACTTTTTAGAGCTCAAATCCCAGTCACGTTGTAGTTTGCTATGTGACCACCTACATTGTAATTTGGGTGGGGCAGGGAGAATTGGTGCAATGAGATGATGGCCAAGTTCCCTGGACCTGTGTAAAATAATGGACATTTAGGTATTAGTGCAACATATGGATCCACCGTGTGAGGATCTCAGAGTCCTTTATTGAGATAAATTTCATCATCGAATTAGAACCCAGTGGCAGTTTAAGAGACTTAATGTGAGCTCTATTTCATCTTAAAATAGTTGCACTCAAAGCTCAGCTTTAATTTTCCTCCACTTCATTCTGATCCTCCAGGGTTTCTCATGTCCCATAGAATAGAAGGTGCCCCTAGCATGGCTGGTCGGGCCCTTCCCGTCTGCCACTGTGCTGTTCTTTGAATATATTGTGTTCCCCCCTCAGGCCCCACGCTTGCCTTCTCCTGAAATAGTTTTCGCCCAGAAAGCCATGGCTCACCTCCATTAGGTCTTGGCTCAGATGTCACTTTGCAGGAAACTGCCCCTGGCCAGCTGGACCCATCCCTTGATCTTCTGTCCTCAGCCTACTGTATTTTTTTCTCTGTGCCCCTCCCTTATGTCCAGAGGGCACACTGTGTTGTACTGATTACAGATTGTCCATCTTTTCCTATCAGAATGTGGACAGCATATGGGCAGGGGTTTCATTTTGTTCACGGCTACATTGTCAGCTGTTAGAACTGTGCCTGGTATATAGTAGGTGCATAAATACGTAGTTAGCGTAAGATGGGCAGTGTTCAGGGAGTGAGGACTGGATCGGAATCTGTCTTGATTCCATGCCCTCCACAAGGAAAATAGGTTTTGTGTGTCCTGGCAGGTTTCTTCTTCAGAACACTAGAGAGGCATCGCTGTGCACAGATCATAAGGGCTTTTATTCCATAAGCAAACCCTTCTTAGGACCTCCCAGATGAAGACGTAAAATATTGCTGTGCCCCAGGATTTCTAGACCATCCAAATCAAGTATTCGGATCACTCCAATATACAGCTATCATTCTGTAGATAAACTTAATATTTCAATTATAACATAGTTGTATGTATCCATGAGATTCCAGGCTTCTCAGATATAGGAAACATGTCCTCTAGTCCGCTTGTAGTCTCATCCTGAAGGCCTGTGCTCAGGGACCATCAAGAATCTGACACATCAGCCTTTCTTAGCCCCTGGCCCCAGCAGGAGGAAATGCTGTGTAAAAGCACAGCATCCTGGAATGTCAGACCCGGTAAGGTCACTAGGTGCCGAGCAGGTGCTGGGATGGGAGGAGGTTTGTTAACATGAAAAAATGTATGTCAGGATAATGTGGGGAAAACACTCACTTCAGGAGATGCAGTGTAGAAAGGAAATTCAGGACAGTTTTGCCTATAGGTCTCTAGTTCTTATTACCTTCTAGATGAGAGTACTGAAGTTAGTATCCTATGAGATGTACTCATGATACATTCATTTATGTATTCATTTGGTCATTCAACAAATATTTATCGAATTGTTCTAGCAGTGTACCTGGACCCAGGGGAAAGCAAATCGATATCTTTGCTCTCATGGAGTGCACATTTTCATGGGAGAGACAGATACTGTTTTTTTGGTGTATTAGATTGTGATTACTACTGGAAACATGGGGGCTGTGGTAAACAATAATGGGAGGTGCTGCTGGAGGGCCACTCTGAGGATATGATTTTTAAACTCAGCTCTGAAGCGGGTAGTCTGGACCTCTTTGGTAAGGTCCAGGCAGAGGGAATGGTTGGCACAAGGGCCTGTGGCCGACGGACTGTGGTGTGTTCACACGGGAAGCCAGTGTGAACAGAAGGTAATGACCAAAGGGAAATGGGTATTGAAGAATGTTCGCTAGTCTTCTGTATTAATCAGGGTTCTCCAGGGAAACAGAATCAACAGGATAGATACAGCGATAGATGTGTATATAGATATATAGAGAACTTCATCACGAGGACGTGGCTCACGTCATCGCGGAGGCTGAGAAGTCCCATGACCTGCTGTCTGCAGGCTGGAGACTTGAGGCTGGCTAGTCCGAAGGCCTGAGAAGCAAGGCAGCTGATGGGATAAGTCCCAGCCTGAGGTGGGAGAGGATGAGATGAGCTGCCCCAGTTCAGGCAGGCGGGCAGGAAAAGGGGGCAGACTTCCCTTGCTCTGCCTTTTGTTCTATTCAGGCCCCCAACAAATGAGATGATGCCCGCCTACATTGGGAAGGGCAGTCTACCTTGCAGAGTCCACCAATTCAGGTGCTGATCTCCTCCAGAAACACCCGCACAGGCACTTCCAGAGATCATGCTCAGTCTGCACACGCCGGGGCCAATTTGACACACAAAATTAACCACCACTGAACTGCTCTAAGTCTTCTCATTTTTTTGATGATCTTGTCCTTTTCCAGGAAAATTAGCATCCTTTACCTATTTCTCCTTCTTAAAACTTTAATTACCAATCCTGTAAAGATAGTAGTAAGGGGAGAGTTTAAAAAGCCTTCCGGTTTTAGCACTTTGCCATCCACAAAGCTCTTTCACAACTGTAAGCTAATGAAAAGCAGTGAGAGACCCCATTTAAAAGGTCTATAATTAAATGTTCTTCTTGATCCCTTTGTATGATCCAAAGTATGAATACAATCTTTATTATGCTTTGATTTTTTTCTTTACCAAACTTTTAAAAATTGTGGTAAAATGCACATAGCTTAAAATTTACCATCTTTTTTTTTTTTTTTTTTAAAGACAGAGTCTCGCTCAGTCACCCAGGCTGGAGTGCAGTGGCGCAATCTCGGCTCACTGCAAGCTCTGCCTGCCGGGTTCACGCCATTCTCCTGCCTCAGCCTCCCAAGTAGCTGGGACTATAGGCGCCCGCTGCCATGCCCGGCTAATTTTTTGCATTTTTAGTAGAGACGGGGTTTCACCGTGTTAGCCGGGATGGTCTCGATCTCCTGACCTCGTGATCCACCCGCCTTGGCCTCCCAAAGTGCTGGGATTACAGG
This sequence comes from Piliocolobus tephrosceles, assembly GCF_002776525.5. Lineage (NCBI taxonomy): Eukaryota > Metazoa > Chordata > Mammalia > Primates > Cercopithecidae > Piliocolobus > Piliocolobus tephrosceles. Next base: position 44,506,723 of record NC_045452.1, read on the forward strand.
TGTGAACCACTGTGCCCAGCCAAATTTACCATCTCAACCATCTTTACATGTATAGTTCAGTGGTATTAAATATTAAATATATTCATATTGTTGTGCAGCACATCTCCAGAACACTTTTCTTGCACAACAGAAACTCTGTATCCATCAAACATCAACTCCCCATTTTCTCTTCCCTCAGTCCCTGGCAGCCACCATTCTACTTTCTGTGTCTATGAATTCGACTACTCTAGGTTTCTAAGTATTTGTTTCTTCATGATTGGCTTACCTCACTTAGCATAATGTCCTGAAGATTCATCTATATTGTACATGGGTCAAAATTTCTTTCCTTTTTAAGGTTGAATGATATTCCACTGTATGGATAGACTACATTTTGTTTATTCATTTTCCCATTGAGGGACACTTGGGTTGCTGCCATCTTGGCGATTTTGAAGGATGATGCTGTGAACATGATTGAGCATATCTCTTTTTTTTTTGAGACGGAGTCTTGCTCTGCCGCCCAGGCTGGAGTGCAGTGGCCGGATCTCAGCTCACTGCAAGCTCCGCCTCCCGGGTTCACGCCATTCTCCTGTCTCAGCCTCCCGAGTAGCTGGGACTACAGGCGCCCGCCTCGTCGCCCGGCTAGTTTTTTGTATTTTCTATTAGAGACGGGGTTTCACCGTATTAGCCAGGGTGGTCTCGATCTCCTGACCTCGTGATCCGCCTGTCTCGGCCTCCCAAAGTGCTGGGATTACAGGCTTGAGCCACCACGCCCGGCCGATTGAGCATATCTCATCAGGACCCTGCTTTCAATTCATTTAGATACATATGCAGAAGTGGAATTGCTGGATCATATGGTAATTTTATTTTCAATTTTCTGAGGAGCTGCCATTCTGTTCTGCACAGTGGCTGCACCATTTTACATTCTCATCAGTAGTGCACAACTGTCCTGATTTCTCCACATCCTTGCCAACTCTTCTTATTTTCTGTTTTTGATACTAGCCATCCTAATGGGTATGAGGTATAATCAATAAAAAGCTATACCTTTCAAATTGAAGTATAACATACATACAGAAAAATACACAAATCAAAACCTTGCTGAAATTTTACAAAATAAACACACCCGTATCAGGTCAAGAAATAGAACAATACCAGCACACCTGGAAGCATCCTTCATGTCCCTCCCCAGCCATTATTCACCAGGCACCACCACGGCCCACCAAGTTACCCGCCGTGCTGACCTCCATCACCGTAGAGCAGTTTTGCTTGTCTGGAACTTTATATAAGTGGAAGCATGTTTTTCATCATTTGTGTCTGGTTTCTTTTGTTCAACATTATGTTTATGAAATGCTTATTGACTACCGGGTTCTCCAAAGAAACAGAACCAATAGGATGTATATGTATACAGGGAAAAGTTTGTTTTAAGAAATTGACTCATACAATTATAGTGACTGGCAAGTCCAAAATCTCCAGGGTGGGTTGACAGGCTGGGATGAACTGATGTTACAGTTCAAGTGTAAAGGATTTCTGCTGCAGATTTCTTCTTGCTTGGGGCAGGCTAGTCTTTTTGTTCTGTTAAGGCCTTAACTGATTGGGTGAGCACCCTGCCTCCCACTGTGGGGGGCAATACACTTTACTCAGAGTTCACTAATCTAAATGTTAATCTCATCTCAAAACACCTTCACAGAAACATCTAGAATAATGTTTGTCCATATATCTGGTATCTGGGCACCATGGCTCAGCCAAGTTCACCGTAAAATTAACCATTATATAGTAGCTCACTTTCATTGTTGTTTCTATTCTGTGGTGTGAATGTATCACATTTCCATTTGACTTTTCCAGTTGAGAGTATTATAATAATGCTGCAATAACAATCTCCTACATGTATTTTGACACACACATATATATATATTCACTTTTCCTTGGTTATAGTACAATATTTTGTATGACTCTGGCTTTGTTTTACTATTATTTTCGTTTTGTAATTTTATATTTATGTTCATGAAAGATATAGGCTGATCACTTTTCTTTTTTATAATATTTTTCTCAGGTTTCAGGATCAAGGTTATGCTAAAAGCATAAAATATGTAGGAAAGGCCCTTCCTTTTGTTTCCTGTATTGAAGAGTTGATGTAGGATTCATATTATTTCTTACGTGTTTGGGAGATTTCACTGATGAAGATATCTGGGTGTAGAGTTTTCTTTTGAGAATGTTTTTAATTAGATATTCAGTTTTATAAATAGATATAGAACTAATTGATTTTCTCTTCTGTCATTTTTGTAAGTTGTATTTTTCTAGGAAGTAGTCCATTTTACTTAAAATCTTAAATATATTGGCATAATATTTATATAGGCTTTCTAATATCTTTAGGACCTGTAGTTACGTCTCCTTTTTCAATTCTGAAGGTGACAGTTTGTGCCCTTTTCTTCATCAGTCGTGTCAGAGGTTTATTAAATTTATTAATATTTTGAAAAGTCAACATTTGACTTAATTTCTATTTTTTGTTTCCTGTTTCAGTGTTTTCTGCTTTTTTTCCTTCTGCTTTTTTTTTTTTTTTTTTTTAAACAGAGTTTCGCTCTTGTTGCTCAGGCTGGAGTGCAGTAGTGCAATCTCGACTCACTGCAGCCTCCTCACTGCAGCCTCCGCCTCCCGGGTTCAAGCAATTCTCCTGCCTCAGCCTCCCGAGTAGCTTGGATTAAGGCATCTGCCACCACGCCCGGCTAACTTTTTGTATTTTTAGTAGAGACAGGGTTTCACCATGTTGGCCAGGCTGGTCATGAACTCCTGACCTCAAGTGATCCACCCATCTCGGCCTTCTACAGTGCTGGGATTAAAGGTGTAAGCCACTGCGCCTGACCTTTTCTCCTTCTACTTTCTTTAATTTCTTGTTCTGTTTTATTGCTTTTTAAAATCAATATGTAAATCATTAATTTTTACTCTTCTTATCGCATATATTCACATAAGACTAGAAATTTACCTCTAAGTATGGCTTTTGCTGCATCTTACAAGTTTTGATATGTCATATCCTTGTTATTTTTCAATTCAGGATATTTTCTGATTTCCAGTGTAATTTCTTCTTTGATCTGTAGATTGTTTAGAAAGGTATCACTTTGTTTATAAACATTTGAGGTTTTTTTCAAAATGTTATTGATTCCCAGAGTAATTCCATTATGTGATCAGAAAACACTCTCAGTCCTTTGACATTTTTTCAGGCTTGCTTTGTAGCTCAGCAGTAAGTCGGTTTTGATAAGTGTTTCATGTGCACTTGAGAAAAATATGCCTTCTTAACAACAACATATATAGATGCAGTCACGTAACAACAATATATATAGACAGTTGGGTTAAGTTTGTTATTTGTATTGTTTACATCGTCTATGGCCTATTCTTATCAGTTGCTGAGAGAGGTGTGTTAAAATTTCCCACCATGATTTGGAGTTGCTGATTTCTCCTTTTTGTCCTGCCAGCTTTATAGATTTGAGGCTATATTGGATATATACAGATTTAGGATTGTTGTATCAGCCTGGCAAATTGACCCTTTTTTATTATTAAATGTCCGTCTTTTTTGCTAGTAATGCATCTTGTCTTAAAGTCTATTTTGCATGATGTGCCAGCTCTTGTTTGGTTAGTATTTTTATAGCACAGTTTTCTGTTCTTCTGTTTCCTGTCATCTTACTGTTTGTTCTACTTATTCTGTAGTCGTTTTCTTTCTTATCTTCTTTTGAATTATGTTTTTTTGTTTGTTTTCTTTTTGAGATGGAGTCTCGCTATGTTGCCCAGGCTGGAGTGCAGTGGCACGATCTCGGCTCACTGCAAGCTCCACCTCCCAGGTTCACGCCATTCTCCTGCCTCCGCCTCCCGAGTACCTGGGACTACAGGCACCCGCCACCATGCCTGGCTAATTTTTTGTATTTTTAGTGGAGATGGGGTTTCACCATGTTAGCCAGGATGGTCTTGATCTCCTGACCTTGTGATCCCTCTACCTTGGTCTCCCAAAGTGCTGGGATTACAGGCGTGAGCCACTGCACCCGGCCTGAATTATGTATTTTTAAAAATTGTTTCATTTTCCCCCTTTTCTAACTTGTCTGTTAGACATTACTGTTCTTTTAGTGGTTATTCTAAATATTACAAAATGGTCCTTGACTTATTTTATTAAGGTCTAATATGAATTTAAAATTAGAACTGATATCTTAGCATGTGCTGCTTCTGTAGCTAATGCATTATTTGAGGAATGCTTATAAATGTGGTTCTTTTTTGTATATCAGAATGGCCCTTAAAGACCTCTTAGAGCTGTTAATGTTATAAATAATCACCAAAGTAAGTGATTATTACCTTAAATACATTAAAAGAGTGAAGTTGAAATCTTAGATAATCTTTAGAAATTACTCAACTTTTTTGAAATTCTGTTACTAATTCTCCTAGAAAAAAAAGAAAATTTGTTTTAAACAAGAATGATTTATAAATTATTATTATTATTATTTTTTTTATTTTTTTTTTTTTTTTTTTTTTTTCTTGAGACGGAGTCTCGCTCTGTTGCCCGGGCTGGAGTGCAGTGGCCGGATCGCAGCTCACTGCAAGCTCTGCCTCCCGGGTTTAAGCCATTCTCCTTCCTCAGCCTCCTGAGTAGCTGGGACTACAGGCACCCGCCACCTCGCCCGGCTAGTTTTTTGTATTTTTTAGTAGAGACGGGGTTTCACAGTATTAGCCAGGATGGTCTCGATCTCCTGACCTCGTGATCCGCCCGTCTCGGCCTCCCAAAGTGCTGGGATTACAGGCTTGAGCCACGCGCCCGGCCATAAATTATTTTTTATAGTAAACTACACTGTTTGTGGAAAATATTAAAACATTGCCCTTTGAGCATGCAGAAGTGATATCCATTAAATGCATAGCAAAACATGACCCTCAGGTAATTTTTGTTTTCAGTTTCTAATGCCACAGATTTACATGAAGCGATTAAGGACAGGTGGTTAGTGTGTGTTTAATTTTGTTATTTGGATTCAGGATGCTCTTATGAATCCTCTGGTGAAAGTCAGAAAGCAGAATTATGGGTACAGGTTGATTTTCAGAAAGCCTCTGTCACCAGGCAAGCAGGTACACGCTTCTGCAATGGTTTGAAGAAGGTGTTATCTTTTCAGTTTTTACCTCCTTTGGACTGATGTCCTCTGTGACCTTTGTAGTTTTCCCCCTGCCTGTCCCTAATTGCACCATCTCATCTAGCAATTTGATGAAAACCTCAATAGGTGTTACTATCAACAGGATTATATTTCATAGTGGAATGTAATTTTCCACTCCAGTCAGTGATGGAAGAAGAGTGGTCAGTAAGAGAAAACCTTTTTTGCAAGAGGGATGTATTTGAGGAGTGGTTCACAAGAATGAACTCTCTTTATGAAGTTTTATTTTTGCAAGGTACAATTTCTTTCTTTCTTTCTTTTTTAACCATAGTGAGATCTGTTTTCTTAGATGTGGTAGAAACATTCAAAAAGAGAAATACTGTGGTGTTGGAAGGCTTATTTTTCATCATGATTTTGCTTTGAAGTTGTTTGGTGAATGCATTCCGAATGAGACAGTTTGACTATTTCTAGCACAATTGAGTTTCTGATTTCCCTTTGGATTCTTAATATCTTTTGAGGGCCAGGGTGGAATATTAATAGAGATTACTTGAAATAAACTGTGAGATTTTTCTGTATCTGGAATACAGGCAACAAATTGTTACACAATGACAGCAGCAGGCTGTGATTGTTCCAGGCTGTCCTTGGCCAGTCCTATCCTCAGGAATCCAAGTAGGAGCAGGAACAACCAACCATTCCCTTATTCCCTTCAGGAGGAGGCTCAAAGAAAAGTTGTTCCAAGGTAATTGGGAGTAAACAGAAGCTGATCATTAGACTTTATGATTATAATCAATAACAAATATGTGTGTGTGTAATAACAAATTTTATGTGTGTATGTGTGATGTAGGAGGGTATAGTTTTTTCAATGGCCAGCCTTCAGATCTCTGCAGTGGTTGATATGGTCATGGGGTCTCTCTAACTTGTGGTTAACTGTGTCAACTCATAGCGATTCAAAGCAAAATGGAGGCTATCTCTGTCAGTGTGCTAGGGCAGCTCTAGCGTAATACCACAAATGGGGGCTTAAACAACAGACCTTTTTTCTCTCACAGTTCTGGAGGCTGGAAGTCTGAGATCAAGGTGCTGGCAGCTTTGGTTTCTCCTGAGGCCTCTCTCTTTGGCTTCTAGACAGCTGCCTTCTCCCTGTGTCCTCACATGGTCTTCCCTCTGTGCACACACATGCCTGGTGTCCCTTTATGTGTCCACATTCTCTCCTCTTATAAGGACACAAATCAGATTGGATTGGGACCCCACCCTCATGACCTCATTTTAACTTAATTGCCTCTTTAAAGGCCCTATCTCCAACTGAGGTGGGTGGATCACCTGAGGCCAGGAGTTTGAGACCAGCCTGACCAACATGGTGAAACCCCATCTCTACTAAAAATACAAAATTATCCGGGTGTAGTGCCACCTACCTGTAATCCCAGCTACTTGGGAGGCTGAGGAAACAGAATCACTGAACCCAGGAGGCGGAGACTGCAGTGAGCTGAGATCGTACCACTGCACTCCAGCCTGGGCGAAAAGAGTGAAACTGTCTCAAAAAAAAAAAAAAAAAAAAGCCCTATCTCCAAGCGTGTAGTCCAGTTCTATGGTACTGGTGGTTAGGGCTTCAACACATAAAGTTCTGGGGAGTGAAGGACATGAACATAGTTCATCCCATAACACTGTTAGAGTCAGCTGAGGTGTGTCAGTTACATTCAGAGTGTCTGCAGGAATTTATTAGCCAACACTGTTGTTCCTAAAACAACCAGCAAGAGGCTCTCTGTCTCTCTGACATTCTTTAGATGGCACCAGCCTCCGTCTCCACACCGCACAACCAACCCAGCAGCTAGTCTTGGGTGCCTCTTCAGATGATGTTCTGGGCTCCCCTGCTTTTCACCCTCCCTCTCTCACCCCTGTCTAAATCAATGTCCTCCCCTGCCTGTGTTATCGTGGAAAACTCCCCATTCTCTCTTCCCTCTTGTCACCCTGGAGCTCTGCCCCTCCACGGAGCAGCCAGTGGTATTTTGAAAATGTAAATCAAACCTGGCCACTCTCTTGCTCCAAGTCCTCCCAGCACATTTAGCGTGGGCTCCAGATGCTTGCCTGGGCGTGTGAGGACGTGGCGCACTCTGCCCTCTCCAGACTCAGCTCCTCCTTGCGTCTTCAATACCACAGCGGGGCTACTCTGGCCTTGCTGCTACTGCTCTTGTGTGGGTCCCTTCCTCAAAGCCTGGAATTCCTGGAAGGTTCTTCCCTCAGATACCCACACGGCTTACTCCCTTACACCTCCCAGTTCACTGCCCAGATGCTCCTTCCTCAGGGACATCTTCCCGAGCCCCTGGGTAAGCCAGCGCACCGTCCCCTGACCCCAGACCATCTGTCCTCAAAGCATCTTCATAGCACTGGTCACTCCTTTACATCAGGGTATATAATTGCCTATTGTCTGTCTTTGCTAGAACGTCAGCTTCACGAAGGCTTTTGTCTCATTTACCACTAAGTACCCAGTACCTTAGAAGCTTAGAAGTTCTTAGTACCTAAGACTAGCGCTTGCTTCATGAATATGTATTAAATTGATAAATGACATTCTGTGGCTCAAGTGAGTCTGTGGTGTCAAAGGTTATGCTGGGCAGACTGCCTTTGGTAATGGGCATGGACCCCTCTTTAGGTCCAAAGCAACCCCCGGGAGAAACTTGCGTTTTTCTCTGCCTTGTGCCCAGAATACACCTTGCCTGGGATGATGAGTTGAGAAGCTCCCCACAAGGGTAGTTAACTCGTCTAGCTTGAAAGAGATCGGCTCCGTTGGCATTTTGTTAGCAAATTTAGAGTTGGGAGGTCACTAACAAGGCTAGTCCCCGATTCTGCAACCTAAATGGAAAGGCAGTTGCTTTGCAAGAGTGCCGTAGAGTCCGTGGGAGACATGCTTCTCAGCCTGCCTCTCGGGCCACATGTAGGCCAGCTACGTCCTGGGCTGCCTTTTTTTCAAAGATTTTTTTCATGAGCACTGTATTGAAACTTTCATGCAAAGTACCTGATAGTGTGTAATATTTTTAGGGCCTATAGGCAATGGAGGCTTTACATTTTGGGTGATTTTTTTTTCCTCATATACACTGGCATTGACCCTAGGAATGGTAGCTGTTTTTCTTTTAGGCTTGCTTGACTGCCATAACCAGAGCTTAGCAAATGGAGACAGGGGAGTTGGGGATGTGGGAGTAGGGTTTTCTTCTGCTTCCTCCTTCTCTTTCTTCTTCCCTTTATTCCTCTTCTTTGATTTGAGGGGGCTTTTCTGGCATGAGGGTAGAGGGGCATGAATTATACTTCCTCAGACTGAAAGGGTCTTCCGGGGGCAACAGCAATTCATTTTTCAACTCTCTGAGATACTCATTTTGTTTTGTTTTTGAATAAACCTTCACTTGTAGTCTTCCTTTCTCTACCCAGTCCTGGAACTGCCTAAGCAGAGGCAGTTTGGACCCTAGAAACAGCATCTTGATTTGGTTGGGATGTTGGAATAGGGATCTTTCCATTCTATGACACTTAAAAAAATAGTTATTAGGGAAGTGCAAACATTTTAGTTATTTAGACTTTTCAGTCTAGAAAGCATTTTCAGTGGTTCTTCCTGTAGAGACTAAGGCATCTCTGAGACAATGGTGGGTCCATCTCCACAAGGACTTAGAACTCCCGAGTCGCCACTTCTGGGTGGTTCTTCTAGTGCTTGTCTAAAGAACATTTTTGAGCTTTTGGCCTAAAACTTTCTTCTTCCTTCTTACCCGTCCTTTTCCGTAGACCTCCCCTGTGTTGCCTGCCTGCCTATGCTTTGCCTTGATTTACAGCATGCGTGTGCATACGTAGGTGCACGAGACAGCCAGGTGCTAGAAAGTTTGCAAGGCCAGGAGGGACATCACAGGGTCCTGGATTTTGGTCCCTTCTTCGTGCAAGCACCAGCTAGGCACTTGACCTCTATAGGAAGGATTCCCTCATCTATAGAGTGGGGCGGAGATCATGGTGAGCCGTGCACGAAGGTGAGGACCTATAGAGAAAGCATCCAGGAGCCACGTCAGCCCTTCACAGGTGGCTGTCTATGCAGGCAGTGACCACACCCATCTCTCCGCCCAGCTTCAGCTCCAAGGAGCCCGCTTGGCCTGCTTCTGCAAATACTGTCTCCAGCTGCTTCGGGTTGCAGCATCTCATTACGGAAACCCAGAGGACATGACTGGATAATAGCCGGGCAAGGGAGCTGCGGTGATGTTTTAATACAGGCCTGATCTGATCATTCCTCACTCATTCAACCCTAGGCAAGCCTGGATTCATACTTTCCGTGGCCGCCCGCGCCAGCCGGTTTCCATATCAGCCAGGGCCTCAGGAAGGTGGAAGGACACACTGTCATTCTTTCCATTCGCACTGACCCTGCCTGCTATCAGGCCTGAATGCCAACAGGTTTAGCTAAAGAAAGTTGCAACTGCTGACCAGGCTGTGCAGGCTGACCTCTGTCTCTAGCACACCCGGGGATAGATAAGATGGTTCTTGATGCTCTAAAGCTGGGTCTGACTTCCCAGGAAAGGAAATCAAACAGGGCCTCCTCCATTCTCGCTGGGAATCCTTGGTTGGGTTCTCTTTTGTTTTGAGCCATTGAAGTATTTGTGTAGACACGGTGGGTCTGAAAGTAATGCACTGTGATACTTTCCCCTCTGTTCTCTGCCACCGGGTGTTAGTGGGATAATCAGACAGCAATTTCCCTGTGGATTCTCAGTGGCCCTAGGAGATAGGTTAGCAGTGGTTATTTCTGTTTTACAGAGTGGAAAGGCAGTTTTAAAGAAAAAAATATTCTTCTGCTCAAGGTCACAACTGCAAACCAGTGGCCCGGCTCATGGCTCTGGACGTGCCAACCTACCACTCTCCCCTTCTGAGGACTGGGTTGTGTCTGGCGCTGTGTTTCAGTTTTAGAAAATGTATTTGAAGGAAATGGGAGAGTGGGGTCTATTTTGGGACTCTTGAATAATTCCTTTTACTCTGTTTTCTATAAAGTGTAAGAGTGATTCATTAGCAAGCATAAGTAATATCTGAGTGATGCAACTGTACTAGGTTAGGTTTTGGGACCTGGTTATTGAATTGGTCATGAACACTTGTCACGTACATGCATTGAGTCATACATTGTTGGAGATGGAAGGCAGCTTAGTAATCATTTAGTCCAGTGGGTCCCAAATCTAGCTGTTTGTCAGAATCACCTATAGAGCTTATTAAAAATTCAGATACCGCGGTACTACCCAAGACCCTTTGTCTTTAGCATTGCATTTTTGGGGGGTGGGACTCTTGCTCTGTCACCCAGTCTGGAGTGCAGTGGCGCAGTCTCAGCTCACTGCAGCCTCTGCCTACCAGGCCCAAGTATCTTCCCACCCCACCCTCCCAAGTAGCTGGGACTACAGGCAGGCACCACCATACCTGGCTAATTTTTTGTATTTTTGGTAGAAACGAGGTTTTGCCATGTTGCCTAGGCTGGTCTCAAACTCCTGAGCTCGAGTGATCTGCCCACTCAGCCTTCCAAAGTGCTGAGATTACAGTCATGAGCCACTGCGCCCGGCCATAACATTACATTTTTAACAAATTCTTGCAAGCAGCTCCTAAACAACTGGCCTAAAAACCTTTAAGGAACGCCACATTTGAGAATCACTGGATGCAAGTCCTTTTTTTCTTGGCTTGTTTTTGTTGGTCTGTTTGCTGTATGTGTTGTTATTCAGGTGAGGAACCAGCGGCCCAAAGGGTAGATGACCTTGCCCGGAGTCACACAGATCTGTCACTGTTGGAGTCGGGATGGGAAACCCAGCTCCGCTCTTCCCAGGCATGAGGTTGGACACTGCATTTAGAGCAACCCAGAACACTTCTGGTGACACTTGGTAACATGCCCTGCACTCTTGGAAAGGCACTTTTGTCAGGGTGGATGTCTTACAGGGCCTACGATGTTCAGGAGATTCTTCCACAGCCCTTAGCAAAGGGCCGTCTACAAAGCCTCTCTTCCTCCCTGGGCAGGTCTATCCCCCTAGGGCCCAGAGCAGGGCCACCAAGACCATAGCAGACACCAGGAATTGACCCTGGTCTAGAACTAGTCTGTCCCTTCTGATCTGCTGCCCTGTGAGAGTCACCTGCCTGGGAACCCTGCTCACAGATGACCAGGCCCAGTGGAGAGATGCTAAGAATAGGTAGTTTGTTTGGATGCAGATTCCTAGGGGGTCTGGCTGATCCTGGCTGATGGCTGCTTACAGCACGAGACCTCAAGTTTCTCAATCTAGTATTCTTAGTTCTGCGTCAAACAGATGGGAGTTTATTTTCTGGATCCTGCCTATTCATGGAACTCATTTAATATGGAGGGTGTTGTTGATGTCCTTCCTCATCTGCTTCTCAAGCTAGATATTTGCAGGTGAGGGGAGAAGAATCATAAGGTAAGCACTCAGAGATACGAGGGTCAAGGAGAATATAAGATCTTACGTTTCCAAACATACATCTTGCTCTTTTGTGTTTTTGCATGTGACCTTCATGCTGATTGTCCTTTGGACTGTGTGACCTTGGCACCCTCGGTTTCCTCATCTTATTGGTCCCTGTACCTCTAGTAGTCAGTGGGCTGACAGTCCACACCCCTCTGCAGGGCTCCAGACCTGGCTGTCTGACTTCCCAGCAGACCTTCCCCTCGGTCGTACCGCAGACTTTTCACACTGTGTCCAAAGCTGAGCCTTCATCTGTGTTCCTGGACTTGCTTCTCCTCTTTTGTTCTCTGCCATCCACTCCACTGTTTGTGCTAGAAACTGCGGAAGTATTGTTGGCACCTTCCCTCTCACTCCTACATATTAGCCAAAGGTTTTATAGATTTCACACCTAAGCAGTGATGTTTCAGCCTGCTTCCGCTTTCCTGTGCTCAGGATAACTGCCTTGGTTCCGTCACTTTCATATAACACTTCTTGCCTGGAGTACGCAGCAGCTCCTACCTAGTGTTGTTATTCCGCTCTGGCACCCTTCAGTGGCCCTCTAGTGCTCCCTGAGTGATCTTTTCCTTTTTTGTTTGTTTGTTTGTGAGACAGGGTCTGGCTCTGTCACCCAGACTGGAATGCAGCGGCATAATCACAGCTCACTGCAGTCTCTGCCTCCTGGGCTCAAGTGATCCTCCCACCTCAGCCTCCCGAGTAGCTGGGACTACAGGCACATACCACCATGCCTGGCCAATTTTTGTATTTTTTGTAGAGACAGGGTTTCACCATGTTGCCCAGGCTGATCTCAAACTCCTGGGCTTGAGCCATCCAACCACCTCCGCCTCTCAAAGTGCTGGGATTATAGGCATGTGCCACCATGACTGGCCCAAGTGATTTTTCTAAAAACCTATGTATGTCATCATCTCATTATCATGCTTTTAGATACTTGTCTGTTGTTCATAAGATAAAGCTCAAAATCCCTACTTTGTGAATAAGGCCTTTCATTTGGACCCTGTTGTCTCAGCTCTTGCTTCTCCCTCACTCAGCTCATCAGTGCAGTGGTGCTCAACTACCTGAGGTTCCTAGGACACAGGGCGCTGTAGGATGGAAACTGCAGTTGCCTCCACCTGGGATGCCCCAGACCCCTTCTTCATGGAGCTGACCCCTGCCGGCCTTCCGATGGCCTTTTCTCAGTAGAGGTTGACTCTGTTCCCAACTAATATCTGATGTTCTGGAATGAAGAAACGATTTTAATATTGCCAGCTCCTAGCACAGTCATTGCCATGTTATGTGTGATCAATATGTGTTTGATGAGTCAATGAATGAGTTAGCAACTCCTTTAGAAACCAAGTCCTATAATTGAACCAAAGAGAAAGTATTTTCCATTAGGTATCTTTGGGTCTTCTTCCACCTGCTTGTTTGTGTTATAATATTGATGTGATTATCACAGATTTCTTGCTGAGCAGTGATTAGAGTCTTCGTAAACTCTATCCGTTTTAAACTTTGAAACATTCACAGACATTGACCAAAATATTCAGACTTCTTTAGTGCTAGTACATTGTTTTCAACCTGCTGTGACTTATTTCTTCTAAAGACTACTGCTGGCTGATTTGTGTTTTGTTTTTAATATTCATCATTCTTCCTTTGTGCACACAAGACAATCAAAGACTGATTTAAAGGTAAAGGGAAAAAATACCATCAAGCCTGGAACGTGTCACAACTGCCCACCCCACACTTGGGTTTGTGTCCGAGTTGGACAGTGTCCCCGGGGCTCTTTTTCCCTTGTCCTGGGTTCCTCTGGAAGCTGTCCAGATCCCTGCCCTTGGAGGGGCCCCAAATTTTATTGCGAGAAAGAACAGCTCAGGTAGAGGGCACAGCCTCCAGAGAGGGGTGGTGCAGATACGAACCTGCAGAGGTCTGTGACTTGTTTATTCCACTTACCTGACAAAGACAGTGTAAAACCCTGTGCTTTTGTTGGGAAACAGAAGGAAGAACTTGTTGGACAATTATGGAATCAGAATTTTGTCACTGGGTGGTACCTTAGTGATCATCTAAGGTAAACGACATCGTTGAGCTCTTGGGTATGAATGAAAATTTTCCACAAGGTCTCCTGCATTTCTTCCCCTCCAGCTACCATATATAGGGCACAGCAGTTTTGGAGAATTCCACGGGGCCCTGGCTCACTCGCTCACTCACTCGGAGTTAAGGATCCCATGCAGTGTGATGGAAGGAACCCAGACTCTGGTGCTAGACTGGCCTGAGTCTGGCCTATTCAAGTTCTTTGAGTTTATTTCCTCTTTTGTAAAATAATGCCCACCTCAGAGCTGTCCTGAGGATTAAATGACACCTTTTGGGGTCACTAATGGTCCCTTACCACACCGCTGTCTCGTCTCTTCTTCTGAGGTTCAGCTATAGGAGCTTGTTTTGCATGTGTCCTTGCAGTTAATGGAACTGCACTTAGGAAATCCAGTCAACAATCTTTCTATGTTAAATGCCTTTTGAAAAACACTTTCACCCAGCACGGTGGCACACACCTGTAACCCCAGCTGCTTGGGAGGCCGAGGTGGGCAGATTGCTTGAGCCTGGGAGGTTGTGGCTGCAGTGAGCCGTGATCGTAACACTGCACTCCAACCTGGGTGACAGAGTGAGACCTTGTCTCTAAAAATATACATCTAAATGCAATAAAAAACACTTTCACTTTGCATAGCTTCTTTCTCACCTGCAGGCATCAATTCTCTGGGCTCTAGGTTTGACCTCCTTTGGGTGGGCTCGCCTTGAGAATAAGACCATCTCAGCCATAGTGCTTGGCATACACTAGAAGCTCAATAAGTAGGAGAGGCAAGAGGGAAGGAGGAAGAGAAGGAGGAAAGGAGGGAAGTGGGAAATGCTGGTACTAGCAAATGAGCATAGCCGCTCCAGATGGGGAGAAGGTAAACTGTGTTTGTGCTCCCATGGAGCCCTCCGGTGCACACTGTGCAGGCTTGGATCGTGAAGAAGGGCCAGGTAGCGGTGCAGAGAGGCTCCTTCTGACCACATCCTCTGATTTGGTGGAGAGTGACCCACAGATGCTGTTCAAAAACATTTGATGTAAATGAACCAGTTCTAGCAGATGCCCTCACATTTTGCAGTTGTGAGTTTCCTCTCATTTCTTCTTGATTCCCGTCTGCCTGTGCAGTTCTGCCTCCATCAGCCGTACATTGACATTTAGGTGGTTAACACTTGATGCCATAACCATTGTCCATGTTTTATTCATAATTTGACTCTAAAACCTGAAAAGGTGTCAGTATGGTTTATGCTATTACAGCTATAAAAATGTTCTTCGATGCCAGCTAAGCAGCTGGTGAGGATTACGTTCCTTCTGAGTAGGTCCAGCTTCTGACGCGGGAGGCACCCGAGGAGAACGTGCTCAGCCACGGAAGCAGACAGACACTCTGTGTTTACACTCAACAACTGCTGAGAATCATTTCATGTCACGTTTACTTTATATTTGGATCTGACTTTCTTGAATAGCATTTTTATTTTTCTTAGAGTTTCTATTATCTTTTTTTGACGTGTTGTGTGCTTTATCAGAGCCTCAAGTTCTTATATCTTCTCCGTTATAGCAAACATTCTGTTATTCACATTTCCCATTCTGGACTGGCTTTTCCCAGGACCTGAGGCTGAGCTACCTCCTGGGGGCTTTTCTTCACTCTGTCCCTAAGTTGGGTCTAGTGCATCCTAAATCTCATGTCTTTCTCCTTTATGGTTTATGCCATCATTTTGCTGGACTACATTTATATTTTCTCCCCTAGAAAAGAGAATGAAAAGTCAATTGTCTGATTTCTTGAAAATATATGTAGTATCTCACCTTCACACTTGATTGATAGCTTATCCGCATGTAGACTTCTCCAGTGGACATTGTTTCTCAGAACTTCTAAGGAAGCTCATTGGCTTATAGTGTCCAATTTGGCTGATGCAAAGACTGATGTCAGTCCGACTTCCACTCCCTTGCAAATGACTGATTTTTTGTTTTTCTTGAAACATCCTTCTTTGTCTTGGATATTCTGAAATGCTTTGTGGATGTGTCTTCACATGGGTCTCTATTCATAGTAGGCTTCATTTGGTGAGTCCCTTCCATTGGAAAATTCATCTTCTTTAGAACCTGAGGATTTTTATTGCATTCCTTAAGGTCTTCCCTTTGATTTCCATTCTTTCTGGGCCTCCTAGTAATGCTGGGCCTCCTAAGTTGGAACTCTGTATGTCTTATATTTTCCTCCTTTATATGTTTTCATGATACAGATAATTTTGATGGTTTTCTAATTAGAAAAGCAATGTATATTGTAATAGCAACAATAAAAATTATAAGTAGGCATGATTATAAAATGAAGCAAGGCCTTGGAGGAAGCAGAATTGAGGGAACAAAAGATGGCATTATCTTTGGGAGGAAGAGGAATGCTCCTTATTGACAGACCAGAGAAAGGGCTAAGAAAGAGTCCAGATGCAGGAGCATGTTGTAGCACACAGGGGAGCAGTGAACTCGAGTCACTTGGCCTTGCTAGTTTTATAAAGTGGAAGTTGAGGTCTCCTACTTAGACTGAAGACTTGGGGTCATAAGAAGGTGCAAAACATGTACAGAGGAAACAAGTGGTGACTGGCAGTTTGACCCAGAGCCTTGAAGACCCATCTGAACTTATATAGGATGCAGTCGTAGTGGGACCAGTTGGCCTGGTTTTGTAATGTTCAATTATTGAAACCTATGAGCAGGAGCAGGGTTGAAATTTGGCAAGGTAAGCATGGTAACAGGACATTGATGAGGGAACTCAGCAAAGGCAAAATGTTTCCATCAGTGATGGTTAATACAGATGATTAGCTAAATAATCCTTTTTCCATGTTTGTGACTTAGTCTCTTTGTGTATCCCTGCCCCATTCACCATTACCATGCCAAAATCTGTCCCAAGAAGAACTGAGAAAAAAAGGATATTGGGAACTTTTGGTCCCAGAATGGTCTCTGCTAAAAATCTATCCATTTACAGCAAGTCAATTATCGAAAAGCATCCTTTGATCACTGTTGTAAAACCAACATCTCACCCAAGAGAATAATTTCATCTTGCATGCAGAATTTGTAGCTGACATTTGCTTGGATCTAGGAGGAGAGTCCTGATAAGCCAATGATATGGTTTGGCTCTGTGTCCCCATCCAAATCTCATGTTGAATTGTAATCCCCAGTGTTGGAGCCTGGTGGGAGGTGACTGGATCATGGGGGCAGATTCCCCCCTTGCTATTCTTGTGATAATGAGTTCTTACAAGATCTGGTTGTTTAAAAGTGTGTAGCATCTCCCCTTTCGCTGTCTCTCTCCTGCCATCATGTGAAGACATGCTTGCTTCCCTTTCGTCCTTCTGCCATGATTATACATTTCCTGAGGTCTTACCAGCCATGCTTCCTGTGCAGCCTGTGGAACTGTGAGTCAATTAAACCTCTTTTCTTCGTAAATTACCCAGTCTCAGGTAGTTCTTTATAGCAGTTTGAGAATGGACTAATACAACTAAATTCACCCTTTTTCATGGACTTCAGAATGTTGAGACTGGAAGAAACCTTAGAGATGGTCAAGCCCAGTGGTTAAACAGTTTCATTTTATTTTGTTGTTGTTGTTCTGAATGTCAGATCTTTATAGGTGAATTCTTTCACTGAACTCCAACACATAAAACAGCAAAGTGGAGCAGCCCCTCATGAAGTAGGGGTCCACCCTGGAGCCCCCCAATTAGCTCCTAGTCACTCCCTGTGCCATCTCCACCAGCCCCAGGATGTTCCTTATTTTCTAGTTCATGGAACTGAGCCAGAAAGAGGCACATGGTGTCAGAGCTACATGTGCCTCCAGTATTCTGTAATCTTCTCCCTGCCACTGGAGAAGCAGTGGGTCTGGGACCCAAAAGGCATGTGAGTGAGTCCAGCCCTTGGACATCCTAGTCCTCACTGGGCAGAGGGAGCCATCTCCTGGGATTTTTAATTCGAGGCCTTTTTACCTTGAACTCTTGAGAAATCTCTGGGCATAGCAGGTTAACTGCTTGTGTTCTGGTCCCACCAATTTTCTGTGTTCCCTTCAGAGAAGGTGAAGGTGAATTCTGCAGATGTTCCATCCTACTATCTTTGACACAACTGGGTACTGTGTCTCCTTAATGATAAAAGAGAGCTCTTCTTGAAATAGGATGATCATTTTCCACAGTTTCTTGGTTATCCAATTATACTAGTGGTGATTAAATTAGGTCTTTGATAGGCATGCAAGTAAAAGCAGTTTGTTGTAATTTACAATAATAAGTAAATTGTCTAAATGGTTTTAATATCATTAAAAATTTTTATCTGGTAGGCACAGTGGCTCACACCTGTAATCCCAGTACTTTGGGAGGCTGAGGCGAGAGGGTTGCTTAAGCCCAGGAGTTCAAGATCAGCCTGAGCAACATGGTGAAAACCCATATTCATAAAAAATTAGCCAGGCATGGTGGCACACACCTATATTCCCAGCTACTCGGGAGGCTGAGGTGGGAGGATCACCTGAGCCTGGAAAGTAACACTACAGTGAGCCATGTTTATACCACTGCACTCAGGTGGGGCAACAGAGTGAGACCCTGTCTCCAAAAAATTTGTATCTATATTCTCTGTACAGTTCTAATTTAAAACAAATTGACTGACACTGTTAGGGACATTTGCTCTCTCTAATTAAAAATACATTAGTATTTTAACATAATACTTAACATTTAAGAGGTAGATACAAGTTTAAATTTTGTAAAATGTATTTAATTGATTTTAAGTGGTAACTTTTTGTTTCAGGATAATTTTGCAACTATGTCAGAAAACTAAATAATGTGACAAATTTAAACATGTTCCATTTATTTTATTTATTTATTTATTTTTGGAGATGGACTTTCGCTCTTGTTGCCCAGGCTGGAGTGCAATGGCGCAATCTCGGCTCACCACAACCTCCACCTCCCAGGTTCAAGCAATTCTCCTGCCTCAGCCTCTTGAGGAGCTGGGATTATAGGCATGTGCCACCAAGCCCAGCTAATTTTGTAATTTTAGTAGAGATGAGTTTTCTCCATGTTGGTCAGGCTGGTCTCGACGTCCTGACCTCAGGTGATCTGCCTGCCTCGGCCTCCCAAAGTTCTGGGATTAGAGGCTTGAGCCACCACACCCAGCCACATGTTTCATTTATTTATAAAAGAACTCCCCTGTAAGAACAGATCCTTTTTACTCTTCATCATCATGATTAATTTTTGTGAATTTTTGTTAAAGTTTGAAACTTGCTTGAGTCTATGATTGGGGAAAGAATTTTTTAAAAAATATATTTTATACTAAGTCATGTACATTTCTGTTTAAAAAAGGATACTCTAGGACTGTGCTAAAAGCAGTTTGTAGCTCTCTCAAATTGTATCCTTGGAGCAAGTTCACTCGAGAAAATTAGATGTGGATTCTGGTCACATTCTATTTTTGGTTTATCGTAGTGTTACTGGGTTGATTGTGCACTTCATGTATCATATTTTGGTTTTGAGTGTTCCAAAAAAAATAGTCCACTATCATCACAAGACAGAGATGTATCATCAGAAAAAAGTGTTCTCGATGAAGGCAAAAAGAGTTTTCAGCCACTCAGCATGGATATGTGGAAAACATGCTCCAAGTGTTTCAGTGGTAGACCACTAATTCAAGACGTCAGTCATGCTGCTTTGTAATCTTAACTCATATTGCCTAAGAGGTTGTCATTTACATCCTGTTCTTAGGATGTTTTTTCCATAGTTACCAGACCTCCTACACCCCTGGTAAGTAACGAAAGCTATATGCAGAAGCAAATCACTCTAGTCTTTTTGATAATCCTTGTGCTTAAAAAGCTCCTTCTTTCTTTTTTCTTATTATTCCCTTTCTTGTCTAGTTGTCTTGTTTTCTCCAGATCATATTTTACCTATAACAGTTTTTAACCTCTACATCTTTAGAAAGGAAAGACCCTTTTTCACTGTCTAGAATTTTCTAGACTGGTTGGTTTTTAAAAAAAATCTCTATAGTTACTAGACTTATTGAACACTCAATTTATATGGGGGCTTAGGGTCCTTCAGCTACCCCAGGGGGCTTGGGCCTGGGCCCTCCCGTCTGTCCTTCAACTTTAGGCTGTAGTTGGGCTGTGCCACCAGCTTCCAGGAGAAGCCATGGGCAGGCCTACCACTACCTTCACCCCCCTTCCTCCAGCCCCTTTGCCTCTACCAAACCCCACCCGAAGCCCCTTGAGTGGATCTTGTCCTGAGCCCTGTGGTCTCTGCATTCAAAGACTGGATCCAGGAAGGAACTAATCAGTGTCCTTGGGCAAAGCCTTGAATCCTTTATTATTTGAGATTATGACATGAGATTATTTCCTCATCTGTAAAGTGTAAATAACACCCACCTCAGAGCCAAGATAAGACATTTAAGATGATATATATGAACACCTAGCACAGTTACTGGCACACAGGATGTGCTTAAATTGTGAGTCGCTTTTCCCTTCCTTTTCCTTCGTTTCTCTCCGATTGTTCCTCCCCTGCAGCCCATCATGCACTCCATCCTGAAAGCTCTCCCACAGTGATTTCTCCACCTTAGCCTTCTGGCAGTAACTCCAGGGTGGGGAGGTGGGGGGAGGACAGGCCCTGCCTATCTGTCTGAGCTCACGGATGCTATCATAAATGGGTTTCTAATCTAGGATATGGTAACATGCAAAACATCACCACAGAAGAAAGGTGTGTTTGTTAGTATTTGTGTTAAATTATTTTGAGATAAAGGAAAAAGGCTCTTATTTGAATCCAGTCTTTCAGGATTTATGGTGATTCCTACACAGCAATTCTTGCAACTTCAAAAATAAGCTTTAGTCCAAAAAAATTCTCTCTCTGCACTTGCTGTTTAGTGCTGGAAGGCGTTTTCCACAGAGACAATGCTGTGTTCTCAAGCCCACAGAAACCTATACAACCTGTAGTGTGACTAAATAATACTGCTTAAAGGCTACTCTAAAATTTACACACTAAGGGATATGGTTTGGCTCTTTGTCCCCACCCAAATCTCATATTGAGTTTTACTCTCGTAATTCCCATGTGTTGTGGGAGGGACCTGGCGGGAGATAATTTGAATCATGGAGGCGGTGTCCCCCACACTTTTCTCATGGTAGTGAATAAATCTGACGAGATCTGATGGGTTTTTTCCTCATTTTGTTTCTTCCTCATTTTCCTTTGCCACTGCCATGTAAGAAGCACCTTTTGTCTCTCACTATGATTCTGAGGCCTCCCCAGCCATGTGGAACTGTAAGTCCAATTAATCTTCTTTTTCTTCCCAGTCTTGGGTATATCTTTATCAGCAATGTGAAAACAGACTAATACACTAAGAAAGATCTTGCAGAAAGGAAGACACTGAAGAAAAAAGAGGTGAAATGAAATCAGACTTGAAATGGCTCTGGGCCTTCTCAGAGCTACCGGAAAGAAGGGCCGGGTGCACCCTGCCCTGCTGGTTCTGCCCCAGCCGTTCATGAGTGCGGTTGCTCAGAGAAGCAAGGCTCCTTTCCTCTTAAAGACTACCTTCATGTATGATTAACATGGAAGTCCTCCAGTGGATGTAAGGAGAGCCCTCTAAGAGCTCATTCTGCTGTAAACACAGGGAACTAAGGTGGCATAAACACACCGTGACTCCAGGAATCGCTGCCATCTCGCCAACAGACACCCTTTCTAGACTCAAAGTTACAAGCTCACTTCACTGTGAAGCTGGAAAACCAAATTCTTAAAGTTAGCTGAAAAGTTAAAAAAAATTTGAGGTCAAGCTCTGCCAGCTCTTCTAATTATATATAGCAAGGCCCTGTGATGGATTTGTGGGAGGCAGGGGGGAGATTTACATCAAAGGTAGAGCAGTTTTAGTTGCTTTTTCTAACTCGAGCACAAAAAAGTATCTAGATTTCAAGGCTGAATTCTGATTGTTGGGGCTGATGAGGTCAGTGGAAGTGGCCCCAGGCAGCTGCAGTGCTGAATGTAGCAGAGGTCAGCTTTCACTGTGCACTTCAGACTTCCTTCTAAAGGGACCGTGCTATCAAAGCTGGGGCAGAGGTCCCGAGTAGGAGGCTCCCATCCTGGTGGAAGCTGCCTGAAGAGCATTGCCAACGCCCTCACTGCTCCCAGAGCCGAGCCCCTTCTGTGCACTTAGCCATCAGAGGGAATTTGGTCCTTACTTTGACACTGACCAACCAAATGCAGGAGAGATATAGGGAAATACCTATTTCACTCCGGTTATCTTCTGTCCACATAGCAGAATGAACTCTGGAAGATAAGTGGCAAAAGCGAGCCTCATGGCTCCAACCCCATTTTCCTCTTATGTTGTAATTTCCTTGCATCAGCAGCCCCGACAAGTGGGAAATTCCAATGGAGCCCATGCTGCTAGGGACTTCTTAGGTGTAGGTGAAACCTTGGCACTTTCCCCGTCAGTAATTAGACAGAAATTCTGAATTTGAAAATAGATTTCAGATTAGCATGAGTGGTGAATTACTGTTTTTCCAACAGAAGGATGCCTCTTAGAGCTTGTGTTCTCAACTTTAGAAGTATTCAGGAGTTTCTTTTTTTTTTTTTTTAATTTGAGATGGAGTCTCACTCTGTCTTCCAGGCTGGAGTGCAGTGGTGCAATCTTGGCTCACTGCAACCTCCACCTCCCAGGTTCAAGCAATTCTCCTGCCTCAGCCTCCCGAGTAGCTGGGACTACAGGCATGTGCACCACGCCCAGCTAATTTTTTGTGTTTTTAATAGAGACAGGGTTTCACCATGTTGACCTGGATAGTCTTGATTCTCCTGACCTCCTGATCCGCCCATCTCAGCCTCCCAAAGTGCTGGGATTACAGGTGTGAGCCACTGCGCCCAGCCTTGGGGGTTTCTTTTTAGTGGAAATTACCTGTACCTTTCTTAGTTTGAAGCGTTTTGTTTGTGTCTTCACAAAAGTTTGAAATTTTACATAGAACCACAACAGGATTTGGGGGATGGGGAGGTGGGAGGCAAAGCAGTACCACGGATCAGGTTTGTTAGTTTAAAGCTGGCATAGTTTAGATGTTTGTCCCATCCAAATGTCGTGTTGAAACGTGATCCCCAGTGTTGGAGGGAGGCCTGGCGGGAGATGTTTGGGTCATGGGGGTAGATCCCTCATGAATGGCTGGGTGCTGTTCTTGCAGTAGTGACTGAGTTCTTACTCTCTGAGTTCACAGGAGAGTTGGTTGGTTATAGGAGCCTGGCACTTCCTCCTCTCTCACTCTTTCTCTTGCCATGTGACACGCTTGCTCTGCCTTCACCTTCCACCATGAGTAGAAGCTTCCTGAGGCCACACGGGAAGCTGAGCAGAGCTAGTGCATGCTTGTACAGCCTGCAGAACCATGAGCTAAGTAAACCTCTGCTCTTTATAAATTACACAGTCTCAGGTGTTCCCTGAGAGCAACACAGCAGGGACCAACACAAAAACTGTCAGGTCAAAGAACAGTGAAGTGGGTTTGCTTGGTGTGCTTCTGGCCCCTCCTCTGCCCCTTTTTTCTGGTAAGGCCTAAGTCTCCCTGGTCCCATTCTGCATTCTCCATCCATTTCAGTGAGGGACTCAAGGGCGCTGAGAATCCTCAATTTGAACATGGTCTTCCAGGTCACTGTGACCACATTTGTTTTTAAGGAAGGAAGATGGAACATATTTTATTTACAGTTTGTTGCCGTGAAGTGTAACTTTCAGCCATGTGGACTCATGGAATGTTGGTGGGCATTTGTTCAGGAAGGACAACCTGCAGCAGACCCAAGTCCTGGAATGTGGAGTGGATCTGGGGTTCACACTGAATTTGGAGGCCCTGGATTAGGAGAAGACTCTGGGAGTCATTTGCCTAGAAGCACTCCACTCTGGGACTGGACTGCCCGGCCCCGTGCCACATGGTTGCCTGGCCTCTACCTACTCTCAGGAAAAGGCAGCTTCCTCTGTCCCTAGACAGCCCATTTCATCTTTATGCAAATCTGAAATAGTGCCCCTTTCCCTCAGGCCAGAAATATCTCCACTTCTGCTGTAGTCTTGCGTAATACATTCCAGAGAGGTAGCAGGTTCAGTGGGTGGTGGAAAGCGTTCCTGCGTGAACATAGTCACCAGCCCCCGACACCCGGGAGATGGTGCACATGAACACACACACAGTGGGGAGCAAAACCCAGGTGTGAGCTCCGCCCTTGCAGAGCTTCAGGCAAGTATGTTTGCATGGTCACTGGGGAAGAGACACCGTGAAGTATGTTATATCACAAGGTATACCGGCTCTTTATGCTGGTATTTATTATATATAAGCCACACATTTTGCCAAGCACACATAGAAGGGGGGTCATTGAATTCATCTAATACTGCCTTTTGAAATGACAAAAAATGAATGTGTTGGTCAGGAAGGGGTTCTGGGGCTATTTAATGGCACCATTTCTTGTGTAGGCAGTGTTTTCCCATCTGTTGAACAGTTTGTTCTATATATATATATATACACACACACACACATTCATATAAGTGGTCATTAAAGAAGCGTCTTCCTCAGTTATGGCTGTGTTCCTGTGTATTCCGCCCTCACCTTCCCAACCAGCGTGTCAGTGGAGCAGTAGCCCCCACTCGAGGGCACAGGATGGGGTAGGAGACATTGCCACAGAGTGTGAGCTGGAGCAGGCTGCCCTCTGTGCACCACCAAGCCCTGAGAGCCCAGCAGGCCTGTGATGTCTTTAGTTAGCACTTCTCAAACTATCTACCAGGCAAACTTGGTTTTTGTTTAAATTTCCAACCTCTTGCCAACAGATAAACATAATATGATAAAAGTGAATTACTAGAAGAATGAAGTGGAACAAAAAGAGACATGGAATACAAGCCTTAGCTTTTTCTTTTCTTTTTGAGACAGAGTCTCACTCTGTTGCCCAGGCTAGATTGCAGTGGCACCATCATGGCTCACTGCAGGCCTTGACTTCCTGGGCTCAAGCAATCTTCCCCAGTAACTGGGACCACAGGTGCACACCACCATGCCTGGCTAGTTTTTGTTTGCTTGCTTGTTTAATTTTTGGTAGAGATGGGGTCTCACTATGTTGCCCAGGCTGGTTTTAAACTCCTGGGCTCAAGCAGTCCTCCTGCCTTGGCCTCCCAAAGCACTGGGATTACAGGGGTGAGCCACCACACCTGGTCAGCTTTTTCTTATTAGCTCCAACAGTCATACAAATTTTCTGATAAATTTAAAGGTTTTAAAGGCTAATTCTCTTTTTCTGGTTTTCCCTCATGGCATGTTGACCCCTGCCCAGTGATCACATTTTGGGGAGCACTATCCTAGATGACAAGCAGAGGTGAAGCGCCGGATTTTAAAATATAGATGTATGTATTTATAATTATGAGGTTTTTATAAAGTTTATAGAAAAAGAATTAATGAATATTGTATCCAACTTACATTACTTCAGCTTTACTTTAAATCTTTTCCAGTGATCACAGCCCACATTTCGTTTGGTTGTGACTCTCCACTGTGTTGCTATTCCACTCTTATTCCCTGGCCCGGCCCTCCTTGCTACCCGGGCTGTCTGTCCCTGCCTCCCTGTTCTCGCCTTCCCCCAGTCTCCTTTCACATCAGGCTCTGGGCAGCCCAGGGCTGTCTTCCCCAAAATCGCAGCCTGGCTGCATTCCTTCCTTCTGGCAGTCTCACAGTTCTTATGGGGCAGCGTCTGGGTTCCTCCACCAATAGATCTGGCCCCTGCCTGCCTCTCTAGCTTCATTTCTTACTCATTTTCTGCCCTGTGATCCCCCCTGCCTCACATGGTTTGGCTGTGTCCCCACCCAAAATCTCACCTTGAATTGTAATCCCCATAATCCCCACATGTCAAGGGCGGGGACCAGGTGAAGGTGGTTGGATCATGGGGATGGTTTCCCCCATGCTGTTCTTGTGATAGTGAGTCTCCTGAGATCTGATGGTTTTATAAAGTGTCTGACATTTCCCCTGCTGACACTCATTCTCTCTCCTGCCACCCTGTGAAGGGTACCTTCCGCCATGATTGTAAGGTTCCTGAGGCCTCCCCAGCCATGCGGAACTGTGAGTTGTTTAAACCGCTTTCCTTTATAAACTACCTAGTGTTGGGTAGTTCTTTTCTTCTTTCTTGAGATAGTTTTGTTCTGTCGCCCACGCTAGAGTACAGTGGCACTATCTCGGCTCACTGCAACCTCAGCCTCCCCAGTTCAAGCGATTCTTCAGCCTCAGCCTCCTGAGTAGCTGAGATTACAGGTACCCGCCATCATGCCTGGCCCTTTTTTTTTTTTTTTTTTTTTTTTTGGTATTTTTAGTAGAAATGGGTTTCACCATGTTGGCTAGGCCGGTCTGGAACTTGTGACCTCAAGTGATCCACCTGCCTCAGCCTCCCAAAGTGCTGGGATTATAGACCTGAGCCACCGTGCCTGGCCATCAGGCAGTTCTTTATAGCAGTGTGAGAATGGACTAATACACTGCCCCACCCCATGGGCTTCAGCCATGCTAAGCTCCATGCAGTTCTGGAAGCCTTTTCATGCTTCCCTGCCCTTGGTGCTGATAAACCAGCACTCCACTGAGTGAATGGTAGCTGTTTCTTCATTTCCCCACATGTTTTTCTGTCATAAACAGCACTGACTTAAACATCTTCATACAATTTATCTTTTTTAATGTAGGAATTAATTTCCCCAAATGGAATTACCAACTCTCAAGGCTACGGACCCTTTATAAATATGGTTGCATATTGTCAAATGGCTTTCCAGAAAGATTGGATTACTTTTCAGTGTCCACATCATTAAACCCTAAATTTTAACTCAAAAATCTTGTGTCAGATTGGTCCCAAGTTGAGTTTTACGCTAGATTTTACTGTGTAGTCTCACATTTCTGGTGGCTAAAGTGGGTGAACTGGCTTTCTGCTTTAGATGTTAGTTCTTCTAAGGTGGGGTCTTTGTCTCCCCACATTCCTTTACCCTGAAAACAGCGGACATGACAATCAATACTGATGGCAATGGTGTGTGTGTGGAGGTGAGGGGAAGTTAAAAGGTTTGTTTATGGAAGAGTCTCTGTTCTATGTGTCAAACAAAAGTGGAAATGAAGAGGAACAAAATAGGCAACTTACTAAAGATATTCTGAGGGCGTGCTGGTGGCAGCAGGTTGCCATGGATGCAACATGAATAGGATCTCTGATTATCGTAGATAAGAATATCCTACTGTGCGTTATTGTAATATCACTGGGCACCATGAGCATTTTACACGTGTCTCATTGAATCCTCATCACCACTGCACAAGCTAGGTACCATGGTATTATTATTGTATTTTATGGATGAGAAAACTAAAGTACATGGAGATCAAATAACTCACCAAAGATGGCAAGGGCTGAGCAAAGCTGGGATTTGGTCCTGGGTAGCCCAGAGCCCTGATACCACCTGTGACAATGGAGAGTTTAACTTTTGCCTTTGCCTGAGTTGATGTAAAAATGTCCTTTTGAAAGTATTCTGGACTTTCAAAGTCTGGGATAAGTTTCAGGTGAGTGAGAGCACCTTGGGAAGAGGGACTGAGGTGGCACCACCCATGTTGCCTCTGCTCTCCCACATCACTCCTTGGGGACCCTCTTTGCATGCTCCCCTTGCCCACAGCATTTGTCACCTTTCTTCATATGCCACCATAGAAATATGCTTTCCTGGGAATGCCTGGCACATGGTAGGCATCTAATCAGTGATGACCAAGTGGAGCAGAATATTCAGGTAAGTCATGGAATATAGAGTGTTTGATTTTCCAGGAGCATAAGAATGTACCAAAAGACGTCACTGCAGAGTAAATCAGTGCTCCATGAAGTCTTTATTGATTTTTAGCCAAAATGTAGCCTTAAGAAATTGCCCCTGAGGGAAATGGAGCAAGGTGATTGTTTTATATGCCTTCATAATGAAATTCACAGAGCATTCAGTCAGATTTTCTTGAAGTGCTTGTTCAGTATGACCTCACAGAAAATATGGGGCAGATCTGGGAGTGCCCCCACTCTAGTTAATGCAGTCATATGGAAGGAAGTGTATTTGAGTGTGGCACTAGTGCACTGCAGTGATAAATGACCCAGGATTTTCTGGGTAGTCCCTGAATGAGAAGGGATAGATCTGGAGTCTTTTAAGGAACCAAATCCCTGAATCCTGTGTGTCTATGGAAAATTGCAGTGGGCAGGAGCAGCCCACTGTGCTCCAGCTGTCCTCAACTGTGGGGCCACTGTGGCCCCGAACACGGGGCCAATATTGACGGAATATTCTTGAGTTAAAATTCAGGTCCTATGGGGATTGACACGGTGTATGGATTCATGTTTAGCTTCTGTTTTTTTCATAAGCAGATTACTGAGGTAGCTAACTTCTTTGTAAAATTATCCAGAAAGAGGTCAACACTTTCCAGGAAGTGCTAGTTCTTGCAGTTCTGCTTTCAAGTATTCAAACCAGCCAAGCAAAACTAGCTCCAATATTTTTAACTCTTGGAGAAAGATTTCACTATTTCAAATATATTTTTGTTTATGTAGAGAGCATTAGAATAATATTTAAAATAAATTGGATATTGTAGGTGGGATCACAGCTCCTGACATCAAAAATAATCAAACCATAGCTTACAAATGGGATCATTTTCCCGTGTACTAAAAATAAAGTTTTAAAGTAGCCACTTGCCCCAAAAAAACTTTCTGGTGCTGGAGAAAGTTGCATAGCTTGGGAACTTTTATCCCGTACTTACTCTGATCATGATGTCAGCACAACACTAGTTTGTCAGTTAGTCCATTCTCATGCTGCTATAAAGAACTGCCCTAGAGAGGGTGATTTGTAAAGGAAAGAGGTTTAATTGACTCACAGTTCTGCATTGCTGGGGAGGCCTCAGGAAACTTATAATCATGGAGGAAGGCAAAGGAGAAGCAGACAACCTTCTTCACAGGGCAGCAGGATGGACTGAGTGCAAGCAGGGGAAATGATAGGCACTTATAAAATCATCAGATCTCCTGAAACTCACTCATTATCATGAGAACAGGATGAGGGAAACCACCCCTGCCATCCAGTTACCTCCACCTGGTCCCACCCTTGACATGTGGGGCTTATGGAGATTACAATTCAAGGTGAGATTTGGGAGATTTCGCTGGGGACACAGAGCCAAATCATATCAGTTTGTAAGAGTATAGTCAGAATGGCTTTACTGGACATTGCTCTCTTTTGTTTCTTTATTTGACCACTAATTCTCCATTTAGCTTCCCCCAGGCTCTTGCTGTACTTCCTAAACAAATGCATCATTCTTCTGACGTCTTTGTGAAATCATGTCGATATTTCCAATTTTTCACACATATTTCTTTTTGTCATCACTTGAACCAAATTTTCTTCTGGTACATTCTAAATTATTAAGTACTAAAATTATTAAAGAATTGAGAAATAGTTTCCATTATAAAGCCCTGTTTTCATCAATTAGAACTTTACAACAATCCTCTTTTGTAAAGTTTTCCAGGAAATGGATGTCCCACAAAAATCAACAACCTTAAAATAAATATCAATATGGGCACTATTGTTTGCCTCTGTTCTTTCTCCTTGATATTTATTCTTGTTCTTTGTTAGGTCTGTGTTCTAAGCGTAAAAATGGAAAAATGATAAAGGAAGATCCTGCTTTCAAATTCTTAGGGAAGCCTAGGTTGCTGTGCTTATGTGGAGCCGTTCACAGAAGGAACTTTAAAATTAGCTGCCTCTCTGAAGCTCGGAGCCCCTCCCAGTGTGGACTTCTTTCCCTGGGACTTTCATGGGCTGCCTGCATCTATCCTAGAATCTGCCTGTACTGGCAACCCCTTCAGACTAAACCAGGCTTGTTACAGTCATGACCTGTGCAACCTCTTTTGCTCGCTTACGCAAATTCTGGATTTGTGTTAGAGTGGTCAGAAATGCCTAGAACCTGACTTCTTAGATTAAAAGATAAAATTGCTGGGGGAGAAAGGTTTTTTAATGGTCTGAACATTTTCTCAGTTCAGAGCCTGAGACCTGCATGAGCTCACCAGTGCTCTCTTTAAGTAATGTTCACTGACTCACTGTGGAAACTTGAAGGCGTGTCAGTGTACCTGAACCCTGCCTTTTTCAGGACTAACTCAAAGACCTTCAGGAAGGATTATTTGAGTACAGCCATCCTGGACCACAGAGTCACAGGGCAGGAATTTGAATGTTGATGCTGGCGATTGTGAGCTGCCTGACTTTAGGCAAGTAGTCTCAATTCGCCGAGCCTCCTTTCTGCAAAGGTAAGGATAGTAACACCTTCCCTCCATCCTCTCCAAGTTTTGGGGAAACTTGAATGAGTTAATGCATGTGAAATGACCTTGTAAACTGCAAAGTGTAGGTTGACTGTAACAGAATTATTATCAGTCAGAACCTGCATAATAAACTGGAAAATGTATGCTATGTTCAAAGAACATCAGGACCCTCTGTGTGACCCAGTTCCAGATACTTTGGCTGACTCAATCCACTGGAACAAAGGGTTATTTCAGAGCATGGCATTTAAATCGTTAGGCTTATTAGACCATTACCAGCCGGGCATTTGTGTACGTTACAAATGAGTTCTTTATCTTCCTCCTTGCCTACGAAAGTTAAAGAAGTGCTTTGGTGGCTGCCTACGTAATTGGATTCATCGTGGAGCTCTACTTTAAGTTGCACTTGTCTGAATTCATTCTTGAACATATAAGCCACTGCCCAGAACAAACAGGGCTTTTCTTCCAGAAAGAATCCTGTGCTGTGAATCAGTCACAGATTATATTAAACTTCCCGACACTACTTAATTTGTCAGGCAAGTTTTGTTTTATTTTTTCCCTAATCCTGGCCTTGTTCCAAATTTTCCAACTATTCCTGGAGTAAGTAGACTACATCCATCCATCTTTGCATTCTCACAATTTCCAGTGGCCCTAGTGGGAATTTCATGTAGCTAGACTGACAGCAATTTATATTTTGTTAAATTATGATTAATTGGAAATCTATTTTTATTTAGATGGAAGGTTTTTTATAGTATTCCATTAGCATAGATATTAATATACTTGAGTGCTAATACCTCTGCCTTGCTTTCCCACACTTTGTTCACTTAAATAAGCTGAATGATACTATCCAGGATCGTGTTCTTTCCCATCACATCCTTTTGGATTCCCTGAATTCCATCTGAGCATTGGAGCCCAGGGAGCCTTTACCATTGATTTCGCGACAGACAGGGCTGAGATCCGGGAGGTGAAATGTTCTCCCCAGTGCAACTCAGTTTGTTACTGGAAAAGCCAGGGCTAGAAACCAGAACTTGAGACTCCTAGAACCAGTGTCCTTTTGAAGATGTCACAGTTCCTTGAAACACCAGAGTAAAACTCTACAATTCAAAATCTTTAGGAAATATGTTAAGTTATTTGGGATGGCCAGATTTTCTGTAGAGCTGAAGGGCATATAGCCTCTTGGTTGTTAGAAAAATGTAATGTTTAACCATTTGAGGAATGAGTGTCTAAAATGGACAGTGCAGCCCTGCCTTTTAAACAATGATGAACGTTTTCTTCTTGATCATTTCCTTTCCTGATGATTCTTAGCAACGCCTTTCTTGATCTTTCCAGCTCCTCAGTCATCCCGAGTCTCAGTCACGGTGGAGGTGGAGTCAGGTATCAGCTTAAACAGGTTTGAACCTGAGGCCTGCTTTCCTAGAGGAAGTCCTGGCCTGGCAAATCTTTCCATCTCTGACTGTCTCATGGAGTTCTTTGTCAGATTGTTGGTGCAGGGCTCCTGCACCAGGTAACAGGGCACCCCAACTGCAGAGTAGTTTGGTGACGGGAACCTGAAGCAGCCTTCTCCCTGGGAGTTCTCTCACCTATTAGAATTTCTTTTATGGAATAGCCAAACGTCTTGTGAATGGTCAGCAGCATGAAAAACATTATCCTTTTCTATCAGTAATGCACAAGCATCTCCTCAACAGCTTGAACTTGTCAACATAGTTCATCACGGGCTTGATGGATTCTTCTTCACTATTTTAAGAATTTGTGTTAGGCTGGGTACAATTTCGTTGTCACTTTACCTCAAATTCTGATTCCAGGTGAGACATCCAAGAGAATTAAGCACACAACATGTAGCCTTAGTTCCTCACCTATAAAAAAGAAATAGTACCTGTCTCCTAGAGTGGCTTGCAGGTTACATGAGAGAGTGAGTGTTGACTGCTTGCATCCATACCTGATAGGTGCCC
Source organism: Piliocolobus tephrosceles (assembly GCF_002776525.5). Classification (NCBI taxonomy): domain Eukaryota; kingdom Metazoa; phylum Chordata; class Mammalia; order Primates; family Cercopithecidae; genus Piliocolobus; species Piliocolobus tephrosceles. Next base: position 44,538,436 of record NC_045452.1, read on the forward strand.
AGCAGTCGGGATTTCAAATCGATGCTGTTTCTCATCATCTTCATCATCGCCATCTTCACTAGTGGCTGCTAAATCTATCAACATCATCTTTTTTTGTGAAAGATCTTTCAAGTATGTTTCTTATCTTTCAAGTATGTTAAATGAGAAAGTTGTGTTGATGTTTACTAGTTTAAAAAATTATCTCAAATTTTAAAAAGCCACCACGTGATGCTTGCTAATGTAGCTGAATCTGTCACTCATGTTAGCGTCTTCCCCAAGCTTGGCAAAGGCATACTGTGATAGTTAAAGGTGCCTGCTGGGATCTCAGGGTGTTGGGTTGGACTCTCTTTCTATCCTTCCGTTTGACTCATTCTGCAACTTGAGCAATCACATGACCTGCATCAGCCTTCCACAGATGGAACAGAAGCGTGTAGGCTGCCACCTCCTACACCTCAGTGGGGCGTTATGGGGAATTATGAGTTAGTGTTTCTGACATAGGTGGCTGGAGTGAGCCATCCGAGTGTGAGGTATCCACGTGGCTTATCTGGCCAAATGGACATTACCTTTACTGGGGGCTCTGGCGTGGTCTTCACAGCTTTTATTTTATTTTATTTTATTTTATTTTATTTTTGAACAGAGTCTCGCTCTGTCACCCGGGCTGGAGTGCAGTGGCATGATCTTGGCTCACTGCAACCTCTGCCTCCCGGGTTCAAGCAATTCTCCTGCCTCAGTCTCCCAAGTAGTTGGGATTATAGGCGTGCACCACCACACCTTGCTAATTTTTGTATTTTTAGTAGAGATAGAGTTTCACCATGTTGGCCAGGCTGGTCTCGAACTCCTGACCTCAGGTGATCTGCCTGCCTCAGCCTCCATAGTGTTGGGATTATAGGCATCAGCCACCACGCCCAGTCTTTCACAGCTTGTGAAGGACCATAAATGTGTCCCCATGTTTTCATCAGGAGTGCAGTGGAAGCACCTTCTCAGCACGGCCCTGCAGCCTCATAGGTAATGTGGTTGATGTGACACCACTGGGCTCAGTGTTCTCTGTTACACTGGAAGAAACAAAAACCTTAACAATACTTGGTTTTCACCTGAATGGTGCACTGAAACATTTTGTCGTATTTTCCTAGCCTTTTGAAAAGGGTTCTAATATTTTTGCTACTGACTGTATTACAATGATTGCAAAAATAAACTCTTTCCAAGAGAGTTCTGTTGTATATTTTTAGTATCATCAGAGTATCAGAGACCTCACTTGAAAAATCATTAAAAATTAAATTATGTATTTTCACCTTGTGTGAATTGTGCATTTTATTACGAAAGCCATCTTATGCCACATCCCTTTAGAATTAGTATGGATAGTGCTGACCTTATTTTAAACCTATTATTATTATTATTATTATTATTATTTTGAGACAAGATCTCTGTCTGTCACCAAGGCTGGAGTGGAGTGCAGTGGCACGATTTCAGCTCACTGCAGCCTCAACCTCCTAGGCTCAAGCGATTCTCCTACTTTAGCCTCCCAAGTAACTGGGACTACAGGCGCACACCACCATGTCTGGCTAATTTTTCTATTTTTTGTAGAGATTGAGTTTCTCACCATGTTGCTCAGGCTGGTCTGAAACTCCTGAGCTCAAGCTATCCTCCTACCTCAGCCTCCCAAAGTGCTGGGGTTACAGGCATGTACCACCTCACTCAGCCTCGAGTCTTTACTCCTCTTTTTTTTTTTTTGCCTTTTATTTTTTTAAAAATACCTTTTTATTATGGAGGTTGTCAAGTGTATACAAAAGCATGGAAGATATTCTAATGAACTTTCTATACTCAACTCCTCACCCAGCCTCAACAATTATCAGTACATGGAATCCTCCTTCCCACCCTTCACACCATGGAGTAATTTTATTATTATTATTATTTTTTTTGAGACAAGGCCTTGCTCTGTCGCCAGGCTGGAGTGTAGTGGCACAACCACAGCTCACTACAGTGCTGACCTCTTGGGCTCAAGCAGTCTTCCTGCCTTGGCCTCCCAAAGTGCTGAAATTACAGACATGAGCCACCCTGCCAATCATGGGATCATTTTAAACATATCCCAGGCATCATATCATTTCATTTGTATGTATCTCTAAGAGATAAGGACACTTAACAAAGATAAAGTAAATGTACTTTCTTAATATCATCAAATATCCATTCTGTGTTCAGAAGTCCCCAATTGGCTCATGCATATCTTTTTATAATTAGCGTCTTTGTATTAGAATCAAAATAAGAGGCACTCATTGCATTTCAGTGATCTGTCTCTTCTGTCTCTTTTCATCTGGGTTCTCCATCCTTTGTCATAGGTCCCCAGTGAAACTGTTTTCATCTGTCTCATAGGCTGTCCCACAGTCTGGAAATAGCAATTGCACTGTCAGCACTGTTTAGCACGTCTCTGTGTTCCCTCTGATATGGTTTGGCTCTGAGTCCCCACTCAAATCTCATCTTGTAGCTCCCATAATTCCCACGTGTTGCGGGAGGGACCCAGTGGGAGATAATTGAATCATGGGGCGGGTCTTTCCCATGCTGTTCTCATGATAGTGAATAAGGCTCACAAAATCTGATGATTTTAAAAACGGGAGTTTCCCTGCACAAGCTCTCTTTGCCTACTGCCATCCATGTAAGACGTGACTTGCTCTTCCTTGCCTTCCACCATGATTGTGATGCTTTCCCAGTTATGTGGAACTATGAATCCATTAAACCTCTTTCTTTTGTAAATTGCCCAGTCTCAGGTATGTCTTTATCAGCATCATGAAAACAGAGTAATACACCTCTATTTATCTAAACTCAGAGGTCTGGGAGCTTGCTGAAAAATCAGTTTTTTGTTTTTGTTTTGTTTTTGTTTGGACGAGACTACTTCACACGGAATATCCTGTACTGACTATTGCTGTACACCAAGAGGCATGTGATCACTGATTGTCTCCTTTTGTGATGTTAAAAGCGCCATCCCTGGCTTCAGGTGTGGTCAGTCTGGCCCAGCTTCTGCAATCCCCATCTGCCTTTCACCTGGTGGTTTCAGCAGCCAGTGTTTACCCTAGCCTCCAGATGTATCAGCAGCTCTGAGGTTTCAGCACCACACTTTCAGCACCCAATACAAACTCACTTTGAAAGAAAAATTTCTAAAAATGACTTGCTAGTAGGTAGTTAGAAATACTGAGTGATTCTTAATAAAGTAATGTTTCAAGGTGAAAGCGATGGCATAATTCAAAATGTGTTTACATTTTTTTTCCATAGAAACACATATTTCTGAGGATGCTAACTAGGAAAATAAAAAGAATTCTATCTCAAAGAAAGAAGATGAATATGAGAAGCAACCAGTAGAGTTAGCTTGTTTACTCTCCTCCCGAGAGCTCCAGCTAAAGATTTGAATAGTGCATTGTTTCTGAGATTTTTGTCTTAATCATAAGTAATTCTAAAGCATTTATCTTCCTTAAAATGCCAGCAAATTGAGGCAACTTAAAGTACTTCAGTTCCTTTAGGTAATAATGTAAAAAATCACTGATTAAATATTGAAGCGTCCCTTTGAATAAGGTATAATGACATGCCATCTTACAGAGCAGGGGTGTGGTTGCTGCTTCTTATCCCCTTTGCATCCTAATCTCGATTTCATACCTCTCTTTGGTCTGAAAAGATTTCACTTTATAGCTTATTTGTTTCATCACAAGTACAGCTGACTCTGGAATGAACTCACTGTGTTTTCATAATGAGCCCAACACTGTGCTACAGGCTCGCCTATGGGAATATACAGTGTCCTTTAGAATCCAGAAAGAGTGGTTCATCTTAGGAATATATGGCCAAATGTTGATTAGGGGTTTAGAGTTAAGATTTTAAAATTGTACCTAGGTGTCTGGGTTTTATATATCGTTCCACTTTTTATGTGGAATAAGCTTCATCAGAATCATTTCAGGAAATGAGAAAAGTAGGATATGGTTATGAATCAGCCATGGAAAACTACGGTATGGAATGAATTAGTCAGAAAAAAGGTTTCAGTGGCCAGCGTGAGCTGTGTGCTATCAGGAAGTGGCATGACTTTCCATGATTTTATGTGCTATAAATCATGTGGCATACTGATCCAGACACCTGGAGTGTGTGTGTGTGTTTTTTTTTTTTTTCATTATACTCTTTGAAATAAAACTGAAAAGCACCAATGGAGCAAAAGTACCAAAACCCTTTCAGTAGTTACTATCAGCTGGAATGGATCTCCACCCGCTCTGTGAGCTCTGCTGGGCAGGGATCATTCATCTAAAAGCCCATTGTGGCTGCTGGGTCAGGTTTGAGAAGCAGTTGGCTTCTGCAGAGTTGCTTTTCCCTGTGTTGTGCTGTGTTTAGAAAGGTAGTCTGAAATTCAGAATTAGGCAGTTATGTTCCAGTCTTCCATCATCCTATTAAAGAGAAAAAGAAAAACTTGGGCAAATGGGGTGGATTAAAAGTTTGGGTCATGTGATGTTCATAAAGTTATATCTCCAGAGGGAAATGCTAAAAATATACTCAACCACTAAAATTGCCCATGGAGGGAAATAAGTTTATTGCTTTATTGGTCATGTAAGTCAGTTAAAATGTAATCAAGTCCGCCTCCTCGCTGTCTTTTATGATTGATACGTCCATGCATAGGCATTCAATAATGACAGCTTGGTATGTGTCTATGTGTGCATGATTTTTTTTTAAATAGGCACATGTAATGCAATAATTCGGTTAGGAATGGAGTCTGCATGTGAGTGGCTGCACGGCTATTGAACATCGATGTCATTCCCACTGATTCTGATGCCCTTGGCAACCTGGTAAACATTTTCTCTGGAAAAAAATCTCGTAAACCAGGTTTGCCCTGGTTCTCTGCCCTGTTTGCCATTTGTGGCAACCTGGCGAGCTTCCTATGGAGAATTGTTGGTCTAGAAGTTAACCCAAGTTAACATCGCATAGTATCACTTAGCAATCAGATGGCAAAAATTGGCATGTTCTTCCTCTCCCTCTACCTTAGACCAGTGCCTCCCAAACCTTACTATGCACAGGAGTCACTTCGGATCTTATTAAAATGAAAATTCTCCTTGAGAAGATCTCAGGTGGAGCTCAAGATTCCGCATTTCTAGCAAGCTCACAGGTCATGCCACTGTTCTTGGACACTATATACTGAATGACATCTGTAGAGTTCAGCAAGAAGCCCAACCCTAAAGGGTATCATGCCTCTAATGCTAGTAATACAGAGCCAGCCCTTCTGTGTCCAAGACCTCAAACCCCTCTACATCATATAAACATCAGCCCCCAGCAGGACTGAGGAACACCCTAGGATGGAGAGGAACCCTGATAGGGACATCGCATGTGTCCTACCGGCCTTCCCACCTTGTGTCTTAAACTTCACCTGATCCTCTGAGCGCCCAGCCATCTGTCCCAAACTCTGCCAAAGCCTCATCAAGAGCTAGTGATGCCTGCCTTTCTCCATTGACTGGACACTTTCTTAGCAAGGAAGGTGGTTAGAACTGTTCGTCATCTAAGTCTTCCCCTGGGACCCATGACCCGTATTCCTAAGTCTTCATTCTAAGATTTTTCTTTTACACAGCCCACTTGTCTTCATCCTCCAACATGCAGGGAGAGTTCAGAAAGTTTAGCAGGATAAGAAGGGATTTTGACATTAGTGGCAAGAAAAAAATGCTGGAAGTCCAACGAACAAAGGTTTAGGAGGCTTCAGAATTCTTTAAGATTGACTTGGCCGAGCACGGTGCCTGACACCTGTAATCCTAGCACTTTGGGAGGCTGAGATGGGCGGATCACGAGGTCAGGAGATTGAGACCATCCTGATTAACATGGTGAAACCCCATCTCTACTAAAAATACAAAAAATTAGCTGGGCGTAGTGGCAGGCACCTGTAGTCCCAGCTACATGAGAGGCTGAGGCAGGAGAATGGCATGAACCTGGGAGGCAGAGCTTGCAGTGAGCCGAGATGGCGCCACTGCACTCCAGCCTGGGCAACAGAGCGAGATTCAGTCTAAAAAAAAAAAAAAGAAGATTGACTTAAAGAATCAAAGAAGAATGTACACTAGGGGAAGTGTCCCAGCGTGGAAACTTTAGCAGCTGTATTTCAGAATCACCAATCACCAGAACATGGGTTTTGGACTAGCTGAAGAATTGTTGAACCAGTGAGAGAGCTGCCTTCTGCCTTCTCCTGTTTTCCCTCAATTACCCCAGTAAAAGTAGGTTAAATCTTTAATTGGTTACTTTATTACCATGGAATTTTCAAATCAGCAAATCAACATCATTATTTTAAAATTTTAGGAAATATGATTCAGGGTTTGTCATTATTTTTTCCAAGGAAGAAATGATTATAGATATTTTCTGCAAGGGTAAATATCTGTGACTTTTCCAGTTTAGAAGCCAGCCACAGACCTTCATACACAGCATCCAAAAAGGAAGAGTGTTCAGGACATAAGATTAAAAATAGTTACTATTGGTGTGCACCCATTCTAATGTTTTCTCTTAGTGTCATGGGTGCCTTTAAAAGCCTCTCTGCTGTTTCCCTTGGGTCTTCCCAGTTTTAAAAACAAGAGCCCCATTCCAGATGATTGCCAAAATGTGGCATTTGAAAAGGTGAGTTTAATCATTGTCATAGAATTGCTTGTCTGACTTTATCAACATCATTGAGTTATGTGGTGGTGCATATGTGAATGAGTTACTTACGGCTTGGTATTAGTTGATGGCAGGATACAGATTCTATCAGCTATATGATAAAGCTCTGCCCACTCCACTGGATGGATCTAAAAGTAGCGGGGCATGCCTTAGTATGGGGGACTGAAGCTACATTCATTACATTCCTGTCTCATCATTTTCTTTCAGAGGCTTTTCCTTGAGAACATTAAAGCCAACTGTAGAGACCTGTAAGGGTGAAGGTGGTAGTTCAAGATGGGCATATTTTGTATTGTTACATGCTCTTAAGTTGGAAGTGGTATTAGTCTGCTTGGGCTGCCATGATGAATGCTACAGACTGGGTGGCTTAAACAACAGAAATGTGTTGTCTCGTAATCCTGGAGGCTGGAAGTCCAAGATCAAGGTGATGGCAGGGCTGTTTCCCTCAGAGGCCTTGCTCCTTAGCTCGTAGATGACATGCTCTCTCTCTGTCCTCACGTGGTCTTTTCTCTGTCTGGTGTCCAAATCTCCTCTTCCTATAGTGATACTAGGCAGATTGGATTGGGCTCCTCCTTAATGGCCTCAATTTAACTTAGTCACCATTTAAAGGCCCTTCCTCCAAGCATGGCCACATTGTGAGGAACCAGCATGGTTAGGACTCCACATATGAATTTTTGGGAGGAGTTCATTTCAGCCAAAACAAAGTTCACAGAAACCACTTTTAATCTGCAAAACGGTTTCTCAAATGGAGATTATTTCATGGTTTTTCCATTTCTTTTTGAGAATAGTTCTATCTTCATCTTCGTTGGGAGATGACAGATCTGCTGTTTTATCATGGAAGTAAGAATTGGGACAATAATAACGTAATTCTCTAAATGATATTTTAGGGTATCAGGTGGTTTTGCTCTGTGAGAATACTTCTTTAGAAATACAATGAGGGTGTCCTGCAGAGAACAGAATGGGCCTCTGCCACTCAGGAGTCTTGGCAGTGCTTCCATTCTTACATACTCCACCTCACCATTGATGTGCCGTCCTGTCACTGCCACCACCAGCAGGCACATCTCAGGGAAGGAGTAGGGTGGGCCTCAGAATTTTACCTGGGTCTGTGTTCAGTACCTCCTGGAGTCAGTCTGGGTGGCATGGTCATCTCTGGGTTCCAGCAGCTGGCATGGTCCATGCCTGTAGGTGTTCAGTGGATGGATGGATGGATGGATGGATGGATGGATGGATGGATGGATGGATAGATGGATGGATGGATGGATAGATGGATGGATGGACAAATGAATAAACCGATAATGTTGGCAAACCACTTCCCACTTAGCTCCACTCAGAAATATTTCAGAACATCAGCCATTGAGGCTCTGACCTCCTGGTCCCCATCATTGTCCTCTGTCTTGGAGACAGCTGCTGTAGATGACACAAATAGAGTTAAACCTTGTTTTGCTTGACATATATTAAAAACAAGGCAGATATTTTGATGTCGTGTTTTAGCCTGGACTGGAGGGTCGCCAGCACCACTCTGGCTGTGAGAGAGTACTAATTTTCTCAGTTTCCCTCCGTCATTTTTCATTTTGGGATCCTCAGTATTCACCACCTTGGCAGCCACCATGAATCATCTGGTAGATGCATTTTCAAACTCAAAAGCAGATTACAACATCATCTGAACCACCTTCAGGCTAGAAAATGAATGTTGCTATAAAAGAAGTAAAAATAATAATTATACAAAGGCATAGGTTAAGTCTTTGAAACTGCCTACATGGCAGATTTTACATTTATGAACCGAGGCTGCCGCAGCCGTGGCTAGTGGTTGTCTGACCCTCTTCTTTCACCTGGTGCCTTCAAGGGCCACTGAGAGCATGAGTCAGAGCACACCAACACCCAAACAAAGCACACATGCTCATGGCACCTTAGTCCCTGGCCAGAGACACGCCTCTCTTTCATCACATGGGATGGAGACAGTGAAGAGCCTGAGCAACGGAAGACTGATGAAGAGCTTCAGGCGTGAGATGATTAGGCACTGCACCCGGCAAACAGCCTCATAGTCCCTTTTCCTGGGTGTTGGACCACAATGAGCCGTTTGCTGACCATGCAATTTGGCAAAATCATCAAACCTACACAAAACAAGAAACAAGCACACAAAATAAGTGCAAAGAGGAAAAGCAGGCATTTTTCTCTAATTGCTATATATTCTGGCATAGTCCTTTGCTTCGTTTACAATAGAACTTAGAAGAAATACAGTTTTATTTGGATAGCACTAAGACAGAATTTGACATTCTATTGCCGGCATATTTTGCACTAAACTTCAGTAGATTTACTGACAGATGTAGAAGTTAATAGCAGCTTTTTAAATTATCATGAATAATGTTTTCTATTAAAATAATATTTCTTATGCTGTTAAGCAAGGTATCAATTTTATCACAATATAAAGACAAAGATCTTACAAGTACTAAAATGGGATATAAGGTGTACCTCAGTAAAGCTGTCTTTAAAAGTTTTATATTTCAAAGATTTCGACATTGCAGAAAATTTAAATGCTCAGCGGTACTGCCTTAACATTTTTTTTAATTATTATTTTTACTCTTTTGAAAACTACTTTCCCAGCTTCCAGTTTGAGAGGATATTGAAGAGCTTTTGCAAAACAAATTTCATATGTAACTTTGAAAGCAAGGAGTCCACTGTAATGAAAATCAGTTGAAATTACATTGATTGTCTTAATTCAGTTCTTCTCAAAGAGTAGTAAAATGCAGTTGTCAAGAACATAGGATCTATAGACTTTGGTTCAGAATCCTGGTTCCAAAGCTGAGTGGTGGTAGGTGTCTTCATCTGCTCAGTCTGCTATAACAAAATGTCCTATTCTAGGTGTCTTAAACAATAAAAATTTATTTCTCACAGTTTTGGATGTTGGGAAGTCTGAGATTAGGTTGCCGGCATGGTTGGTTCCTGGTGAGGGCTCTCCTCCTGGCTTGTAGACTGACACCTTCTTGCAAAAAGGACTCTACTCACCTGACTTCACTTAACCCTAATTACCTCCTGAAGGCCTCACCTCCAAATACCATGTCTTAGTCCATTTCTGTTGCTATAACAGAACACCACAGACTGGGTAACTTAGAAAGAAAACAGATTTATTTGGCTTGCGGTTCTAGAAGCTGAAAAGTCCAAGAGCATGGTGCTGGCATCTGGTGAGGGTCATCCTGTGGCAGAAGGCAGAAGCTGAAGCGAGCACAGGAGACAGGGAGAGGACATGGAGCCAAACTCATCCTTTTTTTCAGGAGCCCACTCCCACAATGACTAACCTACTCCTGAGACAATGGCATGATTCCCTTTGTCAGGGCTCTGCCCTCATGGCCTCCTCACTTTGTCAAGGTCCTACCTAACCACACTGTTAAAATGGCAGTTAAGTGTCTAACACATAAACTTTTGGGGGACACATTCGAACCACTCAAACCACAGCACCATTGCACGGGGTGTTAGAACTTCAACATGTGAATTTTGGGGGAACAGAATTCAATCCATTAGCGTTGGACAAAGTACTGAATTGAGGTCATTTGCCTGGCCTCTTCATGACAGCCTTTTTCTCTTAGCATGATTTTTTTCCAAATTGTATGTCTCCTAGGGTGCATTGCCATACATGGCAGCAAGCAGGTGAGGGATGGGGAGAAGGGTGAGGGGAAGCCGTGATGTTGGAAAGAGGGGTAGACCTAAGTAAAAACCTGGCTGCCGTGACGGGCCCGGACTCCTGGATATGCCCTGTTCTCTTGGTGTGTGGGACGGTCCCTGCTCCTGGGCTCAGGCTTCTGTGGCACCTGGGTGATGGGAGCTCGAACCCTTGACTGATTCCTCAGCTACTCGATTTTGGCAGGGGTAGTGGCCGCAGCTGTGTAGGAGTTTGCTTGCCGCCGTTTGTGTTCCAAAGAAAACGCCAGCCACGAAATTCACTGTTTTGCTCACTGTAGACCTTGCAAAAATGTGGACCCCAAACTAGGGTTTGGGGAGAGATTTATTCATGTAGGTATGTCTCTGTTACCCAGAAAGTCATTTTTAATAAGTCATGCACTGATGACTAACCATTTTCTCCACTTAAAAAAACTTTTTTCCAGGTAGGACATAATAATGGGTCAAGCTACTTATACTTTTCCTGTTTCCCCCTTTTAATGGGAAAAACACGCTCTTTTTCCATATCTAAAATGGAATTGAATGTTTCTTGTAAAATGTACATCTCAGGGAAAAACCCATTGCTATTCTAAACCTGCTTCCTCCTATTCTTCAGTTCCTGGTACGGTGGATGTTGTTTGTGTCTTCTGACTTCTACTCTCTGAGTTGGAGACTGATAATTATTGTTAGTATGTGAGCATGCAGTGTCTGTCTTTAAACTGCTAAGACACTGTTGCTTTTAAGCGACAGTAATTTTTTTTCTTGTTCATGTTTGTGCTGTCCTCTTTGCGTCAGCTTCTAAAATAGAGGCGAGTTGTGCACCTGTTAACAATGTGTTTACAACATTGTTGGGGTTTTTCAGACAATTTAATTATACCAGTAAATTATTTTAAGTGAGAGCCTATTAGTTTGAAGCAAAGAAAATAGTTTTTACATTTCTAAAAAAACAAAAAACTGCCAACAAATGCTAGACTATATAGTTTTATACTATAAAGTTAGCATTTTAATGTTACTTTCTTCTAGAGCCAGAGTTCGGTAGTTCTTGGCCTGCTGGGAAGAAATGTTGTAGGTAAGAGAGTGTTGTTAGCTGGGGATTTTTTAATGCAAAAATATAAACTTGCCTGATGTGATTTCTTGCCATTTTCTAAGTCACTGAAATGTTTGTTACGTGTTTTATTTCAGTAAATCACTTTCTTTTAGCATCCTTCAGGTGTTCAAAGAGCATGTTGTATCTCTGAGGAATCTCGTCTTATTAAAGATTGACTGACATCCTTCAACATTTCTATGGGTGTTTTTCAACCCACAGAAATCCAGTTAAGATACAGACAAATGTCAGGATCGTCTTAGGACTTGTTTGAAATGACACATTTCAAAGGAGCTCTGTATGAAAAGAAGTCATTCTTTTCTGTTGAACAAGAAATTAAATGAATGTGTTTGGTGTGCTGGGGCTATTCTTAGGATGTTAGAGCAACCTGTTTAATTTTAGGGCCTAGGGTTATTATTCTCCACGGGTGGTACCACTTTCCTCCCAAGAGCATTTGAAAATCCTTGGGAGACTTTGGGGTTGCAGCAAGGACTCCGGGAAAGCTGCTGGCATTTGTGGGGAGAGGGGACTGACCAGCAGGGAGGCTAAACAGTCTAGAGTGCAAGGGGCAGGGCCATGCAAGGAGAAGCTGTTTCCTCCACAATGTCGTTAGTGTAACTGCTGAGAAACACCGGGAGAAGTCACAGGCTCAGGGAACACAAAGGATCTTTGTGCCTGGTCAGCCCCCTACTTCTTCAAGGAAGCATACTGGGGGTCACATCTATTTTCTCAGTGTTTCCCTTTCACCCATGCCCTACATTGCGGCATTTTTCATCAGAAACCACAGGAGCCTGAAATACACTTCCTCATTTCTGAGATGCCTTTCTTAGTCAGGGCTGAAATTAGTTTTCAGTGGGCACCCACACTCGGGCACTGTACTGGCAAAGCCTTTTGTTAGAAACTGTCACACTGGTGTTCAGATTCTCCTCTGCCCGAGTTTGGAAGGGTGGGTGACAAATGCCAGCAAATAGTCAACACTGCCCATTGTGCAATATGCTGTGATCTCCCTCAGAGAGCAAGAAGCAAACTTGAGGTGACACTGAAACTAGGGGCACTGAGCCTGCTTTCGTAGCTTTGCTTTGTTTTTGCCTTTTGGTTTACTTTCTCTGGGGAACACATCCCGTAAGAAGGCTGGTCCAGCCCGCACCATAATGGCAGGCTCCACTGATGGTGAGGAGTAAATGACACAGCAGGCTTTGTAGATGTGAAGTCACAAATCAGAGGGCTCCATCTATTCAACCATTCCCTGGCATTCAAGGACAGATCTTGGAGTTCATATCATACAGCCTTTAAAAGGCTCTCCTGCCCGCAAGTTGCCCTCACCACCCCTCCTCCACCTGCATCCCTCGCACTGCTGTTTGCTGAGACTTACAGCCTTGTCCCGTGTGTGACTTTTACTCCAACCTGAGGCAAGTGCTTCCTGATAGCGGGGCTGGGCCTCCTTTACTTTCTCTCTTGGGGACCAGCGGGCTCCTCTGACAAGGAAGAGATTAAGCAAAGGCTCGTTGAGACCAGCCTGGGTGACACAGTGAGACCCTGTCTCAAACAAACAAACAAAAACCAGCTGAGTTTCTGATTCAGTAAATATATATTAGTTTTCTATTGCTGTGTGACAAATTACTACAAATCAAGTGGCTTACAAGGCCCATTTCTTAGCTGACAGGTCTGTAGGTCAGAAATCAGCGTGTGCACAACAGGGTTCTCTGCTCAAGGTTAACAAGGCTGGAACCTGTTCTCTCCTGGGCTGTGTTCCTGTTTGGAGACTTTTAGGGGAAAATCTGCATCTAAGCACCTTCAGATCCCCATGGCCACTCTAGCTCCTTGAGGCCACTCTTAGTCCTTGCCACATGGCCCCCTCCATCTTCAGAATCAGCAGCAGAGAATGTCTCTCACATCCTTTCTCTGACTTCAGACAGAGTCCAGTCCCTTTTAAGTGTTCACCCCGCATAATCTCCCAGGGTAATGTAACCTAACCGTGGAAACAGAATCTATCATAGTCAGAGTCTGGGGATCATGCAAAGCTTGTCCAGCAGGGGCCAAGATCTTGGGGGCCATTTGAGAATTCTGCCTACCAAAATAGGTAGGGCAAGAATTCTGGCAAGTTCCCAAGTAAGGCAGATACTGCTGCTGTAGGAGCTACAGTCTGAAAAGCACCTACCTACGCACATTCTACAACAACCTTTGACTTAGATTGTTCCCAAATTGCAAATGAGGAAACTGAAGTTCATAGGATTCAGTCTAGAGGTAATATTCATAGTACATAGTAACTGGTACCTCGTGGGCACTGACCACTCTGAATGGCTAGCAAAGCAATTGACTATGGCTGTCAGTGCCATTGTGGTCATCCTGGCCAGCACCACCAGTTGACTGAGGACCCCCAGCAAGTAAGGACTGCAGCCAGGATTCCTGCCCAGGCCCATCTGACACCCAAGCCTGAGCTTTGGCCACTTCACATGCTAGGATTAAAAAGAAAATGTCATCCCTCAAAGCCTAAGTCAGGAGTAAAAGAAATAAAGAGACAGCAGTTTATATGATTCCAAAGCCCAACTTCTTTTGAACATTCTAGCTGCTGGGTGTTCTATAAAGCTACCTTTCTCCAGTCCTAAATTTGTATTTGTTTCCTGTTGCTGATGTCACAGATTACCAAACAATTTTAGTGACTGAAAATAGCACAGATTTGTGACTGTACAGTTCTAGAGATCGATCTCCAAAATCAGTCTCAATGGGCTAAAATCAGGTGTCAGCCTGGCTCCATTCCTTGTACGGCAAAATCCATTTCCTTGCCTTTTCCCAGGTTCAAAAGGCTCCCACGTTCCTTGGCTCATGGCCCCATATCACTCGATTCTCTGCTTCTATCATCCTGTCTCCGTCTCTGACTCCAACCCTGCTGTATCCTGCTTATAAAGACACTTTGATTACACTGGGCCTACCCTGGTAATCCATCATCTCCTGGTCTCGAGATCCTTAGCTTAGTTACACCTGCAGAGTCCCTTCTGCCATGTATGGCAACATATTTGCAGGCTCCAGGGACTAGGGAGGGGCTGTCATTCAGCCCAGCTCATAGTCTGAGGCCCACACCTATGTGGATCATAACAGTGAACACTTTCATAGAAACTTCCTATGCACCAAGCCTCAATGTAGGCATTAGGTCAAATTGTGCCACCACCACCACATGAGGTAGGTCCTGCGATTATCCTCTTTACAGATGAAGAACCTGAAGCACATGGGACTTGAGAACCTTGCCCAAGGTCACATAGCTAAGAAATGGAACACCAGGTTCAAACTCAGGTGGCCTGGCTCCAGAGCCCATACTTCCACAACTCTGTTGTACACCTCTCACAGATGTGCAGGTAAAAGGCAAACCCCACATATGTAGACGGCAAGAAGCCCCATACCCATCCATCTCTCCTTCCTCTTACACCCACTGTTCCACTAAGGACCCTGCTCACTCAGGTGACCTCGCCTTCTGAGTCTAATGAGTTACACAATCCTTGCCACTTCTGCCCATCTCAGAAATGTTGTTCCAGTTACTGTTGCTGCACAACAAGCCACCCAAAACGTAATGGCTTTAAATAACAACAGTCATCTGTTTTGCTTGTGAATCTGCAATTTGCAGAGATGGTTCTTCTCTCCTCCATGCATCATCCTCTGGGTTTGCTTGGCTGGCAACTGGAGGGTCCACTCCCAAGATGTCACACTTACATAGCTGGCAGAAATACCAGCTGCCAGTGAGGAGCTCAGCCAGAGCTTTGGGCCAGCAGCCTCAGTTCCTCTCTTTATGGGCCTCTTCATGGGCTGCTTGGGCTTCCTGACAGCATGGTGGGCAACGGGTTCCAAGAGAAGTGCCCCGAGAGAACAAGGCAGAAGGGCATGGCTTTTTATGACCTAACCTTTGTGTCTTTTCCCCCATATAGTGTCAGTTGAGGCACTCACAAAGGTCCTCCACATTCAAGGGCAGAGGACATACATTCCTCCTCCCAACAGGAATGGTAAGGCTGTAGAAGAGCATGTGGAGTAGGAGACAGTGTTGCAGCCATCTTCAGAGAATTTGTTCTTCCAGAATTGTCTTTATCATAGCTACCTATGACATCCCACCACACCACACATGGCATCCTCCCCACCTCACCTCTGTTTATAGGCACTTTCCAACCCCAAATTTGGGTGTAGGCAGAAACATAAGATTTTGTCTAATATATTTATTTTGATGTCCTTATCAAAATTTTTTAAATGTGTTGCATAAATAGCATTTTTTTAAAAATTTTATTTATTTATTTTATTTTTTTGAGATGGAGTCTCGCTCTGTTGCCCAGGCTGGAGTGCAGTGGTGTGATCTCAGCTCACTGCAAACTCCGCTTCCTGGGTTCACGCCATTTTCCTGCCTCAGCCTCCGGAGTAGCTGGGATTACAGGCACCCGCCACCATGCCTGGCTAGTTTTTTGTGTTTTTAGTCGAGATGGGGTTTCACCATGTTAGCCAGGGTGGTCTTGATCTCCTGACCTCATGATCTGCCCATGTCGACCTCCCAAAGTGCTGGGATTACAGGCGTGAGCCACCACGCCCGGCCCACTCTGAGCTTTTCGAAGGAATAATCGTACCTTCCTCCTCTTTGTTTCTCTGATAAAGAGTCAGTTGCTTAGCTGCATGCATTTGTTCAACAAATATTTATGGAGGGTTTTAAGGGTTCCAGGGTCTCTGGCTTGGTCTACCCTTAGTACAGTGAAGGAAATCCATTAAAGTATGGTAAATACTAAGAACTAGGGGTAATTTTACCCAGCCAAGAAATTCGAGAAGGCACGTGGCAGATCTTTAACAACTAGTGGTTGAACGAATGGAGACATGAGTGATTTCTTAGAAGTCTGCCCTTAATCCCAATCAGTCCACACAAGAATCTGCCCAGTATAGGTGCTTGAACAATATGTAGGCAGCACCCAGCCCCGGAAGAGCCCACCTGTGCAGGGAATTTTCCCCTGTAACTGACTTACTGCCTGGAATTTTCCCCTTAGCAATGCATTCCTTTGAGATGCAGACTGATCTCCAGAATTTGCTGATTAAATACTAATTCTCTGGGAAGGCCTTATATATTAAACAGCTGTCATCATTAATGCCATAATGGGGGAAAAGTTTATTACATAACATTCCAGTCTTGTTAGAAAGAAGATTCAGAGGAAGGGGCCATCCAGGGAGAAAGAAAAGGGGCTTGGATGTGATTCTGGGACTGCAAGAAGAATGGGGAAAATAATGCAGATGAGCAAGGAATAGATGTAGGGACATGGCAGTGACAAGAAACAATTCAGATGAGTGTCCCCTGGCCCTCAGCCCTGACTCCAGTGAGAATGGCTCAGCCAACACTACTGATTAAATGGGAATTTCACCAGATAAAGATGGTGGGCAGGAGATGTAATCAAAGAAAGACAAAATCAGTATTTTCTGGTGAAATCCCTGTTTCTAGGTATGAAATAGGATTCTTTCAATAGCTAGCACTCCAAAATGTTAATGGGTTAAAAACAGCAGGTTTAGAGATTGTGCATAACAAATACCATGCAAACAAATTAAAGGCCATGATACCAAACCACTATACGAAAACAGGGAAAGTCAATTTTGTCTCCAACTAACCTTTACCCTTACATACTGTGTCTGTTAACCACGGTTACCTTAACCATTGATATATAACATCTAGTGAGGACAGGGGAAAGAAGCCTTTTTGTTATTATAAAAGTAATAAGTGTTCATTGTGGAAATTCATACTAGAATCTAAATAATCCAAATCCAAATAATCAAACAGAAAAACACAGGAGTCTTCTAATATTATCACGCATATTCTTTCTTTTCACCAAAATGAGAACAGTAAACATTGCTTTGTAAACTGTTTTTTTCTCTTAATAGCGAGTCTTGAACATCTTTTTATGTTATTAGTTTTCACCTCCTTACTGTGAGTGGCCCTATAGTCTACTGAATGAATTTAGCATGTGTATTATCTGCTCACGGATCTTGATGTATTTTATTTACATAAAACTATATTATTTGCATATTTTACTTGCCTTGCAGGAACATATTTGCATCTAAATGTTTGCCCACAGCCATGAGGATTTCTTTAGAACAAATTCCTAGGAGTGAAATTGTTGAGTCAGTATTCAGGATCTGAGTTGATGCGGTTTATACTGAAAGTTTAAACTGTTTGAGTTTACCGCTAATTTTACATCATTCCTCTTGAAGCTCCTTACATGGATGATGAGCTAATGATTTGGAATGGAATAAGCAGCACTTTTGTGGTGTTCAGTTTAAAGGCCGTCACATTTCTGAGATTTCAGATGATTAACGTAGGGTGCAAGTCTGGAGCCTTCTAATTCCTCGAGCTTGGGCCTTGCAGTTTGGTTGGTTAATTGGTTGGCGCACAGGTCACAGGGACACACCCCAGGTCACTTCAGAGAAACAGAATTTGTCTCCCAGCCTTCCTTGACAGTCAGCCCCATTGGGGCCAAGCAAAGCCACCTTGCCCAAGTTCCACCACCTTCTCAGGGTAACCCCTTCCCAGAACTGACCAACGTGGGGTATCAAGGCCCAGTCCTCCTGCTCCAACAAGGGTTGTCTCATCCTCAAAGCTCCCCGAAGGGTTGGCTAGGCTTCCACTAGGACCACTTGATAACTTCACTTTCCCTCTGCCCAGTTTCCTTTACCCCTCCCCTCCCCTCCCGCTAATAACCTCCCCTGCACAAGAACCTCTGTCTTAGAGTCTGGAAGCGGCCAGTAACCATGGTGGGGAGTGGGTGGGGAATTGGTTGGGGAGTTGGCAGGTAGCTGTGGTTGATCACAATATGTGCTACATAATTTCACTTCTACAAAGGACAGGAGAGCCACTGTGTCCTCCCTCAGGATGGAAGAGCCTAGGGTGGCTTGGACCAACAGGGAGGGTTTCTTAAATGGATGAAACAGGCACAATCTTCCCATCATTTTCAACGTAAGAAATAAAACGTACCATAGATTTGTACAAGAGCAGTTAAAACTGCTCTCTTCTCAGAATGGTCTTTTAAAAAACTGTCTTAAAGACCACACTCCGAAAACACCTGGCCCTCAGGCTGCTTTCAAATCGTTTTTCTGTGTCTTCTAATGCCAGTCCTGACAAAACTTTTTTTGCCTCCATGAATCATAAGCTAATTCTGTAGAAATCTGTAAGTGAATTACAGTTTAGATTCTCAGGCATACTGTCTGCCTCTCTGGTATGGCCCAATCATTTCTTAATAATTGCTAAAGAAACCAACTGTGGTTTATGTTTGAGCAGAATCAAGATCATCTCTATAACCATGTCACCACCATTCCCTGGCATTTACGGCATAATTTCAGGAGTGGGGGAGAAGATTTCACAGATGCCCAGAAAACCACCCATAGGACTATGATGTGCCCATAAATGGGCCAGGTAAAAAAATCAGTACATACACACACACACACACACACACACACACACACACACACACACACACAGAATTGCCATATGGGAGTGAGGGCCATGCCCTCTACATGTATAATTCGGTATAAATTGTTAGGCATAGAACAGCTTGAGCCCCAGAGGTGAGCCAGCTTCTCTGCCTGTATGCCTGGCACCTCGCACCATGGCTGGCCCTAGCAGGTGACTAATCTGTTTTTGATGAATTACCAAATTAAGCTACAAATTGAAACGCCCTGGGGGCTGGTCAGCCAGCAGCCATCATTGGTGGAGGGGTGAATAGACCATAGACAGCGATGGGACCTGGGGTATTTGGAGAGCACGGGTTCCCCAACAAGGGGCATCTGCTCGGCCACAGTGAAATGGAGCTCTGGGCCCAGGGTCGCCACATCTCTCCCCACCACCACCACCAAAAAAAAAAAAAAAAAAAAAAAAAAAGTCAGAGGTTCTATTTCTGTGTGACACCTCACAATTTTTAAATATTGATGACTAATTTTCCTTCAATGTTGATGGGCTGCAGTTCACCAGGAGAAAACTAACTGGGCCATTCTAGGCCTGATGGAAAGGGGACAGCTCTCAGGTATCAGATATTCAGTGCAAAGACGTGTGCCCACATTTTAGTCACTTGACAGGAACACCTAGATTTTCCTGATGAGCCAGGTTGGCACAGTTGTTCTCTCTTTGGTTGGACAGAGATAATATCCAAGTTGTGATGGGGTCTTGCTTGTTATTTGTGTGTAGTTTATTGTTCCTTAAGTATCTTTTGAATCATTGGTGACCCTTATGAAGATGACAGGACATGCTTCCTCATGTGACTTGTTATCAGGCTTTTAAGTCATCAGCAAAGAATGTAGTCCGAGTGTAGAAAGAAAGCATTTGCAGTGCCCTGTTGGGACTTCTCAACTACAGACATGGAAACAGGGTGTGTGGATGGTAATGGAAATAGCAGGTAAGAGCACATAACTCACTTTTCTCCCAACACTTGGTGAAAAAAAGAAAAACAAAAAAAAAACCCAACAACAGAAAACCATTTCTGACCTGCCTCCTGAGTTTTGAAACTGGGTGTGGATACAAACGATACTTAGCGAAGCCATTGAGAACTGGGTTTTCTGTCTTTATTGAAGAGTTGCAGATTTTAATCTTGCCCATTTTCTTCCCCTTTCCTCCATGACCCTCTCACTTTTACTCCTCCACTGACACTCCGCCAGCCATTCACCAGGTGCCGGTGTGGGGTGTGCCTGGACCCTCGCACTGCGCCAGCCTCCCTGGGAGAATCTCCTGGAACAAGACCTGACCTCTGCTTTCCCAGGAAGCCATTGTGTCACTTCTTCCAAGGACAGTATGGAATGCTGCAGCGGAAGGAAAAGGTTTTCCAGGCAGCATTAACCCTAGAATGTAGAATTCCTAATTTGAGTGTGAAGGACTGACTTGTTGAGAATGAACCAGCCGCGGGGTTGTGAGAGCTGCTTAGCGCAGGGATGAGGGCTAACCAAACACTGGTGATCCCTGGGCCTGAGTGGACCACAGCCAGCCCACTCCTGGGTGACTGTTCTTCCCCAGGTTTTTGCTCCTGCAGTACTGTGCCCCTGGCTGAGAATGGCATCAAAGCAGAAATTAAAGTCAGTAATTAAAGCAAGGTGGGTCTGGAAAGAGAGAGCAAATAAAGAGTAATTAATTAGGGTGGCTTTGGCCCCAGTAATCCCCAAATAAATGTTACCTCCCCTAATCCTCATCTGCTGGTCTCCAAGTCATTAAGTAGAGTTTTGATTTGCCTGTGGCTATTTTTTCATCTTAAACATTGCAAGCAGTGCGTTTCCAAGAAGTTACAGTGGGGCGGTTAACCTTTATATATTAAGGAAAGATTGAGGCAATACGGAATAAGAGTTAATGGAATTCTGAGCGCACATGGAATTTAACAAACAAGATGAAATCTAGTATGAACTGTGACCTCAGTCTTAAGATGTACATTTGTACACACTCTTCCTCCCTGTTTTTCCCCAATTAGTTTCTTTTTTTCTTCTCTTTCTTATTTTTTTTATAGTTGGAATTTTATTTCTACTGTAAGTGTTAACAGATCATGATCACCATTCTACTAAAAAAAAAGTCTTTAGCATTTCCATCTTTAACAACATGAATATTGAGCAGACATAATCGCAGCCATCATTTTGGTTACCGGCATAAATCAGCCACTCAGACTTTTTATCTAAGGAATAAAAGTTCTGTGTTATCCCAGAAATACATATTTGTAAACTCTCTTGTAGTAATGCATGCAAAGTATCAAAAGATACTTCAGGGTTTCTTATTTTTTTCAAAGTATCAGAACCGTGCCTGGGTGAAGTTTAATATCAGTTACTGTGTTTTCTTACAGAAGATTAATACTCATTAAACTTCAAAGTGTTTTTTTAAATGGTTTTATTATTTCAGATTTAGAATTCTTAATTGTCATTCTCTGTAGTTGGAGAACCAGAACCTCCCTTATTTTCTC
The DNA here is from genome assembly GCF_002776525.5 of Piliocolobus tephrosceles. NCBI lineage: Eukaryota > Metazoa > Chordata > Mammalia > Primates > Cercopithecidae > Piliocolobus > Piliocolobus tephrosceles. The sequence continues at coordinate 44,559,709 of NC_045452.1, forward strand.
CAGGGCATTCTGGTTAACACCTTCAAAGCCCATCAAAAAAAAAGTTATGTGTTTTGCTTTATATTTTCTTTGAAATGTTTGCCCTTCCCTTGGCCAAGCAAATTTTATCAGTAAGAAAGCAATACTAAGAGAAATACACTCTTGAGCCATCCTGATTTCTCTAAAAGTGAACAAAAATAGAAATTCCTTTAACAATATCAAGAAGAATGTTCTTCTGTTATCTTTCTTACACTTGCTTATCATGAAAAAGCCTAAAGAAAATTGGGAATTTAATCACACTATTGCTTAGACACATGGTCTCCAAATGTTTGGGATCATGAACCTCATTGGTAAAAGATTTTTTAGTCTATCTGCCAGTAAAGCATTTTATTTGTAAATTCTATACACATTTTCCTATATGCTGGATACTTTATGAAACATGCCCTAAAGACAGGTCCTTAAGGTGGACATGCATTCAGCTGAATCTGCTCTTCCTCTTGTCATGGAGTTGGTGCTGGAGACCTCTGCAGTGTATCCATAAGAAGAATCCTGGCTGGGCACGGTGGCTCAAGCCTGTAATCCCAGCACTTTGGGAGGCCGAGACGGGCGGATCATGAGGTCAGGAGATCGAGACCATCCTAGCTAACACAGTGAAACCCCGTCTCTACTAAAAAATACAAAAAAAAAAAAGAAGAATCCTGAGTCTCTGGAGCATCCATGTGGTCGGGCCTCCCGGTCTCCACGTGATGGTGTGGACCAGTGCCTGGCATCCTGCTAGGCCCCCCACAGCAAGGACATAGGAAGCACATCCGGGAATGTGTCACCCACTGAGCACACACGTGGCCCTCAAGCACAGCACTTCCCCTGAGGCCTGTGAGAAACATCATCACAACCCTGCACCACCTCCTGTGACCACAATGAATGGCCTGGCCTTTGCTCAAACCAAAGACAAAGGCTGCCCTTCAGTCTGTCACACCAGCAGCCATGGCCTTTTGATGCCCTGGTGAATTCTGGCTCTTGGCTTGCATCAGATGAGCCCCCACTGGTGCACTTCTCTGAATTTCGGTGTTATTGACTTGCACAAGCTTTTATCTACATCTCTGGGGAGCTACAGAACAAGCTGTGTTGTCTTCATGAAGCTTTTGTTGTAGTAGGAAGATTGCCAAGTCCCAACATGACTATGATGCCAAGCAGACTATGGTACAGTGGGAGGTGGGAGTCACCAGGTTAAAGGAGGGAAAGAACACTTAGTCGGGGGAAGCTCCTGGAGGAATGGATTTAATGATGGGCTTTAAAGGATGAACAAGAGTTCAACAGGCAGGGATGGGACAGGGAGGAGCTGGCTGAGGAGCGATAGAAAGTGGGTACTGCAGAGGGGGTCCCTGGAGGAGATATGGACACATGGCTGGAGAAGAAGGTCCCACTGCCCCGCCTGCCCCAGCTGCTTCCTCACGGGCACCTTGCTTGCCCCTTGCCCCTTCGCTGTATTCTGAACGCAGACACCAGAGTACTTCTGTAATATGGAAATCACGTCATAACAGACCATGCTAACCTTCGCTCAAACCCCCTTATAGCTCCCACTTCAGTAGAATACAAGCCATGGTCCGTCCAGTGGCTAAAGGTCTCTCTTGTCCTCATTCCCAACCACTTTCTCCGTGACCCTCCTCTGCAGCCACCCTGAGCCTCCTTGCTGGGCTTGCAGCATGCCAGATTCTCCTGCCTCAGGGCCTCCACACCTACCGTTCCCTGGACCAGAATGCTGTTCCCCAGCATCCCACGGTTTACTCCCATGCCTGCTTCAGGTCCTCATGCACTCACATGTCCCCTTCTCAAGGATGCCTTCCCTGGCCAGGCTTGCTTTCACCGCTTTTCCATCTTTTCTGCCCTTCCACACTGCTCTGTTGCCCACACTCAAGGCTGTCTAAACATACTGTGGATTGTACCCATCGATCTTGTTTTGTGTCTTTTTTCCCCATCTGGAATGTAAACTCCAAGAGGGCAGGGAGTTTGTCTGTTTTGTTCATATTTAAATTCCTAGTACCTAGAACAGTGCTTAAACAAATGAATGAATAAATGGAGGGATGCATGAATGAATATGAACCAGAAGGCTCAGGTTCAACTTCAGGAGCAAAGGGAAGTCATTGAAGGTTTGCTTTGTTTAAATATAGCATATTACCTTTTATTTATTTAAAGTGGGGGAAATAAAATCATAACTGCTTTTATTTGATAAAGAAACCCCAAAATAATAAAAATGAGTTTAAAAAAATGAGGTTACACCTAACAGGCAGAGGGAGAATGGAGCGGACAGGGACAGAGGTAGGAATAGCTTTCTCAGTGCATCCTATAAGGCCCTGGTGCGGTGGCTCACGCCTGTAATCCCAGCACTTTGGGAGACTGAGGCGGGCAGATCATGAGGTCAGGAGATTGAGACCATCCTGGTTAACATGGTGAAACCCTGTCTCCACTAAAAATACAAAAAATTAGCTGGGCATGGTGGCAGGCGCCTGTAGTCCCAGCTACTCGGGAGGCTGAGGCAGGAGAATGGCGTAAACCCGGGAGGTGGAGCTTGCAGTGAGCCGAGATCACACCACTGCACTCCAGCATGGGTGACAGAGCGAGACTCCGTCTCAAAAAAAAAAGAAAAAAGTGTATTTTATTTTTTATCATATGACTGTGTTAGCAAATTGTAAAAATATTTATTTAAATGAGACTGATCAGGTGGGCAGTGGGGGTTGGAATTTACAGTGGAGAAGGTACGATCCAGGAAAACTATGCAAAGTTCTGCTCATCTTCGTGGCAGGGTTTACACTTCATTTATCTATTCTTTTCTAGAGTGTCTACAGTCATACCTGTCATGTAAAAGGCTATTCAGTATTTGCTGATCAAATGAATGGATATGTGAATGAGATGGCATCTGTTGTCAAATGTATGAATGACTCTTGTGTCAAAGAGGAACTAGTTTTTAGTTCTATGGGATCAAAGCAGAACCACGGATGAAAGTGACAGGAAGAAAGACATCCGTTTGTTTCTTTAGCTGGCATTTTTGAGACTATTTTGCACCAGCACCAGGACTATCAAGTGGAGTAAGATGTGGCTCAACCATCAGGAGGTTCACAGTTTAGAACCAGAGTGTCATCATATAGGTGGTCACCTGCTGAAGTGAGCACGATGCTAGAGACAGACGTAGGTGACTGTCTACGTTTGGAGAGTGCTGAACAAACCTTGGACAAGGGTGCATGAGTGGGTTTGGGGTGACAAAAATTTTTTGCTTGGCCAAACTTGGGTCAGGCTTCTGAACCTTTTCCTAGGCTCACCTGTGCACTTCCTTACAAAACCCAGTTTTGGCAAAGAATCCCGCAAAGTCAGTTTAACAGGAGCACCCCCACCCTTAATGTCTGATTGGGTTCTTCATCTTCTACCATCCCTCAGGTGATATCTGATCACCCGGGCCTGTCTTCAGGAAGAATCCTATTAGGTCAGTTTAGCCAGAGTCCTCTTTATCCCGAAGCTTCCTCTTAGTAGTTTTCCACCACTGACCCTGACACTGCTCCTTGGCCATAAATTCCCACTTGCCATGCTGTATTCGGAGTTGAGCTCAATCTACCTCTGCCCCCAACCCCCACTGTAAGACCTGGTTGCGGTGGTCTCTATACCCATCGTGGCTTTCCTGAATAAAGTCTGCCTTGTCGGGCTTCAGCAGGCATCATTAAATAATATATATATTTTTTAACACAGGGGGTCATGGTTCGCTTCCTGGAGAACGACGTGCCTGCGCTCAATCTTAAAATAAAGAAGGAAAGGAAAGGGGAGAAGGAGGAATAATCCAGGGAGAGGGAGAGCAAGAGCAGAGACTCGGGGAAGAGAAGAGGGGAGGTGTTGTGAGGCACATAAGCCATTTGTCTTGGAGGAGCATAAAGATGAGAGCAGCACTGGCAGGATATGTGACAAGAAAGACACAAGACAACCTTGAACAGTCCGCCTGGGCTACCACAGGAATGGTGCTTATCACTGAAGTTGATGCAGCGGGAGAGGAACATGACCGAGATTGGTCAGCATCAGGGATTTGTATGTGTCAGACTCGCACACTAGGTTGGAGCGGCAAGACATGGGCCAAGCGAGGCCAGTTAGGAGGGTATTATAGTTGCTGAGGGCTGCCTGCAGCGCTATGCAAGGTGAAGGATGGGATAGAGAACTAGAGGACTTTCTGTGGACCTGCAGGGCACGTAGGAGGACATTCAAGGTGCTCTGGACCATCCAGAGAGATGGAGAAATGAGCTACAGTACCACAGGACATTGGCACTAGGCGGGCATAGTTCCTTGGAACAAGCGTGGAATCTGCAGTCAAAAGCCCAGAGTGAGTTCCGGCTCTCCTAAACGTAGTGTGCCACTCTGAACCTCAATATCTTTATTGATGAAATGGGAAATAGAAAGGCAGCTGACATGCTTTAGCCACCACCTGTGTTTCAGGCATTGTGCTAGGCACTTTGCCTCCATCACTAGATCAATCCTCTCCACAACTCTGAATTTGATATTCATCCCTCTTACAAGTTGAGAACAAGTACCCTCTCCTTAGTTAATAACGCCTTTTAGACCGCAGAGTGGTAAAGATGAGGAAGAAAGCAAACCCTTGCGGTTTTGTTTTTGTTGTTTTTTTTTTTTTGTATGGTAACTTAGCCTGGGGAACAATGCTGCACATTCTATAGGGAACGGTTACACATATGAAGTAACAGTAAAACTATTTTACCACTTTGGGAGGTCGAGGCATGTGGATCACGAGGTCAGGAGTTCGAGACCAGCTTGACCAACATGGTGAAACCCCGTCTCTACTAAAAATACAAAAGTTAGCTGGGCATGATGGCAGATGCCGGTAATCCCAACTACTTGGGAGACTGAGGCAGGAGAATGACTTGAACCCAGGAGGCAGAGGTTGCAGTGAGCCGAGATCACGCCACTGTACTCCAGCCTGGGCGACAAGAGCAAAACAGTCTCCAAAAAAAAAAAAAAAAAAAAAAGCAAAAAAACAAAAACAAAAACTATTTCACTATTGTAGAAGCAGAAAACTAAAAGAAAATGTAATTGTCATTTTCATTCACAAGAGAGCCTTTGCAAGTTGCCTCATTTTTTGCCCAGTGTTGGAAGTCAAAACTCAGTTTCTGTCTTTGGTCAGTTCATGTTGTAGACAGCTTCACAGGGGGCACATTCTTGGTGCAGTTGTCAGCTCCTTAGAGTTAATAATGGATGTGCTGAAGTCATCCTAATGATGCTTTCAGAATGCTGTAATGGGAATGATGGAATTCATCATAAACCTTAATTTTTCCTCACTGAAAATAGAAACTTCCTAATGGAAACATGCTCTAACTGTTTGGAGCCAGAGGAGGCAAATGCAGATTAAAGAGACTCATTTATGATTTTTATGGTGTGAATGGAAGAAATGCAAAGCATCTAAAGCTTCGAGTTGACTAAAACATTCATTTACTTTAACTTCTGGGTTCAGTTTTATCATGGTGAGTGCAGTTTTTAGAATGCTTCTCAAGAGCTCTAATGAGACTGTATTAGTGCGTTTTCACGCCGCTGATAAAGACATACCCAAGACTGGGAAGAAAAAGAGGTTTAATTGGACTTACAGTTCCACATGGCTGGGGAGGCCTCAGAATCATGGCAGAAGGTGAAAGACACTTCTTACATGGTGGCAGCAAGGGAAAATGATGAGAAAGCAAAAGTGAAAACCCCTGATGTTCCATCAGCTCTCATGAGACTTATTCACTATCACGAGAATAGCACAGGAAAGGCTGCCCCCCCCTACCATGATTCAATTACCTCCCCCTGGATCCCTCCCACAACATGAAGGAATTCTGGGAGATACAATTCAAGTTGAGATTTTGGTGGGGACACAGCCAAAACGTATCAGAGGTCTTGCTGTAGGCACTGCTTTCTTCAGATCACTCACATTCAACCAGCAAGCAAGAATGAGGAATATACCTGCCTCCAAAACCACAAGGAATATACAAGTAGGAAAGTCAGCTTTTTAAATACTTGCTTTGGATCCATTTTTATTCTCACTGGGGAGAATCACTATTTATAAAGTAAATTCATTTGCATAGGACCTTTAGAAATCCAAGTTCACATATAATAGACATGCAGTCAAAGACAGCCTTTCTTAGCAAGAATTGTCAGATGAGCAGATGAGGAGGCATTGACATGAGCATAAGGCAGTCTTACCTATGGGTACAGGGACAGGTGTCCCAGGAAACCCTGTGCTTTGCCCTATTGGCCAACCAGAGTGTCCAAGTGCCACTGAGGATTCCTGCTACTCAACAAGACGCACTTTGGAAACTCAAATCTGCTCCATACCTCTTACATTTTAGCTAAGGAAAACCAAGGTGGCAGATCCTAAGTGCCCTCCCCCTGTTCCAGGGCTCTGGTACAATTTGTGAACCAGTGTGTTTGTTTGTTTGTTTGTTTGTTTGCCAGAGAACATGCATTCCAGCCTCCCTACAAAATGCCAGCCACCATTTTGACCAGCTCTTACTCCTGATCTAAAAATAGAAATGCTCAAATTTACTAAATTCAATTCAGGTAGATAGAACCGATCAATTCAAAGGCAGATACAGAATTACGTGTTTGGGGGCAATCTAGTGAAAGATTTATCATTTCTATGAGCAAAGACAGTTGAACAATCTTCAAATACCTCACTGTTCTTTTTTTTTTTTTCCATCCATATAACAAAATCAAAATTGCAAATTTGGGTGAGCCCATACTGTTGTCTCAGATGAACAGAGATGTTTGAGATTTGCTCACAAAATTGAGCTGGAAGTTTGTGTTGTGATTTTAAAGGAAAAAGGAAGACAGTGAAATTAGTCTCTTGTGTCTAAAATAGCCTCTTCTGTCTCTTCTGATTGCCTTTTAATGAAATTTGCCCAGGCGCATGCCAGAAGAGAAAAGGGGGAGACAAGAGTTGGAGATGGGGAGGGAACATCAGAGAAGTTCCAAGCCCCTCGAGAGGAGTGGAATGCAGGACTGTGTCTGCTGCCCCTACCTCTGTTTCCCCTTAGCCTCTCCTGCCCACCACCACAATCTTCATGTGCCCGCTGGACAGACAAAGGCTCCCTGTACTGAAAATGCAGCACTGCAGGCACACACGCTCCCTCTCGAAGCCTCCTCCAGGATAACCACTTCCCCTTGGTGTTTGATGCATATTGCACTGTTCAGTATTCTACACTTTTTTGGAATACATGCCTTTATGTCTTTTCAGGTTGGGTGTTATGGGTAATTTGGCAAAGCAGACACCATAACTGGTTTCTTACATAACTCTACAGTTGGCAGCAAGTCATAGTGCGTTGAAATTAAGCAACGTTCACTCATCCAAGAGGACTTTGCTTTTCCTTTTTTGGAAGGCTAAATGCCCTCCTTTATTTTTTCCTCTTGCATGTATTTTAAATTATTGGCTGACTTTAATGATTCTTTGAGGTTAATTTTTAAATGTGAATGGCAGTATTCCATTTAACTTCTGGAAGCTTGAGAGCTATCCCTGTGTGCCCCTAAATTAGAGAAAGCTTAAATAACTTGAGTGCTTTTAGGTGATAACAAAATTGGAGAGAGTGAGAAGAACGTAGGACTCAGGCTGCCTTAGGGATCTAAACTGGTAAAATACTTAGAAGGTTCAAGAGTTGCAACCTTTTGAAAGAACTAGAGTCAGTCTTGCATCCCAGTGCACTTCTCCAAACCAGGCATCTTCCCTGCATCTTCCCTTTCAATTATAGTGTACATTCTTTCCATTTCTTCTTCCTTTCCTTTTTCTTTTAACGTTTAGTTTATGAGTCTTTAAGCAGGACCTTTTAACCCATTTATGCCTAGTGTTCCATTATTGGAACACTAAGCATGTGAGAGTTATTTATATCCTACTGCTCAAGGTCATCACCAAGGTCTGATGGCAAAAATTCAAAAAATTGCAACCTCTGGCATAAATGGGTTAATGCTTCTTTGCTCAGTTTCAAAGGCTAGGTTCTCTAAAGTGTTTTTGTATCCTTTGCCGGAATTCAGTAGTGCTTTGAAAATGATCAAAGTGTTGCATATTCCTAGTTCTCAAATTATAATAATAAAGTTTTCAAATGAAAATCCTAGGAGTGTTTTAGGTTCTCTTTGCTCCATTCCACTGTGGGATACAAGTAGAAATTGGGACATTCATCCAATAAAATATCATTGGAAAAAAAAGTTTAACTACATTTCAAAATGATTCCTCTTTTTTTCCTTTAAAATTTTTATTGACCGAGACAGATTTCAAAATGTTTTCTCTAATACCCCAAAGTGAAACTTTGATTGAGGTTTTCAGGAAATTCCAGGGATCAAGTATGTCACCCGGACTTTGGTTTCCAGGTTTCCCAAAGCCTTGAAATTTCCCTACGGTCTAATTGCTGTTTACTGCCACAGACCTCCATCCTTTTTCTTTTGTAACATTTTCCATCTTAAGAAGGGTCGTCCCATTCGGCCGAGGAGCGTGTTGTCTGAGTAGCTGAATGGAATTACTACCAGTGGAAACTATGCTGCAAGAGGGGTTGATAAAGCAGCTGTGAAGCAAACCTCAGCTGTTTTTTCCATTCTCCCCAAGCAAAGTTAATTAGCATAGGGAAAATGACTAAGGTGTTGACGTCACCTCTTTCCAGTAGAAACTTACACTTTGTCCCTGTCTGCCTGCAAGCATGCAGGACTTGACTCAGGAATTTGCTGTCCAAACAGGATGCTGTGGAAGCTGCGCTTTTTTTTTTTTTTTTCTCCCAGGGAGTGGGGGCTGGTCCTCACTGCTTTATAAGCACCGACTCAAGAAGGAACCTACAGCCTCTTGGAAAGGAATCTCACTAGGGGCTTGACTGCATGGGTCCCTAGCGCTTTCACTGTAAGAAAGCAAGATGCATTTTAGAAACTTTAACTACAGTTTTAGCTCCCTGATTGCCTGTGTGGCAAACAGTGATATCTTCAGCGAAAGTGAAACCAGGGTAAGGCTTCTAATGTAACGTGATTTTCTTTAGTTTTCAAAGCATTATGCTAATTGGGACTACTAACTGAAATACTTGGGGGAATGTGGCTCTCTTGTGGGTTTGGGGGTTTTGAAAGAAATCCAAAGTCTTCTGAGCCTTGAAAATCAAAAGCTGTTGCCTGAGGAACTAACTGAGGAAGGAATTTCTAAAGATCTCAATATTTGACAACATCCAGGTCCCTGAACCAACTAACTAGGAAGGTGAGAGCTGGGCATCGTGTGTTTTTCATTCTGTGTATGTTATAAGTGAACTTTTCAGAAACTGGCCTCTTCTGATGGTGAATAGTGTTTTACTTTTACAGCCAGCGTTGCGAATAATTTTGTATCATCTTAGGAAATAAATGTTATAAAGATATTTGTATGTTTGTAGTAATTACAAGGGCCTGGCCTCAAGCTCCCAGATTTCTCTAATGAGAGAAAATGCAGCCAGAGCAAATAATAAAACTGGAGAAATTAAGTGTGAGATCAGTGTGCCTCCTGGGCAGCAGCTCTCTTTGATAGGGATTAATATATTTTAATCAGTACACTTTTCTTCTTCATTTGACTAAAATGTTAAGTTTTTTCATCAGCAGCTACCCAGCTATCTAATTGAACTTTAATAATATCGTATAGGAGTGAATCCTGTATGTTCTATTTGAGAGGTGGTATTTGTGCATGGTGGTGTTATATGCTTTATACCCAAAGCCATATTGGGACATGCGAAGGTTTCTTTTTTAAAATCAAATGTCAGTGCGTAATTGTATATAATGCTTATGATCTGGCACCATAGTGTTTGGACTAGATCGCAGAGCACATTTTATGTTTTTAAAGTCCTACAAAGTGAGTGCACTTAGCATTAGCCTTATGTGAGTAAAATCACTATTTTTTAAAGTGAAATAGAGATGCCATCCAAAAGCTATAATAACTGGGTATCAGTTATTGGAACAAATAAGATTCATTTATAAGAGAATGGCATCATAGTAATCTAGATTTTAAAGATAATGTGCGTTCTCTTTTGTTCTGGTCCTAAGCCCTGAACCTGTATTCTAAAATATTCTTCAAAGTCATCTCTCCCAAATTCTGAATCATGACTTCAAAACTAAACAATGGGTCACAGTGCCTGTTGATGAGGTCATACAAAATTGCAAATGTACGAAGACACAGTTTTGCCAGAAACTTGCCGGTGCTCAAGACAGGTGGGGAAAAGAGTGAGAGGCGGCCAGATGAACTCCACTGTCCACCAGCTCCGCATTCCTTCGCACGTGTCTCTGCAGGATCCCTTGTGGGAAAGTCTCAGAAATGTTCATAAACTGAAGAAAAAGCCAGGGAATGCAAGGAGAGCAAGGTCATAGGTTGTTCCGACTGCCCCTTAACGACCTGCCTGGCAGGGACCAGCTACCCTGTTCCTTCCTCCCCGCAGCCCCAGCCCCAAGTGGAGCAGGCACCATCCACCCATGCCTCCCTGCGCTTGCCAGCAGTGAACATTCCTGAAGACACTCTCCTCTCTTATCCCGAATTCTCGCTCCCACTGCAGAAACACTGCCTTCCATAGTTTCTCCAAGGTCCTCAGTGAGCTCTGCTCGCGCTGCCTACCATCCACGCCCCGTGCCGTCGCCTTCTTCCTGGCCAGCCCCTTCTGCCTTTCACACAGGCTGCCACAAACTGTCCTAAGTGTTTTTGCCTGGTGAAAAGATTCACAGAACCTGGCGACTGGAAGCCCATTTGGAGCTTTGACTGTCCACCAGTTAAACTCCCTCTCCGAGGAGTTGCAGTGGCCCCCAGCCGCCCCCACTGACATCCACACTCCAGGACCCAGCCCAGGGGGCTCTCCCCTGAGCAACCTAAGCTTGGAATCCCCCACCTCGGGCTTTGCATTCTAAGAGCTCATGACATCTCCTAATTCTCACTAGCCCTATGGCACCAGAGCGAGGTGTGCATAGACATGAAAGCCAGGATGCAGAAAACGGTCCATTTACAGAACATTAATTTTTAAACCAGTATCATTTTAGAGAGTTAAAAAGTAACAGACTTGAGATAAAAGCGATCGTGGAAATTTTTAAAAACTACTGATTCTAAGAAATGCAAAACTTTCTTTCAACTTTGTTATTTTTCAAGTATTTCTTTTTTTGTAATTAGCTGCAGTGTTTTTAAGCCTTAAAGAAATACTTCATATATACAACATTGCCCTGAGCTGAATGGCGGGGTTGGAGTTGGCTAGCCGGGAAAGGCTGTAGGACAGAGAAATATAGGGGGGTAAGCGGGGGAAGGTCATAGGACAGAGAAACATTGGGAACAAATTACCAAACTGTACCTCCCTGGAAAATGCTCATTCTACTTTTTTAAAAAGTTTGTTGCCATAGTAGTGTCTATGTATTGGCAACTGTTCTGCTGATTAGATGAATGTAGTAAATCATACCTTCTTACCTTCTTGTAAAATATCTGCATTAGGACTAAAAGGCCATAGTCCCCTAAGAGGGGAAAGGCTTTTCTCTAAGAAGTTAGGAGTTCTTGAAAGGATTGATGATCCACTTCCTCAGTAAGAAATGTATTGAGGAGACCAGGCACAGTGGCTCACGCCTGTAATCCCAACACTTTGGGATCCGCCTGCCGAGGCGGGCGGATCACCTGAGGTCAGGAGTTCGAGACCAGCTTGGCCAACATGACAAAAGCCTGTCTCTACTAAAAATACAAAAGTTAGCCAGGTGTGCTGGCAGGCACCTGTAACCCCAGCTACTCTGGAGGCTGAGGCAGGAGAATCACTTGAACCTGGGAGGCAGAGGTTGCAGTGAGCCAAGACTGCGCCACTGCACTCCAGCCTGGGTGACACAGCAAGATTCTGTCTCAAAAAAAAAAAAAAAAAATGTAAGGACATCATCTAGTCAAGGGTCATATGCAGGTAAATTTCAACTCCTTTTATTTTTATTCTTATTTTTCAGGCCAAATTTGAGTCCCTCTTTAGGACATATGACAAGGATATCACCTTTCAGTATTTTAAGAGCTTCAAACGAGTCAGAATAAACTTCAGCAACCCCTTCTCTGCAGCAGATGCCAGGCTCCAGCTGCATAAGACTGAGTTTCTGGGAAAGGAAATGAAGTTATATTTTGCTCAGGTGAGTTGGGTTCGTTGCTATGCCTGTTTCTCCCTTCTCCCTCACTCCCTTTTATAAAGCATCTTGTATGTCACTTATGTTGTATGCTGACCGGAAACTCTAAGACTTTATCTTAGATGAACAGAAAGGCAAAATTCCTAATCGGAATGTTCAGTGCCTCACTTGTTTTAAGAAGATATCAAGGTGCATTTGAAAGCAATGTTAGAAATCGCCCCTGACCTTCCTGGGTTGATAATGATGGGGGAAAGAAAGCCTTCCCTGTTCACTGGGGAGCTTGCAGGGTGCAGCAGGGTGGGCGTGGCTATGCAAATACCCTAAGATTTGCACAGCAGGTTTCCATGGATTTGCTCCAGGGTTGGAGCTAACGACCCACTCCAGACTGAGCAGATCAGAGTGGGTCCCAGCTCATGTGGTGCTGGGGGCACTCAGCAGAGAAAGAGGAGTCTGCAGAAGATGCCTGCAAATCAGCCCAGGACTGCTAGGTCTGGCTTGAAAGGAAAATAGGGGATAACCAGACTGGGCGCAGATGCTAAGAAACCCTCCAGTTGGCAAGGTTCCCAGCCCCAGGTTACCCACGGTAGGGAGAGGGGTAGCTGGGGTTGGGCTTGCTTTTTCTCCTGCTCACTACCATTTTGACCCTCCTCTGGGGAACTTAGGACAGGTGACCCACCTTCAAGGCAGCTCCCAGAGTTCCATCTGATGTCCTCAGGGGCTGACAGATTGTCAGGGAAGAGGAAAGGAGCTTCTAGAATGCGGCTCCTCGGTAAAGCGAGGCTCCCTCAGGCTCTGAGCAACCCCCTGCCCCCACCCACACACACACACACACACACATATACCTTGCTGGGATGGGAGAGGACCCTGTCCAAAGGCTTCCCACAGAGGGAGGAAGCTCATCTGACTCCATGCCAGAGAGTCAGTGTCTTTTCTTCCCCAAAGTGAGGACAGGGAACTTGCTGGGCCCTTCAAGTATAAATAAAGCATTTAGGATCCCCGCTGCACCCCCGACCTTTCTGCCCTGGGAGGCATAGGCCGAGCTTTGACCTTGGGTGCCTAGGGCTTCCTCTGTGAGTACACTCCTTTCTGCACTGGATGAGATTTTATGCAAATAATTACTTATTACTCCTCTGACCTTTTCTGATTGTAAAACAATGCATATTCGTTGTGAAAAGTTGGGGAGGGCAATCTGGAAGTGCAGAGAAAACCTACACCGCACAGCTTGTGATATATGTAAGAGCTCTCTGGACAGCCCTCTCATCACTGGTCAGCATTTCTGAAACCAAACTAGGATCATAGGTTATTGTTCCTTATTGTTATTTTTTAAAGTCTTCTGGGAGGTGGCTTTTTTTTTTTTCTGGCATCTGATCTGGAGTCCCCAGGAGGGAGTCACAGGGCTGCTGCTGGGTGGGGAACCCTAGGGGCAGGTGGAGCCCTGGCTCCCTGTCCCTGAGAAGCTGTGTCCTCTCAGAACTGTCACTTAGGCTTTGGACTTTCAGAGTGTGCCTCTGTGGTGTGAGGAGCGGGAAGAAATTGATTCCAAGAGCCCTCCTGACCTCAGTGACAGTGACTTTAATTTTCCATGTATACTAAAGTCACCTCTGCTGATCTTCTGTCCATCTAGGTCAAGGGTAATTATTTGCAGACCCTGTGCCTGTGACTCCCACAGCCCTGGGAGGGGGCCATAAGCAGAGTTCAGATGTCCTTTTGCCCTCCCCGTTACAGACCGTCTTACAATTGGTCCTGGAATCACACCTGTCCTGACGCCTGGACATTGACCCGCCCATCTCCTGGAAGCTGGCGTTAGGTGCTGTTGCCTCACTGCAGTTCTTCCCTGGCAACAACTGACCTGTGCTTATTTTCTCCCCTCAGACCTTACACATAGGAAGCTCACACCTGGCTCCGCCAAATCCAGACAAGCAGTTTCTGATCTCCCCTCCCGCCTCTCCGCCGGTGGGATGGAAACAAGTGGAAGATGCGACCCCAGTCATAAACTATGATCTCTTATATGCCATCTCCAAGCTGGGGCCAGGTAAGCAGGGCCGTCGGGTGGGAGGGAGGCAGGAGGAGACACAGCTGCTCCCCTGCACTGGGGAGCAGTACCCCCACTACCCTGTAGCTCTTGTGAGCCCATGCAGGCGTGTTTTGTGAGCTCTGTATTCTTCTGCACCACGGTCCCTTGTGCTGGGAGCATGCCTGCCTCTTGGCGCCACCTGCAATGTTAGACTGGGGCTGATCATGGGGACCCTGCATCACGCCCCCCAAGCCCCCACAGTGTCCCAGGAATCCCTTCTTGTGTCCACTGAGCACAGCCTGCATGGGAGACCTGAGCCCCGGCCCCAGGTCCTGTCGCTCCAGATAGGGATAAGTGATAGGACTTTGGAAAGGGAAAATCGATGCCCCCTTTAAGAAATGTTATTTTTAATCAAGGTAAATTCACCCTTTCCTGTGATTCTCATCTGGCCTTCTTAAAGGAAAAGGGAAGGAGAACCATAGGCCATGGTGAGGGAAGGGCCGCGGCCAGGCTGCCCTACCCCAGGGCCCATGGGCTCGTCCCCTACAGGGTTTGCCAAAGAAAGAGGAGGTTCCTGTTCTCTGGAGGGACAAAAGTGTGAGCACTGCGGGGAGGGTGTAGGTTCCTCAGGCTCTTTGTCTAAAATGTGGGCCTTACCTGGTGGACTTGCAAGCAGTAGATGAGATCATCGAGTGAAAGGCGCTTCAATCAGCGTCTGGCTCACAGTGTTCAATGCAGGTTTTTTGAAAACCATGAAATGTTGGTGGTTCCTGTCCTGTCCACTAGGGTTTGGGTGAGGAGGTAGGTGTGAGAGAGAGTCCTGGGGTGAAGAGGTTTGAGCCTTCTCCTGCTCTGTCTGTGGAGCAAGTCGAATAAATGCTGAGACCATCAGCTCCTCGTTTCTCCTTGACCAGCAATCTGATGTTCCCTTGGGTTGAGGGTTTTGTTTTCTTGGACCATCAGCAGTTTCATATTGAAAAGATTACATTTCTGAAAACATTGCCCAAACGGAAATTCCCTCTGTGGGATAAAACAAGAGTCACATTACTTACTGCTAATTGTGGCGTGAAGGTCAAGATCAGAAATGGCCATTCTGAGGAAGTGTGTGCCCCCCCTACAGCAGCTCCTGGCCAGGGGCATGAGTATTGGCTGAGGGTGTGGAGTCTTCCCCTAGGTTAGGGATGGGAGGAAACAGGGTCTCCACTTGCAAAGAGGTGTCAACGGTTCCAGAGGCAAATGCTGTTAATAAAAATTCTTCATACTCCAGAATCTACCACTTCCTTCACCGAGGGCTTATTGGAGAAGGCTTGTTAGGAAATAGATGTAATAAAATCAGTTTGTCCTTGGTTCACTTAATAGTGAGCTTGAGTGAGATTTCATATTTCACTTGTGCTTTTCAACCAACGGGATTGCGGAGATTTTGCAAATTATGGTCCTAAACCCTGAGCTTTCTGGATTTTGGCTGATTAGTAGGTAGATAAGAGACTTGCAAAGAGATAGATTTGTAAGAGGCTCTAACCAGCATTTTCAGCAATCCATCTGACCTCCCATGCCTGAATTCTGTCTCTCAGAGAGCTGAAGCTCCTTTACCTTTTTCAGTGCAGTTATGATAACATTTCAGTCCCACGTGTGATAGAGAAAAGACCACCACCTTCCTTGTAAGTAAAAGTTATCTTCCAAGTTTAGAGGAATAACCAGTGTGGCTGGAGGTAGGAAGCTCTGCTGGGCCACTCTTGCCTGGTGGAAATCAGTCATGTGATGGGCACACAGTGGTTGGTCAGGTGCCTCCTCGCTTAGCCAAACTGCAAATAAATCCCAAGCACAGGCCAGGCCGGGTGGCTCACGCCTGTAATCCCAGCACTTTGGAAGGCTGAGGCAGGCGGATCACGAGGTCAGGAGATCCAAGACCATCCTGGCCAACATGGTGAAACCCTGTCTCTACTAAAAATAAAAAAATTAGCTGAGTATGGTGTCATGCGCCTGTAATCCCAGCTACTTGGGAGGCTGAGGCAGGAGAATCACTTGAATCTGGGAGGCGGAGGTTGCAGTGAGCCGAGATCTTGTCACTGCACTGCAGCCTGGGCAACAGAGTGAGAATCTGTCTCAAAAAGAAAGAAAGAAAGAAAGAGAGAGAGAAAGAGAGAGAGAGAAGAAAAGAAAAGAAAAGAGAAAAGAAAAGAAAAGAAATCCCAAGCACAAAGCCCTGGAGGAAAACTCACCATGAGGCCACACCCTGTGGGTGTAGCAGGTTGAAGCAAACCTCCTGCCCCTATTTCAGATCCCTGCCCAGCATCACACCAGTAGCAATGGAGCCTCAATTCTTAAACATCTTTCTAGGTGACGTGGGTTGGACAAGCATGTGGTGAGCCAGGTTCTCAGTGCCTCGGGCACTCACTTATGCTGTTAGCTCCATGAAGTCAATACCTTTACCATCTCCTTTACTGAGAAGGGAACTGAGGTGCACAGGGAAGCAGAATAAAGTGCCTATGAGCCCTGGGTACTAAGGAGCCAGGCTCAGAGCTGCCTTCACGAGCACCAGAGATGCACACTCTTCCTGTGGCCAGAGCGGCACCCCAACGGGAGGCCCCAGCCCCTTCATTCTACATTGCTGGGTTTTTCAGTTGCAGAAAGCTCACCCTACCCTTGCTGGATCAGAGTGGCCTGAAATTGGCCAACCTGGTAGAACTCAGGCTGACACAGAACAGCAGGGCACTCCTGGTGTTAGAAGCACTCCCGGGGATTAGAAGCTGTACTAAGGAAAAGATGCCGAGGTCAAAAACGTTTCCAGGGCACCTGGCTCTGTGCAGCCACCCCTGCGCCTGCTGCAGGGCCTCCCACGACTCCCTTCCTGGGCGTGCACTGCGACCCTCAAACAGGAGCCCCACAAGGGAGGCCCAGGATTCTGTTTCCAAATGCGCTTCTTCATCCATCTTTTTCCTGAACCGAAGTTTCTCACATTCACACTTGAGGAAATGCTGACAGAAGGGGAGTTCTCTGGGTAGTCTAGATGTCTGGTGGACATGCGAAGTATAACTAGAAAATGCGAAGTATAACTAGAAAAATTCCTTCTATACTTTTCATGTGCCTGGACTCCCAGAATGTTTGACTAAAAACAGAGCCACGCACAGTGGAAATATCTCTTTTTCTGAATGAGCTAGCAAAGAAATACAAACCCAAAATATATCTGGCTGTGCCTCTCAGCCCAGTGGAATGGTCACGAGCAGCTGGCCCAGCAGAGCCCTGAATGCTCTTTTATGTTTGCCTTTTGACTTCCAAGGACTTGCCGGAGTGACCCTGCAGTTATTTTCTTTCCTTAGGGGAAAAGTATGAATTGCACGCAGCGACTGACACCACTCCCAGCGTGGTGGTCCACGTATGTGAGAGTGATCAAGAGAAGGAGGAAGAAGAGGAAATGGAAAGAATGAAGAGACCCAAGCCAAAAATTATCCAGACCAGGAGGCCAGAGTACACGCCCATCCACCTCAGCTGAACTGGCACGCGACGAGGACGCATTCCAAATCATACTCACGGAAGGAATCTTTTACTGTGGAGGTGGCTGGTCACGACTTCTTCAGAGGTGGCAGCCGAGATCGGGGTGGCAGAAATCCCAGTTCATGTTGCTCAGAAGAGAATCAAGGCCGTGTCCCCTTGTTCTAATGCTGCACACCAGTTACTGTTCATGGCACCCGGGAATGACTTGGGCCAATCACTGAGTTTGTGGTGATCGCACAAGGACATTTGGGACTGTCTTGAGAAAACCGATAATGATAGTGTTTTGTACTTGTTCTTTTCTGGTAGGTTCTGTCTGTGCCAAGGGCAGGTTGATCAGTGGGCTCAGGAGAGAGCTTCCTGTTTCTAAGCAGCCTGCAGGGCCACTCTCTACTGGTAGGAGGAGGTACCACAGGTAGCCGCCTAGTGCAGAGAGGTTGTGAAAACAGCGGCAATGCAATGTGGAAATTGTAGCGTTTCCTTTCTTCCCTCATGTTCTCATGTTTGTGCATGTATATTACTGATTTTCAAGACTAACCTCTGTTCGTATATAAAGTTAAACCATTGTTGTTTTACTTCTTTTGGGAAGCCAGGAAAGTGTTTGGAAAATGTATCACCTTTCCCAGATTCTCGGATTCTCGACTCTCTTTGCAACAGCACTCGCTTGCAGAACTCCCCTGGAATACATTCACTCGGCATCCTCAGCTGTGCAACGTATAACTTGTGCTTTTGCAAAAGAAGTTGATCTGAAATTCCTCTGTAGAGTTTAGCTTATACAATTCACAGAATAGCAGTTTCACTGCCAACTTTTAGTGGGTGAGAAATTTTAGTTGAGGTGTTTGGGGTTGGACCTCAGTTTCTGTTATTTCTTTTATGTGGTGGTTTCTATACGTGAATCATAGCCAAAAACTTTTTGGGAAACTGTTGGCTGAGATAGTTGGTTTTTCACCCCACTAAGACATCAAGATACACTTGTAAATAAAGCTGATAGCATATATTCATGCCCGTTGTACACTTGGGTGAAAAGTGTGGCGGTGGGAGACTAAGATATATTAACCTACCTGTGAATCGTATGTTGTAGAAAAAGCTGTTCCCACGTCTAACAGGACTTGAATTCAAAGCATGTCAAGTGGATAGTAGATCTGTGGCGATATGAGAGGGATGCAGTGCCTTTCCCCGTTAATTCCTGATGGAATTGTTATACTAGGTTAACATTTGTAATTTTTTTCTAGTTGTAATGTGTATGTCTGGTAAATAGGGATTATATTTTGGCCTTACAATACCATAACAAAGTCTGTCATTTTGAAATACCTAATGCCAAGTAACAATGCATGCTTTGGCAATTTGGAAGATGGTTTTTTCTTTGAGAAGCCAATCTGTTTGCATTAAATGCTTTGATTGTTCGTATCAAGAAATCGATTGAACGTTCTCAAACCCTGTTTACGATACTTGGTAAAAGGGAGCCTGTTTGGGAGAGACCATTGCATCGCTGTCCAAGTGTTTCTAGTTAAGTGCTTTTAAACTGAAGAGGCTAACCTCAAAATATTTTTTTTAACTGCATTCTATAATAAATGGGCACAGTATGCTCCTTACAGAAAAGTTGTTTGTCATTTTATTTCTAGAATAAATCTGTGAACCTTTTAAATTCTTCAGTTTAAAAGGCTTTTAAACCTTTTTAAACATTTTAAATTCAGGAGGACACATGACTTTGTCAGTCTGAGCTTAGAAACTCCTGATTCTGTGCTGTGGTCCACAGAGGGTCCACCACACTAAGAATGCGTCACTTGCAAAAGAAGAAAATGGATAAAACTGAAATCAGAACTTTGAGTATTTCCTTGGTACAGGTAGATGCTACTATGATGAAACCCCTGTTCACCAGCACCTCCACAAAACAGCAATCGTTTTGGTCATTTGAAGAGCTTCTTTTCTATTAGAAAAGATGTCCATGGAAGATACTAAGTTATAAAAGCCAGTTCTCTTTGAAAGATACATCTGTAAGCCTTCTGTTTAATCTCTGGCAGCTTTTTCCCGGAAACTCTCCTTTCAGATGGTGGTGGCCTTCCTGGGAAGCCCACAAAGGCCTAAGTAACGCAGTGTTAATTTGCCAAAATCTAGGAAATGACATTAATCCTGACCAACATTAGCATTAGGTATTTATCTATGAAAATTCACATGCTACCTTTTTTTCTCTTTCTTGAGAACCATCATCCTGTCATTTCCAAGAGCATTTGCACATTTTCAAGCCATATATGTTCAAGGTTTAATCGTGCTGGAAAATCCACACTTCAATCAAGTTGGTCAAATCTGATTATTGGACAGATTCAGGCGTTGACCCCCCTAAGGACAGGCAGGAAATATTTCCAAATAGAAACTCTCAGCAGGTCCCCTTAGATAAAGGAGGGGAAAAGTCAGCGATCCCACTGCCAGTGAAGCCAATAGACCTTAGAATTGAAACACAAGTCAAGGAACAGGCTCACTCAGGACAGCCTGTTTCTTTTGAATTGTTCTGTGGCAGCCTCAACTGAAATTGCAAAACCAATAATGCATGAAGTTTCTGGTTCCCAGGCTGGTAGGCCTGAAAGTCGTTGAATCATGGATGTGTCTAGGACCCATGCATTGCTTTGTAGGAGAGGGGTTCAGTAAAATGTGAAACGACCGACATTGAACAGACAGAATCATGCAGGATGCACACGTGGCCATTGATTGAAAGTGTTTCTTCAATAGGCTTTGATAGAATATATTACTAACGTGATGGGAAACAGCTTATGGCCATGCAAGAAAAGAAAGTCAGCCCCTGAAGACGAGTGGCTAAATCACAGCGAAGGGCAGTAGATGGAGAGGGGCCGAGCAATTCATGGAGTAATTCAGATGCAGGCTATAAACATTGATTTCAAGTCAGCAGGCATTTAGGATTCTACATTTCCAGAATATTGTGTGTGAATTGCTGCCCACGTGAGATTTGGGTTTTCAGAGAGCTTTAATTTTATGTGAAATGTACAGAATTCACTACAAAGTAAATCGATTTTCTCATACGTTAAATTGCAGGAGATTAAAAGCACTCTATGGGCATGTTATGACCAAAAGTCATAAAAAGCCGAAGTCTGTCACACTTCACAGTGCCCGCAGAACCCGCCGAAAGTGTGCCTGGATACCATAGGTGCACATCCAGTAACATTCACCCAAAGGTCAGCGACTCAGGTGGAAACCGCATACACAATTCCCCTAAAAATTCTTCAGGAAGAAGGTCCACTACGAGTAACAAGTACTCGTCCCTCCTGCTTCTCTGGCCTCTTGATTCTAAAGTAGAACATGGAGTAGAACATGGAGGAAACCTTTCAAGTATATCAGCAATCCTTAATTCACATCTGAAATTCTCACTCCGTGACTCACCAAAAGTTACACGGCAATCAGGTAGATGGATTTGCTTCTCACATACCTCATTTTCTTCCACAGTCCTTCCCTGCTGTTCGTGAAATGTCATTTCCATCATAGCTATGTTTATGAAAGACAGAAGGAAATTATTCACAAGTGATTGAGGTACGCTGCCTAGGCCCACCGTTTCTCCTTCTTTCAGGATTCTGATGAGGGACTTGGTGACCCTTCTACGCAGCGAACCAGTGCCAAGTAGATGCAGTGGCCACTGCTCAAATCCCTCTTTCAAGAGTGTCAGGGCCTTCCTGGCTGACATTTGTACTCTGGCAGCGCAGAATTCACAATGTTTTTTAACTTACCACGTTCTCTCTTTTCTCCGCCTAGAAAATTATCTCACTGTCCCAGCCTGGCCCTGCTAACCCCACAATGAGGCCCACGATGTTCAAATTACCAGCAGCTACCTCTGTGCCTAGCCACAGAACACGTTTTGAGGGGCTGATTTTCTTTCCTTGCATGGCCCTAAGCTGTTTCTCATCAGATTAGTCATATATTCTATCAAAACCCATTGAAGAAACACTTTCAATCAGTGGCAAAGCGTGCATTCTGCACATTTCTGCCTGTTGAATGTCGGTCGTTTCACATTTTACTGAACTCCTTTCCTACAAAACAATGTGTGGGTCCGAGACACATTCATGACGCAGTGACTTGCAAACCCATCAGCCTGGGAACCCAGAAACTTCGTGCATTATTGGTTTCACAATAAGTGTTATTGAAATGATTGACTCTTTAATATTTCTCCTGCAGGTGTCCATTAGGAATGTCTCTTCCCCCTGAGAATCGTTGCCAGCTACTCCTGCTGGGTCTCCCATCATGCCCCCCTTCTTTTCCATTGTATAGCATATTTTCTTTTTTATCATAATTGTTAAATTGTTTGTCTTCCCTGTTGAAACATAATTTGGGTGGAAGTGGGATTCCTGGTAGCCAGTGGCTCATAGTAGACATTCAACATGCAAGTGGATTGATAGATGGAAGGATAGATGGAAAGATAGACGGATGGATGGATGGATGGATGGATGGATGGATGGATGGATGGATGGA